>NC_089758.1:29756733-29841733 GCF_040412425.1 Macrobrachium rosenbergii
AAAGTCGGTAAATATCACATTCTGCGACTGGCGGTAATTAGTCCCAGGCCGTGGTAGTATAGTTGGCAGTTTTAACCTCGGCCTGTTTCGGTAAAACTGAACACTGCTACCGCGGCCTGGTTCCCACCACTCACCAACTAGAATATTTCAGGCCTTTTGTTGATGATGACGTCGATGATGATTGATTATGATTATTATTATTATCATTATTATTATTATTATTATAATTATTATTAAGTAGATATGATTATTATTATTATAATTATTATTATTATAAATATTATTATTATTATTAAGTAGACGAAACCTATTCATATGGAACAAGCCCACCACAGGGGCCATTGACTTGAAATTCTAGCTTCTAAAGAATATAATGGTGTTCATTGGAAAGGAGCAAAAGAAGGTAAAGGGGAGTACAGAAAGAAGAGATCCGACATATTAAAAAAGAAAAAATAGATAAGTAGATAAAAGTGTATCAAAATCCCAGAACAGTATTAGGGTAGTGGTGCATTGCATTTTCTCTTGAACTGTTTCTTTTGTTTGTGTGTGTGTGGTATTTACTGTCATTTATGTATTTACATTCATCCCCAAGGGGCTGGTACCGATCGCAGTGCCCATTTTGTTCATTAGGCCCAATGTCAGAAATAGGGTAAAACTGGTGACTTCTGCCACACCCCTCTTGTCCAGGAACTACAACAGTTTACGTGCCGAAGACGGTAAATACCATAAACGCATGCGAAAGACATGAACATTAATGAAAACATCAAGAAATGCTAGTAAATACTGCAGTCAGGAATTGGCGGGAACCGGGTTGCTGCAGTAGTCTTCAGTTTTACCAGAAATAGTTTTGAGATTAGGCCTGCCTCTCCTTCTTGCAGGAAAGTCTGTTGACTCTGTCTGTAAGTGTTTTCACATAGGATTTCAAGAAAGAAAGTGGGGGCTGTACTGTACAGATAGCCTAATTATTTGTAATACTGCAGAATCTAAAACTGGTTACTTATGGTTACTGTTGTATGATCGTCTTTTTGTGATCGTACAAATGTGGTAGTAGGCCTGGGTATTTAGGCTAAGTCTGGATAGGATGGCACTAACAATGTCAGACATGTAAACCTACATAGGGATCTTCAGAAGCTAAGATATGAATAGTTGAGATATGAAATTGTTACAGGTATGAATATTAATCTGAGGAGTGCTTTAATTAGTATAAGTAGGCCAGTGACTTAATTTTGAAATACGGTGCTGTATAAGTAATTCTTGTAAGTAGTACCCACTGAATACATATTACTTGCTGAGAACAGTAGTTTGTCTGACACAAATACAAACCTACATTTTTATATATGGAGTGCTCGTGCTCAGCGCTCTTTGGCTGTCACTGAATCATCTCAAAAAACAATATACTTATGATTAGGCTGACGGTTGCACGGTGACCTGGATCAGCCCTGACCCTTCCATTGTGCTTGCAACCAGGTCAGTCTTCGCACATTACTTGCTGAGAACAACAGTATTTCAGCCATATTGGGTCATACACCTTAGGCTGTCTAGACCATATACCATAGCTAATCTGTATTTTGATGATGTGAAGACAATCTTACTCTAATTTGCATAGCATATTAACTGTTTTAGGCTTTGTGAAGTTAGCTCCTGTGCTTAGACAATCATACATAAACCTTTTTCCAAGTTCAGACCCAGTTCTTGCCATTCTTCAACCTTGGACATTATGTGCTCTGGACTGAGACAAGGGTCTTAATGGTTTAAGCTACTTTTGGTTAGGGTTAGCCTACTACAGGTTACAAAAATTTTCAGTGCATCCTATTCCAAGTACGAGGTTTTCCCTTCATCATCTAGTCGGTCTTAATGCAGCATAGCCTATAACAGACTTGAGATTTTCCTTAGAGAGCAAGATATACAGAATGCATTTCAAAGAGGTCGTAAAGTTCTTGTGAAGGTAGAGTATTGACATTGTAAATCCAAAAGTGTTATGAAATCACAGAAGTGTTTCATGAAATTGCGGTGTAAATTTACCATAAAAATTATTTTACATTTAACAGCAAATGTTTAAAAAATCAAAGAAGAAATTTCCTCAATTTCCAAAAATTGAAAACATGATCTTTGACCTAAGTACAGTACTGTGAATGGTTTTGTATGTTGTGGTACCTGATGTAATGAGTGTTTTGTGGAAAGAATGTCGAATTATTTTGTGGGTAATTGAAGTTGATCATTGCACCATATGCTACATAATTTCTAAGCTTGCTTATTTACATTGTACTCTATTTGCTATTCTGTGTATGAATCCCTAAATTACCCAGGAAAGTCTTGGAATGGCTTACTCTGACCGATAAATCTAGAACTTTATTTAAATTGTTTGGAAGAATATTCTAAAGCTAAGAGTATAGCCTACTGTTTGTTTTGTTTATATTTTATGCTACGTATGGAGAGTAATGTGTAAGGTAACATACTTTGAGTCCTCTTACAGTTTTGTTTTCATCGGAAGGTGTGGCATGCCGAAGCGCAAGCGGCCAGCTGACGGGGAGGAAGGGGAGGGTGGAAGTGCAGGATCAGTATCAACTGCTGCCTCCTCCCCAGGGGCAGCTACACCAGCACCAGCTGCCACACCCCTAGCGGAGGGTAGGCCGAAACGGCGCAGAAATGACACAACGCTCGTAAGTGGAGTGCAGTAGTACTTTGTTGTTAATGCAGAGGATAAATGGATGTTTTTCAGGGATTATATATATGACTTGTAGCAGATTTGATTCCTCAGTATTGTTAGAGAGTAATAATTCCATTGCCTCACTGGTTATACTACCATGGTGGTTCGTAGATATCCTTTATTATAATTTTGAAGATACCATAGTTATATAAAATATGTAAAATGCAAATTAGTTATTCAAATCTCATAAAATATATGATGACATGTTAGTAATGCTGCTAGCGTGTTAACCAATTGAAAGTTCATATCCTTGATCATACTAAGTATGGAAGAACAGGTTATTCGTTAATGTATTAGCACAATAAATCCTTCATGGATTTTGCCACTTCAGTGGTTGGGCAAAATATATGAATGCTATGAATCTCCCAGTTCATAATTACAGGTGCTAAGTAGAGTTGAGAATACAAAATTGGAACTCAAATTGGAAAGATTGATCAGATAGAGAGTGAATTTGAAAGATATTGTTGGGGCATTTAAGCTACTTGTAGGACACTGCAAAGGAATTATAAAATGAAAGTCACTGGAAATGTGTTTGGTTTGCAAATAGGCAAATAGAGTTACTTCCCTTGGGTTAGTGCCTAATGCGAATCTTGCATGTCACACTACAGCCAGTGCTGAAGGTTTATTTTCTGCCCTTTATTTTTTATCCAGTCTGGTTTTTATTCCCGCGTAAGTGATCACATCTAAACATTGCCTTGTCCCAATATCCACCTCCTGCTCAGGACAAATCAAGAACAAACCTGTTAGGTGAGCCCTGAGTGTCTACTTGGAGTTACATGGGTAGAGGTGCCTCAAAGCCTGCTAGACCATTCAAGGAAATTACTGAAAAGAAAGTGTCAGTTGCTTTTATGTAATCTGTTGCTTAACTGGTAATTATTTTTACCTTTAATAACCCAAGCTGGTAGCCTGTTTAGAGGTATAACTCCAAAAACTCATTAAACTAGCTCATAAAAATAATCTTAAAAATGTTGGAGCATCTACAGTAATGCACTTGAAATCATTCCAGGTGGATACAATCCAGTTCATATTTGATGCGCTACGAAATAAAAAGAAAGATGACGATACCTATACATGTGAGCCCTTCCTGCGTGTTCCTAAGAAGAAGACTGAGCCTCAGTACTATGATATGATCAAGAATCCCATTGACATGCTCAAGATTCAACAGAAGATCAAAACTGATGTCTATAATGACTTGGATGAGTTCTGCAAAGATGTTCAGTTATTGGTTGATAATGCCAAGCTGTATTATGCCAAGGTAAGGAAGGGTAGTGTTACTTTGCCTGTGTGGAAATAATCAGACATCCAAATTAGATTAATCACTGTCAAACCTTACATGTGTTGTTAACATTAATTGTGTTTATTAGTGATAGATTTTTTATTATTCCCAATAATTAGAGGGCTCATTATATTCCACATCTATGATGAGCATAACTTGATTATCTGCCTAGAAATTATAGGAATTTCTTTCATTTGAACTAAGTGTTTGTGATTGTTGAAAATAGTATTAACTGAGAACAGCAAAGGGAAATGGGATAAGGTGGTGTTTTTGAAAATTGATTATTAGTCTTCTTTTTTGGAGTTCCATTAGTAATTTTTTCACTAGTCTGGAGGTTTAGAAACTAAATATTTATGGCTCTGCAGTCCACCGATGAATATAAGGATGCCTGCGAACTGTTTGAGATATTCCTAGTGGCGAAGGACAAGGCACCCGAAGAGATCAACAAAGAGAAGATGAGACTGCAGCAACAAGCAGAAGAGGATGAAAGGCACATGAAGAAAGTAAGTGGGAAACAAACAGTCTCATTTTATTTGTGTTTGTAAAGTTGGCACTGTAACTTTTTCATTAAAGATACGATGTAAACAGTTCTTGGATTCAGAGTACTGTTATGTAGTTAATGGGCATACTTTGGATCGTAGATTTTTGGGATTGAAGAAAGTATGGCCCCCAGCTCATGATTAAAGTTTCTCATTAAATAAACTTACTGTGTGTTTTCATGCTGTCTTATATTGCACTGTTTCAAAGCTGAAATGATCTCGATTGTTCTAAATTCCATAGACCAATCACAATACGGATTGTTTCTGAGCTTTACAGGTACTGTATTAGCTAATACAGAATGCCACTGTTCTGTGAGGTAGTATGAAATGCATTTTGACTACACTCGGTCTGCAAAGTCAAAGCTAGCTGGAGGTATGACCAGGCTAAAATGGTAAGTTTTTAAAAAGAAGCTCAAGAGATCTGAGGATGAGGAACATAAGCTAGGTTGCATCACTTTCACCAGTGTTAGGTAAAAGTAATATTTAATGTCACTGTAAATCCCAGTCAGGTGGAGGGAATAGTCTTAAGTTTGAGATGTAAGAGAGGAAATCATTGAAGACATTAGACAGACAGAATGACTGTGATTGCTATACAGATGGGATGTGGCCCATGAATTACAGGCAGATAATTCTATACTACATGCACAGACACTACCCTACATACGAACGAGTTACATTCTGAATGGCCATTCATATCTTGAATTGTTTGCAAGTTGGTCTTCACGCCTATTTAAATATGATATAAAGTCAATACAGTACTGTACGTTTTTTCATCCTAAAACACAATACAGTACTGTACGCTATACATACAGTAATGTATTTTCTAGTGTGTAGTACTTTATTAATTGTAACTAAGCAGAATAGGCAGAGAACAAAATTTGAACTTAAGGATGGCAAAGGGGCCACTCCAAACACAATTTTAATTTATGATCACGTTTGTTCATATCTGAATGTTCATAAGTAGGGTAGTGTCTACTATAGTGTTGTTTCCATGTGTGAATCATAGAATTTACCTTGAATGTTTATAAGTTGGCTTGAAGACAAAACTTTTTTCACCCAAAGAAACTTAAGTCTGTAGGTAACAACTAGTGTCATGCATAGTCAATAAACAAGAGTGTGGTACAGATCATGTCAGCATATTATTAGTCACAGCTCCGCTGAGCTCAATGTGAGAGTTGCTCTTCCTCTCAGATGATATCATAAGATGCATAAGGTTACCACATTTTAGTGAATTTTTACTTTGTACATTCAAGCTTTAGAATTCTCCCTCTGCCTTCATTTACTCTGGTTTCCATATTTAGATTGTTCAAGAAGCCAGCCATGTTTTTGTAACATCTCCCCCTTTCTCTTTTTCTTCAGACTTGTGCTAGGTAAGGGTATTAGTGCTAGCTCCAGTGACATGTCAAAAATGACATGGCATTTGAGACTTGCTTTCCAAATTATATACTTGTTCTGCTTTCATTGCTTCCAAGAACATATATATGACATTTATAAACCACTGAGAATAGAGACTTGCATCAATTTAATGTTGCTATTAGTTTTGTATACACATAAAGCTTGGTTCATATGATAATGCTTTCTCTTTTTTCAAAAGAAGAATCTTTCTGTGCAGAGAGGCCGACCACCAAAAACATCCTTAGCCATGTCAGCTCCTATGATTTTGGAGGAAGATGGTGAGCCCATGACCATGGAAGATGTCATTGAAGAGCTGTTTGGAGCAGTCATGACTGCCATGGATCCTGAGGGTCGATTGTATTCCTATGATTTTCGTCTATTGCCATCAAGAGAAGTGAGATTTCTCTCTTAATTTTGTTGGTTATGCTTTTTGTTGTGAAGGGCAACTTTGTCATACTTTTCCATAGATAGTTTTAGATTATCGTACTGTGAAATGTACCCACAACATCATGGACACTTGGGTAATGTTGTTTGTGAAAATCAGGAAATAGTCATGATTGTGTTTTAGTTAACTGCCACCAGCCTACAGTTAATGAAAATATCACCTTATTCACCTTTTCTCCTGCAGAAATATCCCGATTACTACCAGATAATTGATCGTCCAATAGATCTGAAAACCATCGCCCAGCGAATCATGAATAAAAAATACAATAATATTGATGAGCTGGAGGAGGACTTGAATCTCATGTTTAACAATGCTTGTGCCTTCAATGAACCAGGCTCAAGAATATTCAAAGATGCTAGAACTTTGAAAAAATTGACACAGTTGCGAAAGGATGATTTGCTTCAGATTCTTCACGCTAAGAAGAGTGTCCGTCTCAGGTATGCAGATCATTTTGAATAATGGAACAGTTTTTCATGAATTGCACATGACTGTGTTGTCTATAATGTTCAGAGTAGCTTGTGTCTTCTAAAGTACTTATGGATTGTATTGGAATGTGTATATAATGTAATGCAACCAATTCTTCCAGGAGTAAACGTAGCATAACAAACCAGTTATGGTCAGTGTTGATGGCTGAATTAGAGGAGGGGATGGAATTGCCACTACCTGAAGAGGACAGCGGGGGAACAGAGATGCCTCTGAGCACAACCCATGAAGATGAGGAAAGTGACGAAGATGTTGACCCAGATAATCCCCAATGGCAACTTTTCCTGGCTGCTAAGAATTTAACTTCAACAAGCGGTTAGTTTTTCAAGAAAAAATTTTTTATGTTTTCTGAATGAAATTCATTGAACCCTAAATATTTTTTATACTGATTTACTTTGTATTGGTTAATGCTTATGGTAGTTAAAAGTAGAAGTTCCATTGCATTCCTGGAGAATTGGAAGAATCAGTGGTCATTGCATAGTTAGTTTAAAGGGTCCTGAAAGAGAATTTATAATTTGTCAGCAGTCCATAGCTGGTCACTTGCAAGTCGAACAATAACATATCTAGAATGGACCTGTAGCTTCCTAACCCAAATTTAAGGGAAACTGCTTCTTTACAAGATCTACTTGAATGCTATGAATTAGTGAAAATTTCTATTGTAGACACTCAGTTCATTATTGAGCAGTTCATTTGAAAGATGCAGCAGAGTTGTCTGTTAGTATATTTTGAACTAACACTTGTCAGTTTTTCTGCCCTGCCGCATATCATTTATGAATTGGTTTTTAAAATACAGAAAGAGCAAAATCCCTTTGGTAAAGTGATGTCAGTGGAGACATTTCTCACTTGAGAGTATGGGCTAGTTTCCCATTGATGTAAGACTTCTTGAATGATCCTACAGCATATGTGAGCTTCTTTTATGGAAAGGTTGTGTACCCAAAATATTAGTTAAAACTGGTAACGCACATGGTTGGCCCAAGGATTTGTATAAGAAATAAAAAAATGGGTGTAATGGATTTATCAGTGTTTCATTATTCAGAATTCAACTCTGTGATGATTGTAACACATTTGTTAGAACTGTCCTCCCTTGCTGTCAACAACAAGAAGGAGTGTTATATAATAGTTATAAATGATCAGAGGTCTGGTTAAACAAATCATTTATAACTATTATATAACACTCCTTGTTGTTGACAGCAAGGGAGGGCAGTTCTAACGGAAAACCATGAAATTTTTTTATTCACCCTTTGTATTCATTTATCTAATTGAGATGCTAAGAATGACTGTATTTGGTATTTTTACGCACAGAAAAAGCCTTGTTCGTCAGCCATATAACAATTGAAATAACGTAGGAAGTAACTGAGTCATCCATATGCAAAACTGGAAATTGGGTCATTTGTGTGGTTAAACTACTTTATGATGATAACTCTCCTGAATGTTTAATGAATTGATGATCTGCCTTTCAGAACCTTCGTACTGTCTTGCCGAGCCATTTAGGCGTCTGCCAAACAGACGTTGGCATGCTGACTATTACGTCGAAATCCGCAATCCTATTTCACTCTCACAGATTCGAAAGAAGATTGTGGTATGTTATATTTGTTCACTGTTTGTTTTGTTTGATATATAAAGAGAGCTGTTTGATGCAGTTGCAGATTTCAAGTGTATGCTGTACATTTCAGGATAGGAGAGCCCACAAACTTAGAAGATCGGTTTACTTTTTACTTTGGGGTGGAAGTTTTACTTGTATTTTGTATGGAAAAGAATCGCTACTCTGAGAGTTATAAATACGTTTAGAAATTTTTACATGCGAGTTTTCATGCGTTGGTGGAGAAGTGTTTGCTAATGAAAACTGTCATTGATTCACGAAACCAAATGAAGTATAAAGTAATTTATAAAATTGTTCATAATCCAGTGATTATTGTCAGTGTAACCAAGTTGAAAGTTTTTCTTTTTCAAAACTGTAGTGAGGATTAAGTCTTAAATGTAGGAATATGCATACAGCAGTGAGTATATGACTGAAGGACAGTCGACCCCTGCTTATTTGTGGTTGAGCATTTGCGGCTTCAGTTATTCACAGATTTTTCTGTGGAACATTATCCACATTACTCAGGGAAAATTCGCCAATTTGCAGATTTTTTCATAGAGCAAATACTGTATATTTTTGTTACTAAATGTTTCAGGACGAGTTTAAAGTATATTTAGTGTTTGAACTATTAAAATAGGCAGTTATAAGGGTTTAGAGAGGGTCTTTTGTGTTTGAACTATTAAAATAGGCAGGTATAAGCATTTTTAGAGGGGGTTTCAGTATTTGCGGGTGGGTGTGGTACACATCCCCCACGAATACCGGGGGATGACTGCAGCTTACAGAAAAGCCATTATCCTGATACAGTACATATCTTTTATTACTCTTTTTTTCAGAAAGGGGACTACCAGTATATATCAGAAATGGTTGAAGATTTCAACCTTATGTTTGACAATGCTCAGCAGTACAACCGACCGGACTCAAGGATCTATCGGGATGCTGTGAAGCTCCAAAAGTTTGTTCAGAACAAAGCAGATGAGCTCAGTACTATAGATGAGGATGTAAGTAGAATATTTTAAAGCTTTCCGTTTGTGAACATCAATATGATAGGGCTTGTGGTCTTTTGTTTCTCTTCGTAAGATTGTATTTTGAAAATTATCATATGGTAGTTTTCCTAAATACAGGTGGATATACATTACCTTGAGATTGATGGACTCCTGTTAGTTGAACTTAGGGGAAATGTGATGGCAAGGCAAATAGTTTCGTTTGACTGTTGGATGTTAGTGTGATAGAATTTATTTCTTATTGCAACATTATTTAGCTTCATATTGCAGTGTGTTAAGCATGAGTTTTGAAGCATAAACATTGTATAGTATTACTTCAGAGCAGAGTAATGTTAAGGTATTTTTGTATGTTTAACCATGGTGTGCAGTGTTCATTGTTTTTCATTGTATTGGACCTGTAATGACTAATCATTATATGTATATCTCATGTTATTGACAGAATGGTCTTGCTAAACTGCTTAATAAAAATCATATCCATAGATAAAAATAGCTCTAAGACTACAATGTTTGTTTAGATGATGACAATACTAGTTATGAATGAAAAGATTTATGAATGCTATTATTCCTCTGCAACTCTTGCCATTCCTTTCGTTTTTGTTGTAGGACACAGATAGCGAAAGCGACGACGACGACTCTCAGTCGCAAAACAAACGTCGTTTTGGACGCATCAACAGACCTCTTACATTCAGACGTCGAGCCAGAATCCTGTTCAAGACACTGATGGATTACATGACTGAGGATGGAAGACAACCAATCGTTGCTTTCATTGAGAAGCCTGACAAACGCAACTATCCAGATTACTATGAGGTACCGTACTTTACTCTACTGTCTTGGTTTTGTGAGTTTCATTTACTCTCTCCCTCTCTCTCTCTCTCGTATATATGAAAGACTGCACTTTGCCTATTAGGATCACATGAAAATGTGTGTTTTTGTATTTGTAGGTGATTGCCCAGCCAATAGATATGGAGACAATAGAGGCCAAAATCAAAGGTGAGAGATATACAAGCGAAGATGAGCTGGTTGCCGATTTCAAACTCATGTTTCGCAATTGTCAGAGGTACAATGAAGAAGGGTCCGTTATTTACTCAGATGCCACAGTTTTAGAAAAGGTAAGATGTCAGGACTTTTCTCAACATTTTATTTTTTGGAAGTAAAAATCACAAGATTAAAGGCTAAAAGTTTTGGTATGTACGCTATTCAAATGCTGTTTAGAAAAAGGAGATATGTGGTAACGTTTTATGAATTATAGTATAGAGCTAGATTGACCAAATTCTATGTAAGTTATGAGGCTGTTGTGTGTGTAGGATATTTAGTGAAATAAGGATATTCTTGTAATTGATGAACAGTTATATATAGATTTTGACCTAATGTACTTAGTATGCCGTAAAAATCTCCCCATAATTTTTTCTTGTATTGACAGTAAATTTGTAAATTGCTAAAGATGTTGAGGAATGTAAGAAAATCCTGGCAGTAAATAGAATTGTTAAAATGTTAGTGAATCAAGACGTTCAGAGGTCATTGTAACTTAAAAGTTCAAATTGAAAGTGTTGACTAGGAAACCAATTTTAGGAGTATTAGTTCATTATACAGCTTTTTAAAATTTTACATCCCTTTGAATTTTTATTTAAGGTTTTAAATGAGAAAATAAGGGAGTTAAACCAAGGTGATGGCAGCCCGGGTAAAGGCAAATTTGGAAAGCGTAACAAATTCAATCAGTACGTGAATACGAATAAGGTGTTGAGAACTCTGTATAATTCTGTTCGAGACTTCAAAGACAGTGATGGACGACAGCTATCAGAGGTGTTTTTGAGGTTACCCTCAAAGACCTTATATCCAGATTATTATGAGGTAAGTTTTAGACCTAGATTTGAATTCTTGTTACAGTAATTCCCTGTAATATTGCATAAATACCAGCTGTCTTTTTTACCTGTCTCACTGCACTGTTCACAATCATTAACGGCCTTTATTCAGCTACTCCACACGCGAATAGTTTGTTCTCCAGGGGAACCACAGTTGGGAGTTTTAATACATGGTAAATGGTTACACATTTTTGTGAATAAAATGTTTTAGGATTATTAATGTAACTTGCACTGCTAACTAGTTTCTCCACGTATGTACAGTAAATGTTTATCAGTTATATTATCTGATCTTCCTTTGTCCTGACCTTGTGGTCAGCCTTTGAAAGCTTTAGAGATTTAAGATGAATTTTTTGTAGGCAAGTGCAGTGGTAGCTTAGTTAAATTCAACTCACGTTTTTGGGAGATGAGAGAGTTACTGTTTTTAATAACATTAATCTGTGAAATATGTTTAAGGAAAGCAAACTATTTTCTGAAGGTTGAATGTAGTGCTATAATAGTGAATTTATGCCTTAAATGTCAGAATGTATCAATTACCATTTCTATCATGGAATTGCTACATAATGTTTGCAACATATTTCTTAGTTCTGAGATTCTTTGCTGCTTGACAAGCAGTGTTGAGTAACAATAAAACGGGTAAAATGAGCCAGGCAGATCTTATTTTTTAAAATTTTTTTGAAGTCTTTCATAAGGCATCTAGATGCTGTTGGAAATGTTCTGTGTAAAAATGCTTGAATCAAGGACTGTAAAATCATTGCTATTTGAGAAGTCATTTAACGATTGTGCCTTATTATTCAAAGATTTCCTTATTTCATGCATTGTCAAATGATTAACAAACTCGTAAAATTGACTTTCAGGTTATAAAGCAACCCATTGATATGGAAAGGATCCTCCAGAAGTTGAAGTCCAACATTTACATGACCGTTGATGACATGCTAGCTGACATGACATTAATGTTCCAAAACGCGTGTAGGTATAATGAACCCGATTCCCAGATATACAGAGATGCTCTCACATTACAGCGACATGTATTACAGGTAATATCAAGGGAAAAGTTTACTCTTGTTTTCCAGATTTTTTAGTGGATCTTTCAACACTTCTAAGGTAGTAAGGAGGGTCTATACAAGAATTGGACTATTTTTACTAACAGTTTACACTTGAATGACCTGGGTTAAGTTTTGCACAGTGATTCATGGGTGAGGGGACCAGCAGTGTACATTTAAGTTTTGAATTTGATTTTGCTTTGTTCAACTTTTTGATGTTGTTAAGTTTGCTTTAGTACTTGTATCATATTAATTTGCTGTTTCGGTTTGGAAATTTGTTGTGGGTTATGGATAATTTTCTTTATAATTTGCATCACTCTTTAATATTCCACAGAAACGCCTTGAATTAAGCACGGCAGAGGATGGTATTCCTAAAGTTGGAGCTTTAGTTCAAGAACTTTTAATGTGTCTGTTCATCAGTGTATTTAACCATGAAGAGGAATATGGCAGATACTCTGCAGAGTCCTTTTTTGATATGCCTGATTATGAAGAGGTAAGCCTGCTTAGTCTTATTTTTCCAGGGTGGACTTTTTATTACTCTATGTGAACATTATTGTGTGGTGAAGAGACAGTGGATTGACTGTCTATCAAAGAGTTTCAAATTGATTCATATTTTTGTTGTATGTATATCCTAGGGTGAAATATGATACATAAGCCTCTGCCTGATATGATATCTGCCTGTTCATTTTTATTTGTTGATTTTTACCTGTCCTCTTGGGTATCTTTTCATCTAGCTGTTTATCTTCAGGTTTATCTTGCTCCAAATTTATGTTCTTATGTAGAAACAAGTCTGGTTGGGCCTGTCAGTGTCTCAAAAGTGGCTGTTGCCTCATTAAACTAATTTATCTTGAATTAGACACCCTTAATAGGGGCTGGTGCAGAGAAAAGCAATAGAGTTGATGCTCATTGTTTATGTCCAAAAGTCCTCCAAAACCTTAGCTGCTTCATGCTCTTGCTTAACCTACATAGAAGGCTTTTCAACAGTACATCAGTTTCCCCAAAACTCTCTCTCTCTCTCTCTCTCTCTCTCTCTCTCTCTCTCTCTCTCTCTCTCTCTCTCTCGTGTCACTTAATTGATAATTATTATCTTTATAGGTTGATGGCAAGAAAACCAGGCTACTGTCATTTGACATCATGAAACGACGTCTTGACAAGGGAATGTACACTCGCCTCGATCACTTCCAAGAAGATATGTTTTCTATTTTTGAAAGAGCCCGCAGAATGTCCAAGTTGAATTCGCAGTTGTTCCGGGATTCAGTTACTCTGCAGACAGAATACATCAAAGTCAGGTAAGTCATTTTGGTACTATAGTGCTCAAGTATGTGATGGCTTTAGTAAGGTTCACTGGTAAGTTTTGAATCCTAGCTGGTATATTTTGAATAATTTTTAACTTGAATGTTATAGGGATGAACTGTGTGGCAATGGATCAACCCTTCAGTCTCGCGCATTAGAGTTTACAGAGACAGAATTAAATAAACAGCTGCAACAGTTGCACTCTCAACGAGGTTCTGATCAGGATAATGAACTGCTTGGAGAAGATGAAGATTCAAAGGTTAGTCCTGAAATTGACTTGTAAGAGGGAAATTAAGGGTAACTAAATATCAGTTTTGATTTAATAGACATCTTAATTTTTCACTAATTTTTCCTTTGATTGTCACATAGTAACTTATTTCCAATTTTTGAAAGTTGTGATTCTTGTCAGGATTGTTTGGAAATAAACACAAGCAAAGGCAATTATGTATTTAAATCGACACTCATTTTCTGAAATATTTATGCTAACTTTCCTTCGCCAGCCACCTCCCCAACCAACAGACGGTACAAATAACAGCAGTCTGAGCCATAATGAAATCCAGTACTTTGTTGGAGACTTTGTGTACCTGACTCCACCAGATAAGGTTAGTATTTTTTCATACTTGCAGTTGTAAGTTAAGACATAGTGTTGTTAAACTTAACCAATCACTCCAGGTAGAGAATCAGTATTGCAGCATCAGTGTTAGGAGTCTATAGGGTGGTGAAGGTGAACTCAGTGAAAACCTGAAGCCATGACCAGCATCTAAGTCATGGGCCTCATATCCTCTTAACATTTGTTGACACTGTCCCCTTATATACTTGGTTTTATATTGCTGTAATGAGAAATTTATTGATTGTAAAATTGAATCATGATATTACTTTGTTGTTCTCTGGCTTACATTGTCTTACTTTGCTTTACTTTTAAATTTTAACAGCATCTTTATTATTTTAATTAGGAAATTGTTATCACGTTGGTTTGTGATAATATCAAGTACATACAACTTTGGTAGGCCTATGTATCTCTTAATATGGTAAAGTGATATTTTATAGCACAGAAGCATTACATATGAGTTATTGTTCACATTTCCATGTTTGATTGCTCTGGTAGGGTTTGCTTTTTCTAGGTATCATGGATAAAATTTCTTTATAATATTGATTGTAAAAGGGGAAGTATAACTTAGTTAATGATGTTCCATGCAATAGACTTATTTTGGTTTTTTATTTAATCTGCACAACTTTTATCCAGTTACTTCATTAGAGACTTTTGATATTTTGTGTAAATTGAAATTGACTGTTCTTCAGAACTGCGACTATCCAATGCTACACATTGAAAGATTGTGGACCAATAGTGAAGGTCGTCAGATGGTGTATGGATGCCTGTACTATCGCCCTGCGGAGACATTCCATCAACCAAACCGTAAATTTTTTGAACAAGAAGTGTTCAAAACAGACAAGCACAATGCCTATCCATTAACAGATGTAAGTTACACTATGCCTTCAAGCGTTTGTGTTGTTGATGAATGCAGAGAATGTCTTTCACTTGATTAGTTTTGACTTTTAAAAGTTCACAAGTTTAAAAAGCTTGTCAACAGTAGCTTAATGAAAGTTCCATAGTTGTCTTCAGTTTGGATCCTAGGTTTTGAGAAAATGAATGAAAACATACTAAAAAGAAAAATGTAAGGATGAAAGAGAAAAAAGGAGAGAAAAAATCTCTTGAATTGTGGAAATAATAATACCTTGTTCTCCTGTTATTTCGTGATGATTTTATCCAGTATTACAGGAATATTTTCTTTTCCTTTTCAGGTTGTCGGAAAATGCTATGTATTACCTTTGCTAGACTATGTTAAGATGAAGCCTGAAGGTGTTGATGATAAAGATGTCTATGTATGTGAATCACGATACAATACAAGAAACAGATTCTTTAAGAAAATTAAGGTAAGCATTATCAGGATCTTAGAAAAGCAGTTTCCAGTTGTTTTGTAAATTCCTGTACTTACTACTTTTTCAGTTTATGATGTTTACTAGAGTAAAAATATTGTTAGAGGTTTGAATTAGTAGCAACCTAAAGTTTGACACTCTGTAACTCATGAAAGACTTGGTACATAGGTATTCGGCCTTTGAAAGTTTTTCATCTTATAAACTCTTATCCAAGGAGAAGGACAAGAATTTAGCAAATTAAAAACTTGACAAGTCTAGATAGCTCTTACAGCATCCCCCTCAGGGACTGGTGCCATTAGTGCACCTCATGCAGTGCACTGTAGGCATAACTAAAGGGTGTTTGAAGCGTTAGTTCAGCCCATAACTGTGCCCACATTGTATTCTTTTATTTTTCTTCCATCTAACCTCTTAGTTGATTCCTTAGTGCAACTGTGCTATTTTTTCCCATTCTCATCTTTAGATCCTTGTAGTACTTTATCTCATTGATTTTCTGCATGTCTTTATTGTGTTGTTCAGTCACTCCAGTTCCCTGTTTTCACTGCCTTAGGCACTGAATTGGTGAAAGAGCCCCAGTGCTTGGCTTTATAGCCTAAGTTTCATGATTCGTTCATTTCTCCTCTTATAAATTTTTCACCCCTGCAAATCATTGCTGTAATATTTTCTTGTCAAAATAGAAATAAATTTTCCATTTTACAAATTATTAATAAAGAGATAACATTGACTAGATGAAAATTCCATGTGAAATTGGGTGTTTTAAATTTTATGGACCATAATGAACTTCAGTATCGTCATAGGTATTTTAAAAGGGATCTCTTCATTGCAGTCATTTCCATTTAATGTTGGAGAGAGAGTTACGCTGGTTGAGAGACCAGAGCCACTGGGGTTGAAGCGTGTCGATTCCGTTTTTAAGGAGAGAATAGAAAGGCACAAGGAAGAACTTGCGGAACTAGATGAAGAAACGAAAATTAGCCGGAGGTCCTTACCGGTAAGTGTAATATTGTTGATTCCATATTTTGCATACAAATACAGAATAAATTATAGTCAGTCCAAATTAATATAACTGATATTTCCTTGACATTGATAGTAGCATTGTTACAGGGGAAGGATGTTATCCTCAAGGTAGAATGTAGGATGTCTGTGTAACGTTATTATCACACGGGCGTAGATGAGTGTGTGGAGGATGTGATGTCCATCAGCTGGAAAACAGATTTGAGATCTCAGAGATTGAGATTGTTTAGTCAAGTACTTGGAAGGCTTTAGTCAGAAAGTAGTTTATGTATATGCACTTAGCAGAATAAGATTCAGGGGAAGACCCAGAAAATCATTAAAAAGAGCTCATTTGGAGACCCATACCAATAGTGGACAAGATTCAAGAGATTGGAGAAAACTCATTTCACATCTAATCTCATAAAGGGAAAAGCTGACTTTGAAATGTCAGTGATGATATTGTCTGGGAATAAAGCTTTTCCTTGATTAATTTACTAAAGAAATGTTGGTCTGACATGATGTGATTTTAAAAGTTCTAGTAGAATAACGAAAGTATGTTCATTAGTAAACATAACTATCAAGAAGACAACAGGTTTTTACATAATCATTGGACATAGTCCTTAAGTCAGGTACTCAAACATAATTAGATTGCCAGTCTTGAACAAACAAAAACTTTCGTCATTTTCTATATGTATTTACTGTGAGATAAGACTTGAATTTACAGTCAACAGTAGTGGGAAATAAATGAAGTTCACCAGGGATAAATATTTTACTGACATACTCTCTATTACTAGAAGGTATAGCCTCACACATATG
Source organism: Macrobrachium rosenbergii (assembly GCF_040412425.1). NCBI lineage: Eukaryota > Metazoa > Arthropoda > Malacostraca > Decapoda > Palaemonidae > Macrobrachium > Macrobrachium rosenbergii. The sequence continues at coordinate 29,774,089 of NC_089758.1, forward strand.
AAGTACAGTTGTGTCAGTTTTTCTCTACAGTATGATTCAGTATTGCTAAGTGTGATACAGTAAATATTTCTCTTTTTGTTTCTGTCAAGTAATTAGATAATCTGTGAAAGTTGATTTCTTCCTTAATTTCTTAGACCCCTTTACAGTATCACATGTGTGGCAATGTTGCTGCTTGGAAGGAATCTTAATTAATTATTAATATTCATAAGCTGTAAGTGTATATGCTAATTTAATAATAAAACTGTTCTGTCTCAACAGAACGTTTTGAAGATTCATCCTGAAGGTGCAACCAATTATACCTACTACGAGCAGTACAACATATCATCCGGTGCCATAAAACTTGGAGACTTCGTTTATGTCAAAGGTAGAGAACCAGGAAAGAAGGCTATAAGGCAAATAAATCAGCTCTATGTTACAACAGAGTAAGTATTGATACCAACATATTCTGAGCAGTGTTTGGAAGATTTATTTATTTTCCTGAGAGGGGACCAGTTTCATTGGGCCTTGCTTTGCAAGTTACAGGCTTGCGGAAGGTCTTCTGTGGCCTGTGAATCCATATTGTCCATCGTCTGTTACCTTTGGTGAAGTAGTTTTCTCCTCTTATTCAAGAACAAATCCTTTAAATAAGCTCTAAGGGTGTAAAAATGCCACTGCGTTCATGTTAAATAATGATAATAACTTATTTTCATCATTTTTAAGTAAGAGAATTTTCATAACTTATTTTAATGTTGTCTAGAAATTAGGTCTGTTATTGTTTATTTCATTAATAATGCTAATATCATCAGATAGTTGAAAAAAGCAAATATTTACTGCCATTATATTTATCAAAAATGGAGGTTCGAAGGGAGATCAGACACATTTCTGTGAGGTCTTTAGAGAAATTAGACACCTATTTGTTGCCTCCTGTGAAAAGTTTATCAGTAACTGTCGATTTTATGGATACGATGAAGTGCGTAATTCCTGAAGTGTCTTTAGTTTGTTTGCAAGTTTGCTTAGTAATTTAGTTCTGGTCCTTAAAATCTACTTCACTTACTGTTGATACCAATAAAATTATTTCCTTTCTCACCTTGCTTTTCCTTACTCCCATTTCTACAGTTTAATGGTAAAACTTCCATTATTGCAGATACTTTTTATACATATCAGTGCAAATATTTGAATTCTATATTCTAAATATGTTTTTGTTTCATTTGGCATGCATTCTGTGTAAGTAGTTCAGATATTTTAATTCCAATTATGTTCATTTCCACTGCAGAGGGACGGCATACTTTATTGGAACAGTATTCAAGAATGCACAGCAGTGCAATCCTAATGGCGACCATCTGTTCTACAAGCAGGAGTTGTACCTTACTGGTGGCCTTGAGACTCTCCCAGTCTCGGACATTAGTAGTCGCTGTATTGTTCTCAGTCAAAAAGATTATTGTACATGTAAGTTGTTTAAGCTTTGACTTTTTCTCTATAGAGCTAGTATACTTTTATAGCAGGGTTATTTTTTTGAGATTTAATGGCTCTCACTCAGATTTTAATGTGTAATATAATAAGGCAGCTTTCTCATTAGAGTTGTTCATATCGATTCTTTGCACTAATCTGACAAATACCAGTTCAGATTCATTTGGGGCTGTCATTTTCTGAGAGATATGTTTGATTGACTCATAAGTAATTTCATTTTAATTTTCAGTTTGATTTTAAATTAGATTCTTCAAATCTTTGTAACAAGCAGCCAAGAGTCTGATTGCATTTCAGCTTGTCTACACTTATCCTTTTTAAGTTCCAGTGGAACATTCTCTGTAATAGATGTATATTTTGTACAGTATCTTAAGTTCATTCATGTTCCATTTGCAGTCCGTCCAACTGAAATCAGAGAAGTTGATGTATATATCTGTGAGAACTTCTTAGATGAAATGAACCAGCGAGTAAGCCCCTTACAAGTAGGGTTGCGCAAATTCAAGCTCTCACCAATGGTTACGCACGATGAAATCTATACATTCAGAAGACCTATTGCTGTCCATAAGGTTAATTTGTTTTAATTTCTTACTTTTTTTTTAAAGAAATGTATGGCTCTGTATCATTTAGCAAGAGTGAGTAGAGATTTATGACCATTTTCAGCAAAGTTTTTGAAGTACACTTATCTGTCAAAAATAATGATGGTGATGTATTATTATTATTATTTATTATTATTATTATATATAACCAGATCAGTGAGTTGCATAAGGCTCACCTGTCTTGAAGGATTTACTCTTAAATGAGACGTAGGAAAATAGGGGAAAGGTGAAGTAAAATAAGTTGGACACCTGTGTGGGAATGCAAAAGGAAATGGGGCAAAGGGACACTGTTGTGAATCTTTAGTTCAGAGTCTCCTGAGTGGAGCAGAAAACACACACACACACACACACACACACACACACACACACACACACACACACACACACACACACACACACACACACACACACACACACACACACACACCATAGTATGTAACACATGGGGTTCTCAAGAAAAGGAGGCTTTTGTACATCACTGAGAGTTGCTAATATATATATTACATGAATTACTAAATAACATAACATGCCATCATGAACAACTCCCTTCTCGCACATCCTTCCAACGCCTTGAAGTTATACAACTAAACAGAGTTTGATTTCTTACTACAGTTTTGTTAATAGAATACAATTAAAAATTTTAGGTGCTGCATTTAGTGGGTTTCCTGAAGGACATGCAGTTTGAGGGTATTAGTAGTATTGGTAAACTGTATTGTAAAGAATGATCATTTATATTTTATTTATGAAGTACGCTATACTTATGTATGGATACAATGAATGCTTAAATTTTGCAACTGACTGAAGGCTCTTTTCTACATGCATTCTAGATTGATAGATATCATGAAAAATCTTTCGTAGATTCTTTTGTATTTCCTTTGCCTTTGGCTAATCTTGTCTCATGATTTGAAATATTGTGGTACAGTATATTTAAATAAGTATGATCTGCCGAACATTGTGTTCAAAGCAAAGTTATAGAGGCTGCATGCTCACTGATCCGGTTAAACAGATTTATGGTAATCTGTCAGAGTTTCTAAAATTTTCAATGCTTATACTCTTTTTAAGATTTTATTTGCATATTTTCCCTTTCTGTCTTTATTTTGGCTTATTTTAAATAATTTCAAAATACCAACCTGTCATTTATAGCATTTTATTCATGACCGTTTTTAATTATTTAGGAATTAAGTAGAATTTTTATCTATATTTTATTTTGATGTCAACTTTCAGATGGATCTGTCTACTTCTACTTTGAAAAAGCAACCAGCAAGCTATGTATGTATGATTTTCAATGTTCTAAACTCAAATGGAGTTTTACATTAGAATGACTCTAAAAATAGTAAACCTTAGTTTCCTTTCTGTTGGGATTTTGATGAATTTTGTTTTTCTTTGTTAATATTGGAAACAACCTCATGAAAGAATTTTGCCATGTAGAAGGAATTAAGGCACTATTTGGTTTTTAGTTGAACATCATGGCATTTAAGTTTTGTGTTCCTTTATTTTGTTGTCATGTAATAAAGATTACAGATTATTGAGTTAAAAACCGGATAACATTCATAACTATTCATTCCCCCCCCCCTTGCCTCAAACAGGAATCTTCTCCAATGACTCCAAGAATGGACATGGACTATGAAGATTCCATGGATGGCCCGCCTCCTTCTGTAGCGTCAGTCGATTCAGGTGCCACTACGATCACTCCAAAGCCCATCAAAAAAGCACCAACAGGGGTGAGTATGGTTAAGATCTCCAGTGGTTGGGTTAGCAGTAAACAATGAATGTTTGTGGCTTCTGCAATGGTTTTATAAGAATGTTGTGGTTTTCGGGTATGAATCCTTCTTTCTGATAATATCGCGATCCATGAATATTTAATCAGTGTCTTTCTTTTCAATTGAGTAGTTCGTTTAGAGTATTGCCTTTTATTGTAGAAATTTTGTCCTATTGCATTTGGATAGGAAGTTGCTGTAGCAGTCAGCTGTTTTGCATCATATCTGGTGACATTTAGGGTTGCTTGAAGCTTTGTTCATGCTTTGTTTGTAATTTTATAATATTTTTGTCCTAGTGAGTAGGCTTCTCACAAATTTTCATCCTTCTCTTTTTCCTTTAGATTTTGACCCAGCTTGTAATTGTATCCTCTTTTTGTTTCAGAAACAATTCCAGCAAATGACAGGAAAGAAACAGATGACTGGGTACATTTTGTTCTCAGCAGAGATTCGAAAAAGCATAACCCAGAAAAATCCAAATGCAAACTTTGGAGAAATTTCCCGACTTGTCGGAATCGAGTGGAAGTGCTTGATGGAAAGTGACCGCAAGGTGTACGAAGACAGAGCTCATCAACTCAATTTGGAAAGTGCCGAAAGAGCACTTAGTGGCAATGGACCAGATTCTCCTCAGACTCCACAGGTTGGAAGTTGTTCCGTTTTATAAATTGTATTTACATAGTATTTTTTTTTATTGTTGCTAGAATTGGCACTGGAAGGTAACCATTGCCCAAATTAGTTGGCTTATTTTTTATTTTCAGTGTTTTATATGTTACTTTTGTGGAAAAATATAAACTGATAAAGTATTATCAGTGAAGGGTAGGCTGTATCAATTACTTTGGTTTGAGGAAAAAAAAAGTTTCATCTTTTGAAATATGGTGTTGATAATTAGTGCTGTATTAAAAAAATATGACATCTATGCAGTTTCTTCATCCATGTTGAGCTGCTTAAATTGTACTTGCAATATAGGAAATTTGGTTGAATCTGAATTCTTATTGACAGTTAATACTATAACCATTATTGTTGTTGACATTTTACTCCACTGTATTATTCATTTTCATAACAGGCATCCACTCCTGACTTGCCTCTTCCTAACAACCCTGATGTTGTATTCGAGTGCTTGTGGGAGACTTGTGATTACATGTTTGAAGATTTACTCGATTTGAGTGATCATCTATTACTCGAGCCATCTGGGCATGTACATAAAGTTGGTCAAGGTAATAAAATGCTCAATTTCACTGATATTTTTTGTTATAGGGAAAATATAAAATCTGGGATGAATTCACTCTTCACCTGTATGTGAAAGCCTTCTCAAAGTTGCTTTTGCGGTAAAGTTTGTTAACATTCAGTGGCCTATTTCAGTGTTTGAGTGTGGATGGCGAGGCTGCTCACGACATAAAAAGAGTTCTCTGGCTCCTTTCCCAATGGTACAACGTCTGATGAGACACGTTCGTGAAATTCATATTCAGAAAAATACTGGGAGAATAATACAACACTGTGATCGTTCCAGGTAAGTTTCTTATTACTTTCGTCATTAGTGTAATGAGTACAGTGTGTCACAAGGTCTCCATCCTATCCTTGTAAACACTCTCTCTTACAGCTATATTGTGTTTCCTAACTGCATTCTTCTTCTGTTATTAAGTTTCATTCGCACAAAATACAGTAATGAATTTGCAACTTTTTGCAAGAGTCTAACCATCTCTGGTGATGTGGGATATTTGTAGCATGCTTTAGTGTTGTGTCACAGTGACAGATTCATGTAAGCTATGCTCTACTAACATTGTAGGATTAGTTGGTAGTTTTATAGTTTATTAAAAACCATGTTTTTTTGTAAGATTATATAATACAGTACATCTTAAATCATGCATCTTTAAGATTAGTCATCTCGTTCATATAGTATTTGTCTTCCAGAAATTTTGTTGCTTCCTCTCGTCGATCTTTGGTAAATCAGCAGCCAGCTCAGACTTCATCCACTACATACCCCACCACAGGATCTCCGCATTCCAGTCTACAAGGTTTGTTTCTATAGTAGTTTAATATTACTTTACTTGATTGGTCTCTAGTTGAACAACAGCCAGTGCTATCATGTGTGAATTGGGCATTGGTTAATATTGAGTGGAGTAGAACTGCAATCAACAGTCAGTTACTTCTTACTATAATTATGCTCGTATGCCTGGTATGGAGGTCAAGTCTTTTGCAAAGCAAAGAAAATGTTAATTCATTCTCATAGGTGAGTATCCCAGCTCTTGAGGGACCCCTGTTGTATCCTTTGTCACAGATATCTTAGTGGTGGTGTGTTCTACTTGTGCATTATCTATACTATTCTTTCTAATTTTGATTTTTAAATTTTGTTACTCAGGATGAAATTATTGCCTTGTTTTAGTGTTTCATTATTGGGCCATTATGAATAGTGGTTTAGCAGCTCTATGTGCACTGTTGAAAGGAAAACAGAAATGGATCATGTTAACCTAATGCAGGTGTGGGTTTTTCACTCATGCTAGTTTTGTCCGCATGGGAAGGTGCAATAGTGACTGTAACCTTTTGTTAGGGAACATAAAATTTACTTTTACTTGTTTGTAAATGATCTATTAATGAGAAAAGGTTTTAGTATTTTGTGGCTTCTGGTGATCCCTGTGCTCATCTTTAAAAGTTACTGCTGCATTCATCATTGGATAGGTATTGAGCTCTTGTATCGGGTTACCATTTAAAGTAGCCTATGTCTAGCTCAGTATGCTGTAGGTGGCAATAAAGGTTCATTGTAGCATCCCTTGAGCCCTAGGTGCAGTGCTCTGTGTCTTTTCATTTTCACTTGTTCACTTGGTTTCTTTCTACTTATCTGCTCAACAACTTTAGATTTTTACCACTTGAGGTATCACCTTCATATTTAAAAACAAGAAGTTATCACCTTCACATCTTTACCACTTGAGGTATCACCTTCATATTTAAAAACGAAGACATTATCACCTTCACATTTGAGAATGAGTCCTTATGGCTAGCCCAGCAAGTCTAGGAATTAGCATACTGGTCTTGTTTAATTGACTTGTACATGCAACATACATGTACCATGTGGTCCAAGGTAAGCAAAGGTAGGTTTGAGCATTGAAACACTTGTAAAGTAATGAGAGGAAAACCAAATTTATTGAGTATGTATTTGATCTCTTTCATGGAAGTCAGAGATTGAGTGCTTTTCTTATGATAACTGTCAAGCATCTTTTTCTTTTAAGCAAGGAGATCATTAGTAATTGTTGTATAATTACCCAGCCCAGAGAGTAAAAAATTCTAACTCCAGAATTGCCACAGTCAAAATATTACAGCTGTACCTAATCGGGTATCCTAGGACTACAACAATGGCAGTAGATCATTTCCATGACTTGTGGCAGCGTCTGTTGAGTCACATACAGTTTAGGATCTTTAGTTATCTTGAGTCCCTGAATCTTATTACCTGCAGATTATCCAGTGACCCCACAGACAAACTTGCTAATTACCCAGTGATTCCACAGGTATAGAGATTTTGGCAGGGTATGCTGAGATTGGCAATGCCTTAAGATCCTCAGCAGCCAATGTATGCTAGGCGAAGTGGACCATATAATTGTTGATGCAAGGAAGGAGATTAGTCCACTCTGATTTCCATGTTTTCCTTCCACTTCTACAGTTGCACGACATTCAACTTGCTCTTGCGTGCTGTTGGTGAAAGTTGCCTCCTTCACAACTTGGCTTATAAGATTCTTTATTATGAATGGGGTAAGATATCATATTCAGAGACTACTGATGTTTATCAAATTTTGTGAGGTACTGGCAGGACTGGGACAGGAAGGGTTTTAGACTAACAAGTGAGGCTGCAGCAAACCCTTCAGTAGCCAGATACATACAGTAGCTCCTCGGTATACGAATGTAATTCGTTCCAAATTCCAATTTGTATATCGAAATGCTCGTATATCAATCTGAATTTTTCATAAGGAATAATGGGAATTCAACTAATTCGTCCCACACTCAGTTGACTTGAGATAGAGGTAGGGAGCATTTATACTGTTGAGGAGAGGAGGAGAGTAGACAGTAAAACATTACTGTATCTACAGTACATAAAAGCAGTAATAATTCACATAAAAAAAATAAAAGGAGGGAATTTCACAATAAATTTAACAATGATACAATATAAAAACAATCAAATGCAATACAATAACAAAACCAAAAGACAGTCTTACTTGCTGAGTGAGACGGTAGAGGAGAGGGAGGGCATGGTTGTGGTTTATTGAGTGGGAGACGGGCTCCGCTTCCCACTGACTTCCCAGTATCACTGGGACCAGGCTACGTCTCGCCTGTTGCTTTCACTTTCACTCGATTCGCCCGAATCACTTCTTTTTGTTATGGCAAAGTACCTGTCGGGTGACACTTGGTTTTTACGATTTTTAAGCACTGTAAAAGTAACTTATGTGAACATCATGAAACACACTGGTACTGCATTCAGCTTCTGCGTGCCTTAGAGTGTTTGTTGAAACTACTTACTTGTGAGAAGTTATTTGATCTCTTTCAGTTCGTACTTGCACTCTTTACTTCTTACTTATTTGTTTGCCAAATCCTCGTGTTTATTGGATTATAATTTTAAATTCTGCTGTTTGCCAACAGCAAGTTGATGTGTTATGGCATAATTAATCTTCTTGCACTCAAGATCCAGGCGTGAAAAACATGTCCACTATCATACACGTGTGAGGGATTGTTTTCACATCTGCCGGACACTGCGCTCTCTCTCTCTCTCTCTCTCTCTCTCTCTCTCTCTCTCTCTCTCTCTCTCTCTCTCTCTCTCTCTCTCTCTCTCCACACACAATCGGACACACACACACCATTGATTCCTTTGATTATCCTTGCAAAATGCAAATAAAATTGATTTTGTTATTAACCATTGCCTTTCTCAACAGGATCCTGTCTCTCCTTCCTCAATCCCAGCCAGCCGCACACCATTTTCCACCAAATAGTTCATAAATCAAATTTTTCAATCAGACACAGAAACAAAATTTTTGAAAATTTTCGTACACGGAAAATTTTTTTTTGAAAATTTTACTTCGTATAACGAAAATACAAATAATGAATCATTCGTGTGCCGAAGAACCACTGTATCAATTTTGAGAAAAGGCCAAACCTTTTCCAAATCCTAGTGGCCTTGGCACTTCGGTAAACTATGCATTGATTGCCGCTTTCCTGTATTATAAGCAAATTGTAGTTTAATGCAGTTGTGCAGTTGTATTCCTGTTTAGCTGCCCAAAAATTTTTGTCTTTACTGTGAGTGCTGAGCTCCCAGTCCTCTCCATGATTTTTCTGCTCTTGGAGATGATTTCATATTTCTTTTAAATAGTGAAGTATATATCTTGTCTAACTTATGACCAGATTGGCCATTATGAAGAAGCAAATGATTGGGAATTGTTTGCATCCTACTTTGCAGAATGCTGTTCATCCTGTAATGACTATTTGACACGTTTATCTGTAAATAGGTTTTCTCTACATCACAAAATAGGTACTGCAAGTTTGGGAAAAATGATGGCAAAAGAAAATCAGTGTATTCCAGCCCCTCATAAATATCATCAGCTTCTGTTAGGGCTTGCTGAACATTGTGTTCAGCATCTTTTATCTTGGGCTTGGCAGGATTCCAGTGCTGCTTCTCCCTCATGGTTTCTCTCATCAAAGCTGCATCCTCCCATTGCACTCTTAAAACCTTCTGTTCCTACATGCCCAGTGAGGTTTTATCCTGCTAGTCATCTCTATAGGTTGTGCAATTACAGTACATCAGACAGCTTTTCTCTAAAGTTTCATTACATACCCATCACTCATAAATAGCCTGCATTTGTGGTCCTCAGATGTCCAAGGCACTGCAGTCATTTGTCTGTGAATAGAACAGTAGTAACTCACTGCTCTTACACTGCATAGATCCTCAGGTACTTCAAGCACCTGCCGTACTTGTTGTGTCTCTAGATAGCTGAATTTCTTGATTTTTTCATTATTGCAGAGGATTTCCCAAAGCTCTGTATTCAGTTATTTCTTTCACTGTTCATCTGTTTCACTTCAGTTTTCCATTTTATATATTATCATGGGATGATTCTTTTAATTTGTGTGGAACTTGTGTCAGAAAATAAGGTTCATTGATGAGGCAACGTTCAACTTGTCAACAGCTCTGAAGTTAACCCGTTCTTGTTTTCTAATTTTAGTCTTTTTGTCGTCATTCTTGTAGATTTAGTTTCCTGTTGTGTGAAGGGTACTTTCAGCTTTTTGTCGCTTTTCTGTTGTTTTATTCACCTTTTTGTATTGTACTTGCTCTTGTTAGCTTCATTTATGATTTTTAATCTTTAAAGGTCACATCATGTATCTGTTAGCCTGACATGTATGCAACGTTAGCCTATCTTTCAGACGTTGGTTACACAACACTACATATGTGTTTTGTATGCTAAGGGGATTTCTGCACTTTTGTGCTGTTGTGTATTGTATTTCTTTTTGGTCTGCCAAGTAACCCTCACTGTGTTCCAATATCAGCTATAGACAGGATCCCCTCACCTTTTTTGTGGTGGGTATAACATGCCAGTTGCTTCTCTGCAGATCTTACTAGTTGAGACATGCTAGGAGTGATGTTGCAAACATACCTGCCTCTTTGGCATCAGAAGTTTCCATGGATTCTACAGGTTATTATCTGTGTTCTTAGGCATTCAGCAGCTAGAATACCCTGCCTAAATGCAGTTTAGGTTGTATTTAGTTGATGAGACTCTGATGAAACAAAAAGAACTATAGAATAAAATTGATTTTTTTTTTTATGGAAATCTATCGTCCACATAATAAGTTTACACCTCTTAGCCCTGATAATCTCTTTCAGCCTCATATGCAAATATAAAAATGAGGCAGGTTCTTGATGAGGACCAATCAGCCAATTGGTGCTTGCATAGTGGGCCACGACATTTGACATAATAAAAGGCTGAAGTTTGTGGGACGTTTGAAGACCAGGAATGTAGACTGTTTATGAGGGATGGGTTTGTATTGAAAAAATAAATTTTTTATTATATAGGTTTGTTCTTAGGTTTACCAGTCTGATGCACAAGTTAGAAAAACATATATACATATTCTTATTTTAAGGTACCCAGAATGCTATTGTCACTGTAACGTCATATGCCCATATCTAGTAAACCCTTGTATTAGCTGTGCTTGTGTATCTTGCGACTTATTGGCATTATGGTTGTAAGATGTTTCCGTATTAGTGCACTAATTACATACAATATAATTCCTATGTAGTAGTTGCTTTTTGAGTTTCATTTTGCAAAAGGAAAAATAAATTAGTTGACATTCTATTAAATCGGTCAGAAGTTTTTCCAGCCACACAGAGGATTGTTTAGTTCATTGGACTATGTTTCATTTGTAAAATAAAAAAAAAGCAGCATTTGAGTATAGTGGGAATGCAGCTGTGTTGCTTAGCTGTGGAGTTGATGTTTGGTATAACTATTTTTTTTATATATTTTATCATATTTTCGTCTAAACTTTTACTTTGAACATTTTTCCATAGACTTAGTTATTTTAGCCAAATAGCATATGTATGCATTGTTAATGTTGTCACAACATGCCCCATAATTTGAATAGAGTACACAGTTCTGTAGTAGTTATTCATTCCACTCGACTTTTTCTGAATGTGTATAGGATTAGTGAACTTGATTATGAAGCCGAGTCTTTGGCAATAAATAACTACATTTGGGAAAATGATTGGTAGGCACCCAAAGAGTATTGTTCTTATTTTACATGATTTCAGGCTTACTGCATGGTCGAGGAAATTCTTTCTCCTCAGGGACGATGCAGTCCCCTTACCCAGGGCTCCTACCCAGCAGTGCTGGGCAGCCAGGTCACCTGCCCTACTCAAACGCAGGTAACCTGGTCAAATTTTTTACAACTTGAATATTTTTTTTTAGAATGTAAGACAGCTTAACAAAGATTTTTACTAAAGCCCTGTACTACATAACTTGAGAATCGTTTGAAGTTGTGACAGGGTCTTCTAATTTTTGGACAGTAATTTGTAAATTAAATGTGGAATACATTTCTTGTAAATTTGTTATTGTCAGTAACTGCCTGTCATTAATATAAAACTGCTACTTACGAAAGAATATGCTTTGCATTGGCTCTTTCCATGCTGATTTTATTAAAGTTTTAAGGCAGTTGTATCAAGGGCCTTTAAAAGACAGCTTCTCTTCTGTTTAAGGGAAGTTGGAGTGATATTTTGTACTGTAGTATATTATTCTAAATAATATACTTGTTATAATATACTTGGAGTTGAATGGATAGTTCACTCTAAGCGACATAAACATTTCAGCATCTGATTGAAAAGTGTTTCTTGTCTGCTTTTATTCTCGGCCAGTGCAGAGTGATTTATTGTAAAAGTGAGGGAGATATTTTAGTTTAAATTTTAAATGGTTACAGTAGTTACTTTGGTAAAGAATTAATGTATAATTAAATATGCTGGTAGTTGCATATAGCAAGTTTTATATTTAGGAAATTTGAAGTAATTTTCCGACCTTTCAATGATTTACGAAAATTTGACTGAAGAGGGGCATCATGACTTGCAATGGTTGATCAGATTTTGAAGGAGTCTTTTTGGAAGGAGGTACTTTTGGTAGGGGTTTGGGTTTTTTTTGGATTACTTATCTATGACAGAGGTCTGCAGTCTGAATGTTCATTTCATATATTCAAGTCTAGCATTTCCCATGCTGTCTTTCATTGGTATTGATAGACATCATAGATCCTGTGTGGAAATTAATATTTGTTGCAAATTATGATTCCTATAAACAGGCAAATGGGATGTGTTAACAAGCTTACCCCTCCATGCTGGGCCTGTAGTGAGTGCAGTATAATTTTTTTCCCCTCTGAAAACATGAAGAGCATCCTTTTCCAATTGTTGCAGCTTGTCTGGAAAGATAAATGGAACATTAATATTTTTTTGTTTTATTGCTTTTATTTTCATTATCATCACATAAAAATATAGTGATGCAGTAACTGTTGATAGACATTCGTAAGTTAAAGTCAAGCAAATTGCAAAGAAAATGGACTTTGTACTTCAGAAAATAACATTAAATTGTACTTCAGAAAATAACTTCATTTAATGTTTATTGTCTCACAAGTTCAAATGCTTTAAAAACTCGGACGAGGGGAAATGACATTTCACCAGCTACAACAACAAAAAATTAATGATTTTGATTGTCTACAACTTGACTGTCAGACTGTTGCATATGCATTTTGTCAAAATTATGAGTTAAGTTTTATCATTTGCCTTTTCATCATTAGCTGTTATGTCTGGACGTCATTTGAATACAGTAACACTTTGCTTTTCCTGTTTCCCTTATTCACACTTTGCTTTTCAACACACTCATTGCATTGGGAAAGGGTGTGTCTCTAAAACAAGGTTCTTTTGAAAGTATGAACAATATTTCAATAGTTGAATTGTAGATTTATGTCCACTGCCCAGCTGGGCAAGTTTTGTACAAGGGTGTTTTTCCCATCACTACATACAAGAATAATCCGAGTGGCAGACTGGCTGTGAGAAGAGACATGTTTGATCCAGTATTGGCAGTTACTGGATTGAAATATGCAAGTAAAATCTGCCACCTCATCAGCAGTTTTTGACATTATGCCCAAATCATTCAGTCACCAACATGAAGTATTTCGTACGCCTGAGAAATGTGCATTTGTCTCGCAATACCTCAGATTGAAAATTTAACATTTATGCTATTTTTGTTTGAAGAATTTAGAGGTTCCTCCCCATAAAATTATTAAGAATATCTCATTGGTGTAACTAAATGATTTATTAATAATTAAAGACCATAAGGATGTTGGTTTTGCAATCTCAGACTGTACACAAAGTTATTTCTCTCATGGAAGCAGTGTCACAACTTTTCAGTTCATAGGTATATTTTTTTTTTTTTTACAAAAGGACTTATTTGGCATTTTAAGTTCTCTCTAAGAAGAAGAAACCCATTTTTAAAATTTCTAACAAACATTTTTTTCTTTTTCAGGCGTCAGCGGGAGTCCAGTTCCTTCCAAGTTCTGTGACCCTATTTTTGTTGCTCCTCCTCCCAAGACACAGAGGTTGCTTCATTCAGAGGCCTACATCAAGTAAGATTTTAGCCTTTTTAATTTGTTTTGTATTTAGACAGAAGTCTTTGTCTAAAGTGTGTACTGTATTTAGATAGAGTCTTTCTCAAAGTAGTCCCATGTTTCTTCAGTAGTGATTCAGATACTTGAAAAGACAAAATTTTCAAGTGTTAGAAAACAGTTGAGGTAATAAGGCTGCGTTGGAGGGCATTTATTTTGTGCAATGATTTTTTTGAATTAGCTAAGTAAATTATTAATTTTATCCTTACCCCCAGATATATTGAAAATTTGGATAAACCGTTCATCAGCAACTGGGAGAAGCATTTGATGGCCTCGCAAGACAGCACAGTTGTGAATGATTCTGGTCGTTTACCTGCCCAGTGGTTAGCAAATGGACCAGGAACCCATGGCACTGTTGTAACTGCCCTTTGGGCATTAAGAGAATATATGATGAAGGATTCCTTAGGGATCGCCAAGATTTTGTGACCCGACACGAAGCAAGTGGAGACAACAAAAGAGGATACGTGTAAAAGTGTGGTACAAAGCCAAGCTGTAACCTCCAATGTTCTTCCAACTGGCTTCTCATACAGTGTTGCTACATCTGTCAGCGAGTTGGGCTAGACAATGGTTTGCCCTTGTGAGGCCCACTCTAGCTGATTTCATTGGGAAAGGGCTGGTGTAGCAAGTTGGAATGAAAGCAGTGGGATGAAGAAAAAGTTAAAAAAAAAAAAATTATATATGTGTTAATACATATATAATATGGTATACAGACTTGGTACATTTCGCAGAACTTTGTGTATCTATGTAAATTGGACTTTAAGAAAGTTTTGGTTAAATTTGTAGATAAAAGTTAGTTGCATCTTTTGCAGAATTGTTATTCCCAAAATAAGACATAGTCTTAAAATGGTTTATTTGTAGACAGTATATCTTATTTATTGAGATACTACTGAGTGACTGCCAATAGGTGTTATTTATATGCTCTTGTATATTTGAAATTATTTTTTTTTGTGCTGGTGCACTCCGTACTTTTTATTGAAATTTTTTAACAGATGTTTGGTAGTGTCATTGGACTTTGTGTAATGACAGTGTAGCCTGGTAGCATTTACTTAGTATTTAGTGTTTGAAAGGCTCCCAAGGCCTTTTTGTTACTAGTAAGTCAACTTGTTGCTTCATTCTTATGAATAACAGCCATATAAGCATAAATAACAAGTTAGCATTTATTTTTTCAGCTGTTTAACAGTCATGGGACACCATATTCATTCTAACCCAGCATTACTGTATTTAAATCCCGCTGCCTTCATATTGTTACCTCTTTATTTCCTGTATAGTCGAGTAGTATCAGAACACAGTAAGTGTTAGACATGGTATTTGAACGTACCAGTTTGTATATGCTGTAAGACCTGTGCATTGCTGTTGTCAGTGATGAAGTGTATTTTATATAAATCTGATCCATAACAAAAACACGTATGATGTATTCGATTGAAGTACAACGTTTTCGTCTTGTGCATGCACATATTATTTTGCATTATTTTGAATTGTACAACTGCATCCTATCCCTTATCTACTAAAGCTCCATTTTAATTTGCTACCATAATTGTCAGGTAGATGATGCTCTTCAAATGAAAGGTTTCTTTTAACCTCGATGTATTTACTCTCCCCTTGGTATTCCATATGTGATAGAATTAACATTTTCTTTTGGCCATGAAAATGATAGTCCATTATTTTTAGGTATCAAGAAGCCAGCACCTTGAATGCCCTAGTGATCACTAAATAATTAGCAAACCAGTTGAGTTCCAGGTGGTGCAGATATTAACATCAGAAATGTTTTTAGGTTTGAATCTCTAGAAGAGTGTTTTCTTGGTTTATCAGTATTCTTGGGATAGATTGTATTGTAATCAAATAGGCAAAACCTCGTACAAATGATGTACCTACTGTATATCCATCAGTGTCATATGCTTATATTTATGTGACTTTTAGGCATCCAAGTTTCATCCAGTTTTATGAATCTCTCTCTCTCGGAATATCAGTTAAGTATTTTCTTCAAATTAGAAATAGCTTGAAATTAAAGTCAGTATGGTGAGCTAGACTATGGAATTTCCAGTTACCTTGAAGTTTGATATTTTTATAACATTAGCACCATAGTATTTATATTATTTGAAATGAATCTTACTTAGTGTTACGTTAGCTTGTATCTTCGTGCCATTCGGTGCGATTGGCACCCGAAATAAACAGTTTGACACATGGCTAACCTGCTAGGACTAACCTGCTAGGACTGTCTCTGTAATCACCTGTTACCCACCAGGTGGTGGTAGAATGTTTATGTTCTTGTCAGAATTCTTCATGCTGTGTCCTTGTCCAGATGGTGTGAATCAACAGTAATAATTTTGACTGTTTCTGGCTGATTTTCTCATGTACAATATTGCGTTTGTTTTCTGTTTTTGCATTATGTCATCTACAGCAAGCAGATATAGAAGCAGTTCGTTTGTACATGATGGCCACATGTTAGCGTGGCTGTTGAGGCACTGGTATTTTCTTGTGAAGAAAATAAGGAGTGATCTGACGAGAGGATGAATCATTTTATGAAGTATCAGGAAACGAGAAAGGCTGATAGATTACATAAACAATTCATTAGGGCCAGCCATGAGCTGCTCAGCCTATTCCTTTTTCCTCTGGTGTTGCTTCTCCTCCTCCATAGCATGATAGGTTCTCACTACTCCTGCCCGCTCCTCCTTATGCTTCCTATGTGTTTCAGGAGGAAAATGCTAGGTTAATTAAGGAATACTATTCCTTTATTGGTTAGAAATATGACTATATATATTATGGGTGAAGATCACGGTTCCCTCAAAGTGATTGACCTTCCTCAGTTGTCAGAGCCTATGTATGTCTGTAGCCTGCCCTCTGGACTGCCATGCACCAGTTGGTCTTCTCAACTGACAGGGAACCAAGGCGTGTCTCGGGGCCAAGGTCTGTGCCCTTCGCCACTTGACTCTCGGCCATCTTCCGGCTCGAATTTGAATCCGAAGAATGTATTTGGTAGAGTTTAGCACTCACTGTTACTGGCTCACATATCATCCTTTTTTGGAGAAGTGATAGTGAAGTGTGTGAACTAGTGGAGTTGTTATGGATTACAGATATAGTATTACTTTCTTCAGTAGTTTCTTAGCTGCGCATCTATACTTCTGTTGTTAATCATTTACTCGTCCTGTATCAGTTTCCATTGTGGGCATTAACCGTCTTCTCTTCCTTAGTTTCCCCGTCTATTGCATGGCCCCATACTTGTCACCTTTTGACAAATGTTCTTATTTGTAATAATGGCTCTTCCTCTTCCACCACTTACTCACCTAGATTAAGCCTTGTGCTAGAATGGGCTCTTGCTTCTCAGCAATTGCCTCTTAAAGTGTAGTGCAGATGGCTCTGGCTGTTGCCCCGGTTTCATGGTGATGCTATGCGAGAGCCCTGTGCCCTCTCCCACCCAGCCGTCTGTACTTACCACGGCATCCTGTGACGACAATGCTGACGTTCCCTGGTATACGTCCTTCTCTGACACTTCTCTCCTCACTGTCCTCATCCATAGATTTGCTGTTTTCTACCATCTCGGTTCTTCCAATAGACTTTACAGTTTTCACCCTGATTTGGTTGTTTTTCATTAAGTTTTGAAGCGATGTCGTGTTCACACTGTTCTGCTTTCACTCCCTCGTCTCCTGTAAAAACAAGTAAGAAGTTAACACTGGTTATGGTAAGGCACATTTCAAGGAAAGTCAGTGCCAATTGGAAAAAGGGACTAACAGTCAAAAGAGAAAGCTAGTAAACTGTTTAAAGTTTAATTAACACTAACAGTGTAGTGTGCCTGCAACTGTTTGTGGAATGAGCTCTTAGGAACCATCCAACTGAGGCAGTGTGCCAACATGTTGCTGGCTTCATCTAAAACAGCAACCTAGGCAATATTAGAAGTGTATCACATAAGCTTGTTCTCAGAATGCCATTGCATCAGTTTCCAGTTTTATGAAGCTACTCTGCCCTACATGCATTTCAAGTTTTTGCTCCAAGGAAGCGAAAACTTCTCTAATCGGTACGGTACTTTGCCCTAATTGTAAGGCAGAAGTACTTTTGAATTTGGTATTTCATTCTTAGTACAACAGCTTGATTATGGCAAGAATATTACATATACGTGAATGTGTATATGTATATATATGTATTATAGTATATTGTATATATATGCATGTGTATGTATACAGTATATGTATACTATATGTAGATAAGATATACAAATGTTAGTCCTAATGGGGCAGCATTTTTTGACGAGGCATCAGGGTTTTTGGCCTCACTTTGATAGACATATTTCCAAAGCTAAGGTAGGAATGTGTGTTCTTATTACAACTGTTTTAAAGTAACATGAATGGTTGTGTGCATATTTATCCAATAAAATGGTCCAGATCAACCATTAGTAGCTGTTTTTGATACATCCTACCATTGTCTCTTTAATCCCAAAGTTGAACATCCTACCATTGTCACCTTAATCCCTAAATTTTTAAGGCAGTAGCGTAAGGTGTCGTGAATCAGGAGAATAGAATATTCTAAGCACTATCTTTTGAAGTCATGGCCCTACAACCTTTTTGTGCATGAAAGTTGAATGCACAATTTCCCATACTGCTCTTAAGTTGTGCTTCAGTAAGTGGTCAAGGCTCACATTCAAAGTGAAAGAATTGTAATGTAATCATAACTAATGTTTTGAACTCTCAGTTCAATTAGGCTGTAAGGATCCGCTTAAGGCCATGTGCAGAGTTTCTGAAGTGTCTGGCAAAGCTTCAGGAAGAAGCTTGGGTAGTGATGGTTCTCAGGAAAGGATACCTGGTACTTTGTTACTTTTTCTGCCCTTGTCCATTTCCCGATTTCCTTCCCTCCCCACTCTCTTCACACAAAGAAGTTCAAAGTTTAGCAGGAGTAGATCAGGAAGTTGTTATGCAACGAGGCCATCAGCCAATTTTAATTTAGTCACCAAGGTGTTACCTTCATTTTTCTTGTTTCTGAGACCTGGGGTCATAGGGCTGGAGGCCAGTATTGAACATTCCCCAGTCTCAGCAAGTTTATTCATTTTACTCCATTTTCAATGGAGTCATTCAATTTGGTTCTGGCATTCATTCGGAAGGACAGTGGATGATTTCTTTTGGCACGTAAGACACACACTTCGTGTACCAGTACATCCTCAGTCAAAGAAGTATCTATACTTTGTCTTCTTCCAATTCCACGCTGTTTTTGTCCGATTACGGCACCACAAGTACTCACCTATGTGTTGGCACCTTTAGCAGGATGGAGTCTTCTGCTTGGTATCAGAGTTCTCTGATATTTGGACGACTAATTAGTTCTCACCAAATTGTTTCTGGCAATCTTGAGGGCGAAGGATTACCTTCTGTCTAGCCTTGGGGCTGGGCATTTCGTTCAAGGTCAACAGATCTGTGCTTTTCCAGCCCAGTCATTTGTTTACCTGGGGATGACGATCAACTTTCTCTTTTCATGGTTTTGCCAACAGAGAGTTGGATAGACAATTTTCTACAACTTTTGAGAGAATATTAATGGGTCTGCCTCTAGACCTCAAGAACCCAGACATTACATTGTCCTCAGATGTCTCAAAGGCAGATTGGGGGACCATTCCAACAAACTTTTGATGTCAGGGAGTTAGACTATAGAGAAAGGCAAGCTTTTTATAAACATCCTAGAGCTTTTGGCAGTTTGGAATGGTCTTAAGCAAATGTAACAATTATTCAGAGACAATACGATCATAATCTTTTCCAACAATTTAACCTCTAGATTCTTAAATGAGGCGGCAAGGAGACAAATCGAGAGATCTGTTTAGGCTAGCATAGAAACTTACTTCCTTCTTTGGACAGAGTCCAGGAACTTCATTCATTTACCCCATTTTTTCCCAGGGAGAAAGAATGTTATCAAAGACTAACTTAGCAGGAAAGGTCAAGGTCTTCTGTCACAATGGTCTCTTCTTCCACAGGTTTGCCAGAAGTTGTGGAACCTCTGGGGAGACCCAAACATCAGTCTGTTTGCGACTGCCCAAAACACAGTACTTCCTATTTTTGTGCCCTCCATGCCAGGATCCTCGGGCATGGGCAGTTGATGCCTCTCTTCAAGAGTGGTCGAATGTAGACCCTTACACTTTTTCATCATTTGCTGTTTTGAGGAGTACTCAGCAAGTTGTAAGCTTTGCAGAACACAAGGGTAATTCTGATAGCCCCTTGGTGCCCCAAAAGGGATGGTTTTCCAAACTTCCATTCCTGGCGTTAGATGTTCCATGCCTTCATCCATTCAGGAATGATATATTCAGACAGATTTATATGAGAAGATCCCATCAACCTCCACATGCTTCATTTGACCATTTGGA
The DNA here is from genome assembly GCF_040412425.1 of Macrobrachium rosenbergii. Lineage (NCBI taxonomy): Eukaryota > Metazoa > Arthropoda > Malacostraca > Decapoda > Palaemonidae > Macrobrachium > Macrobrachium rosenbergii. Next base: position 29,794,368 of record NC_089758.1, read on the forward strand.
GATTGTCAACTGTCTGTTACGAGCTAGAGGCTTTTCTAGACTGGCAAGAGAAGCATTCCTTAAGTCTTGAGATTGTCAACTGTCAGTTACAAGCTAGAGGCTTTTCTAGAGTGGCCAGGGAAGCAATCCTTAAGTCTAGAAGGCCCTCCACTGCTAGACTGTGGCCAATTTATTGATCTTGGTGCTTGTCCAGAGAGATATACGGCACCTGTACCACCATAGAAATCTTGATTAAGTTCTTCCAATATCTCGGATACAAAAAGCAGTTTTCTGGCCCAGCAGTCAAAAAATGTTGCTGTACGTTGTCTTCAGTTCTGCATCATGCTAACTGGGATATCACTCACAATTTAAATTTGAAAGAGGTTTTCAATATTATGGGCTGGAAATTTCATATCTTCCTATCTGAAGGTAGTTGTCTTTAGTTTTGGAGTGTCAGTTATGGTTTTTCAACTCAGACACAGGAGTCACTAGTACTCTGCGAGATGGAGTCCTTTTCCCTGTAAGGTTCCTCTGACAAGTCTTGTTATGAGGGCCTTACACCCTGCTGTGGATCCAGTATCTGGTGACAGTACTTAAAAGGATCACACAATAGGCAAGAATGTTTAAAGCATTTCCCTTCACTAAAACCTTTAAAGTTCGCTTGGCTGAACAGTTGTTTCTCTGGCTGCACTAACCCACCATCCTCATTCAATGTGGTAGTCAGCTAACTTTAACTGTAGGTGAGATTCATTTCAATTAATGAAAATTTTTATATTAAAATTAATGATCTGAATACTTAAACTACTGTTAAAGTAGAAACCCACCCAGCCTCCCCACATCTTAGTGGATGGTCATGTAGAGTTCTGGTGGGAAACAAGTGACTACAGAGACAGTCCTAGCACATTAGCCAAGCTTTATTTCATTTATTTTGATTGCCTGGTCGTACCTAATGGCTCAAAAATATAAGCTAACTTTAACAGTATGGTAAGTATCCAAACAATTTTCATAAAATTTTCATATTGCAAGGTAATTTTTCCATTATAATTTTCGTGTGATGAACACTGTAAAATGTTTCACCAAAATCTTATGAACGTTTTGTCTTCCCTTTTCATGTTTTCATTGGTAGAAAGTAGCCATCCTTTCCTTCTCTCCAAAAGTAGAATTTCTCCCCTTACCAGTTGAGAAAATAGTTTACATGACCTTTGAGAGCAGACGTTCTTAGTATTGTATTCTTGTTAACATTTTGCTGTAAAACTTTTTCAGGTTTATATTGCAACCAATTGGATCCACTTGATAAGTCTCCTCAGATTCATTTATATGGCCAAAGTTAAAGAAAAGCACAAGGTGGACTGAATATCTAAAACATATTCTCGATTTGTTGAGACTAATTTTCAAAGTTGCCAAGAATGTGCTGTATTATTTCCTTATTGCTCAGTTTCCTAAATGTGTTGTTTGTAGGCACATGTGGACAGTTGTCCAACGTCCAGGCTGAAAATTAATGGAAAATACAGAACATTTTATTGTGTTGACTTTATAAAGTCACTTTTGAATTACCTTCCATCAGTAGATGGTAAGCTAGATTCAGTTTTAAGAAATCAAAGATTTCTTTACCCTGCTGAAACATTCAGTATTTTCTAGCATAAAATATTTAGTCATTGAAACTAGTCTCATGTCAGGCAATTTCTGTAGAAACTTCCTGGAGAAAGTGTGATTAGGATATAAGGCCTAGAGGAAAATTTTGATTAGTATATAAGGCCTGAAAGTTGCCAGTTTTGAGGTATGCTAATGAAGCAGTGGGCATTGAGCCAGTAATTAATGGCTGATAAGAAATGTGCCATGTTCATCAGTTTAAAGCACAGTATTGTCAAAAAGCATAGTTAGGTTTCACAGCAAATAATCTGAATATTAATTGCCTTGAAATTATGGTATGGAGAATCAAGCTACTTCTAACCTGTCTTCAGAAAAGAAATTGACAGTTAACACTCATTTTTGTATTTATATGTGCAATACAATTAATGTCAGCCAGACTCCGAGTGCATTCCTTCATGTTTGCTGCCTGGTATGAAGGCCAAAAATTGTTTGTATTTTGGGATTCGATGTCCCTCTTTTAGTTGTATATGTAGTGAATGTTTCACTACATCCTAAAACAGTAATTATGCTTGACATTTTTATTATTAAGTTGAAAGTTATGGTTATATACTCTAGGTCCAATTGGCATTATGGGTTTTGATATTACTATTATACTCGTTATTGATCACTACTTTTGTACTGTACTCTGTATTGTTTGTTTGCGTTTGTTATTGGCCTTCAGACTCATTCACTTGAATGTTATTGGCCTTCAGATTCATTCAATACATTTTCAATTGTACTTGTTCACAACAATGTCTGTTTGTTGTACTTCATCTCACTCCCGATGGTTAATTGGCTTGTGTAGTTTTTCTCTGCATTCACCCAATCTCTGGGCACAACTCCTCTAATGCCACCAGCTCCCAAGCTAGTATTGCATCTGTTTTACGCCTGAAAGAGGGCTTGGCCTCCTTGTGTCATAGCTGGAGATGGGCTGAGTAAGGATGCACATTTCAGAAAGGTGGAATCGAGAGAGGTATTTTGTGTGTGAAACATTTGGGTAATTTTAACATATATTTTGCCTTGTATTTCACAATATGAATATTGTAGTCAACTTTGAGATGGTTCAGATTTTTTGGTTTGTCACAAAGAATGCTGATTTCATATATGTACACCAGCTGTTTTGTAAAGGAAAAAATCCATTTGAAATTAGTGGACAAGACATGAAAAATAGTTTAATTGAATGAGCTGTGGACTGTCACTTCCTAACAGTGAATTTTCTTTTTAATGACATAAGTCAAAAGTATTCAATTGCCAGTTACATTGTAAATTTTCATGTCTATTTATTTATAAGAAGAGATAAGAAATGTATGTTGTTTTACCCAAAAATAATGCACATGGGAGCTACAGTATTACCTAAAATCTATTTTAAAGAGGCCATTATTAATCGAGATAATTGAGACATTGCTTGTATTGCCAGACTTGTACCTTTGAAATGAATAGTGAAATTTCATGATACTCTACAGATACTAATATCTGGTGATGGAAAGTTAAAAGTTTAGCATTAGATGCCAAAGCAATTCTTAGTGTTTCATGTGTTGCACCAACTGTCAAAGAGTTAACTGTTATAAGATATCCACGCCACACATGCCAGTCTGTAAGTAATTAAAGCCAAAAAAACCACTTTGCGTTTATGTTGTCTTCATTTTTATATTGTCGCTTTCTTCTGAAGAATTCAAAAAAATTAGTATTTATATATCTGTTCAGACCATGAAACTGTATTTCGCATAAGTAACCTGAGTAGAAACACAGTAATTCGGATCATTCAGTCCAGGATTTATTTGGGATGTTCACACTTGTGTGAGTTCACATAGTGTAATGTTCTTCAAGATCTCTCTCGAGGATTCAACATTTTGGAAGCAAATCAGTTAAGGAAATTTTGTTAGAATCTGCTTCATTAATTAAAAATGAACCTTCAGGGCAGCTATGATTGTCAAGTGTTTTGGCTCAGTACTTTGGTTAAATTACGTTACAGTGTAATAATAACAGTACTTAACCCATGCATTTGCATTCACTTTTATTATAAAGTGGTTCAGTAAGGCCACTAATTCTCTTGAGACTTGCAAGTCCCTTGTACCTAATTGAGAAATGAAAGTTTTGAAACAATAATACAGTTGTCATTCCAGATAACTTTTGAACAGCTTTAAAATTTAATATTAGTCTTGAAAGTCAAGCATTTTTTGTAGTGAAACTGTGGATAGAAAAAGCTAGAGGTAGCATACAAAACTGCAATGAACATTATTGTGTCTATCTTTCAGGAACTCTAGTTTATTATTTTGATTTGTGTTTTCATTTATCAGGGATTATTATGTTCATTTTATATTAATCTAAGTAACACTGTTGTTAAGGACAGTTGTCCCAGTCTTCACTGGATTTATTAAGGTCAGCACATGGTCCAGTTAAGGTTTTTGTGTTCCCTTTGTATATTTTGCTCAGGTTTTTTCAGCAAGTTGACAGACACTATAACGAGAACCTTCACTATAAGGATTTGCATTGAAAAATTTCGCATGTATTGTTTTAAACATATTTGCTAACAAACAGGGTGTTAAGGGTATAATTTAGATGGAGATGTACAGTTACTGTCAGTACAAGTATATGCATAATTGACTTGCATTCAAGTTTACAGAATGCCTAATGAATACATAAAAGTGTATTGTAAGTTAAGAAATGCCTAAATTGCTCTATTTTTTACTTTCATTTTTTATTCCATGTGGATATTTCCGTCCCTTGTTTTTAACAGTTTGAAATCCTCAAATTTGCAGTTATTTACAAACTTGTAGTTTTTAATTGCTACACCTGTTGTGAAAAAAAGAGGGAAGCATTAACTACAGTATAGTGTGTCAATGGCGCAAACGAAATTTTATATTTTTCATTGTAATTCCAAGGAGTTCAGAGACTACGGGTTTCCACAATAAATCGCATGGGAGATTCGCCAGTCATAAAATTCATGGGATAACTGTGCCACTTCAAGTTTTCAGAAACTTCTAGGTAGATATTGAATGTAAATTGATTTTTCATTTTTTCCCAACATTGGTTAGCACAGTTGGTGTACAGTGGTATTTACAATTAGGCCCATCTTGTAATATAATGGCAGTGTTTTGTAAAGATTTTCATACATTGTTGGTAATTGGTATGTATTTATAATTTGCACTCCCCACTACTTGGCTAAGAAAGTGTACAATGCAGTTTGTAAGTGTTAAGTGCAACATAGAAGCATAGAGATTCAGGTAGCATTAAAGCTGGTCAAGTGAAGATCTGTATGTCACCAAGGCAAGTCAGTATCAAGGCATTGTTTGTGAAATTAAGATGCACAAGTGAACATTACTACATTGAAGCCTGGGATTGTGGTTAATGAAATTTAAGTGAAAATTAGACATTTCCCCTCCTCATCCTACTTTTTTTAAATGTATGGGATACTCATCTTCACTTGGACTTCCTTTAGAAGGTGGTAGGCAGGGCTTTGATGCCATATTAATTGTACAGTATTTGTCATAGCCTTCAGTTAATTTTAATATTTACTGCATGTGTTGGTGTTAAGTATTAGACATAACAAGCTTATTTGGAAGTGCGGTCTTTGGAAGGGAAGGCATCGGTTCACTCCTTCTAGATTGTCTCTGCAGTATTTGGAGTTTGTAATCCATTTGGCTTCCTCTAAAGGAGAGGGTTAGTGAGAGATGTATATGGAGAGAGAAAAGGGCACGATAGAATCTCAGGAAGCTTGAAGTTTTTTGTTTTATGGTTTTTACCAACACTGCTATCAAAAGTATTAATCTTTGAGTATAAATCTTTCATCATCTGTTATTCTGCGCAAATAAAGTGTTTTATCAGTTTTCATTGTCTGCAATATCATATTCTTTTTGGGCTTAAGTATTTTTCTTTACATTGATGTATGTACATTTCTTTATCAAACTGGATCCTTAAATGTGTACAGTACTGATGTTCATCACGCAAAATGGCTAGTGCCTTTATTTGCTCATCTTAACAACCACCATCTGAGTTAAGCATGGTTTGAAACGTCTTTTTCAACTAATATAGCGTACAATGGTTTTTATGACAATTAGTTTTAATTTTTGGAAAAATTTTTTCATTTAGGTAAACAGTTGAAAAACTTGAAATAAATGTTTTTGAATTGGACATATAAGTTTGAGTAACCTTCCTATCTAACTATAGATTTTATTTGCATAAATGTAATTTAAGTGTAATGTTTTGATATGACATTTTTGCCAAAGGAAAAAGTGGTGCCATCAAGTTGAATGAGTAAGTGTTCCTCCTCCCCTCATTCACCCACTACTAATTAACTACAGTGTTACCAGGCTTCAACAACTAGACAACCTTTGCTTGAGTTAGCCATATGAAAGTCTAATGGATAATGCAAATTATCTTGAATTTGTAAAATTTACATCCTTTTGACTTTTAAGCCAATGACTTGCATGTTGCAGTATGAGTATTCCCATTCCCTTATTTCTATGTCTTTGCAATAAGTTTGTGATATTGTGTAAATTTCAGTATTTTTCCAAGTTAGTCATTTTTTTCAATATGTAATTCCAGTTTGGAGTTTTCTTGGCAGTATAAAGGGCTGTGTAAAGTAATTTTTTAACCCTTGCTTAGTTCCTAAGATAGTTAATTTTCATACTGTCATTCTTTTTCCTTTTTCACAGGAGAGGATGCATTCTGTTCTGTGTTCCATTTCAGCTATAGTTTCATTTTGCGCATTTGATGGCAACTATTAAAATGAATTCATACTTGAATTTTCAAAAATCCTATAAAAATATGAAAATTAAAATGTGAATTCATTATTTTAATAGTTGCCATTAAATGCAAAAAATAATGAAAACGACAGCCGAGATAGAACACAGACCCGAATGCGACCTCTTCTGTGAAAAAGGAAAAAGCAAATACAGTATAATAATTAACCATTGTAGGAACTAAGCAAGGGTTAAAAAATTACTTTACACAGCCCTTTATACTGCCAAGAAAACTCCAAACTAGAATTACATATTGAAAAAAATGACTAACTTGGAAAAATACTGAAATTTACATAAAATCACAGAAACTTACTGCAAAAACATAGAAATTAGGAAATGGGAATAGTCATACTGCAACGTGTAAGCCATTAGCTGAAAGGCAAAAAGCTGTAAATTTTACAAATTCAAGACAACTTGCATTTTTCCTTTACTCTTTCATAAACGTAGGGCCCGAAGATTTCTCCTGATCTGAGGTGGAAAGTGTGACAGGCTTAGTCTTTGACTGTACGCCAACCAGCATTGCTATATAAGCATCGTACTTCCACCTCTACTGTCAGCAGGATATCACACTTTATTTCTTCCTGTAGCTCCGTGACAATGCCTGTCACATCTCGAATGTCTTCTGATTGAGCTTCCATCTTTACTTTGCTTCCTATTTCAAGAGTGATCAATAAAAGATTCTCCACTACAGAGTCCTACATTGTATGGACTTGAGGAATTTTCTCTCCCATGGGCGTCTACCATATGGGTCCCAGCATTTGGCCTAAATTCTATATTCCAATCTTGTAATGTTCACCAGGTCACCACCAGGGGGGACCTGCCAGTTTTGTCATTTGCAGTTATGTTGTAATTTGCATGCAATTTAGATATACTGCAAGCATTGTAAAATGCACCAAAATACCCTAGTGATTTTCTGAGGTCATGGTATTTCTTCAAATTTGTGTAATGCAGTATCTTGGAGAGCAAAAAATTTTTTCCAATGCAAATTGCAGGTCATGTAAAATTCACCAAAATACCTTACTGATATTTTGGGGTCAGAGTAGATAGTTCTTCAAACTAGATGTAATGCAGTACCTTGGAGAGCTACCATAAATATAAATGCAAAACGTTAATATATTCCAGAGTAACTTGGAGGCAATGTAAAATTAACCAAAACACCAAGGATGGTTTTTTGGGGCGAAAGCATACTTTTCCTTCAAATCGTTATACAAAAATTAGAAAGTCTGTCTGTATTGCTGGCAAGGTTTAATTGATACTCCAAGACCACGTAATGCCTGTGAAACAATCTGAAGTCTCTGGAACATTTTCTAGACTGCCCAGAAACATCTCATTTACGAGAGAAGTACGCTGGATACCACACAACAGTGACAAAACTATAGCAGTGCCTTCTGGAAAACATTCAGGATAATACTGTCTTCCTCTTTTACAATCCACCACCTAGGCAGGCAAGAGAAGCTCAGCTGTCACTATGAATGATCGAGAATATTCATTTTTTGTCCACTTTAAATCTACACACAGATCGCTAGCCTATGCCACTACCCAACTGTTTCTTTACCCGCCATGTTCTTTGTTTCCTCCTTTCTTATTATTTCCACAATGTTCAACACGAGCAATACAAAACCTTTAAGTTTATGGACCACTGTCACTATTTTTTTCCTTTTGTCACCTCACTGCAAGACGATACACAAAAAAAATTGACATTCTAGCAGCGTACAGTCCTCGTTTGAGGGGCTAACACGAGCCTATAAGCCATTAGTATACTGGCAGTCCACAGATCTCCTCGAGAGTCAAACGCAGCTCACGTCTCCCCTTCAGATACCGCAACAAAACAACTTCACCTTTTCTCCTTTCCCTACGTCGATGTTTTTGTTACTGTGGCATGAAGTCCCGAGTAAATGAAATGCGGCGAGATGGTGCCGTAGATTTTTTTTCACGTTTCAAGCTCTGTTCTTACTGGTATGACCAACGGGTACCTCAAAGATGATTTAACCCTCGGCCGTTGAACCTGTCACTTCAGTCACTTGCATATTCATTGATATGAACGAATCACGGCCATCTTTATCACTTGCATATCATTAGAATAATTGCGGGCTGATCTACGAGTAGAGCCCGTACTGGCATGAAGACTTCTCAATCTTGCACAACAACAAACTCGTGCTCATTATCTCGGTTAATGTAATTTTCAACATATCTTTCACCCATACAAATAAAAAAGAACTATTTCCCTACTACACTCTTTTTACACGTACTCACCGCCTTTCGGACCACTCTTGGCTTCAATATGTCCGCTAATTTTAGGAGAAACTCGAACAGAACACTGTAAGGATGGTGGAACTCTCGACAGTCCCGTCCTTCTTGATGACGTCACTGTTTTACTACGAGCTACATAGTCCGTGAAATAGTTGCCATATATTACTAACCTTCAAGTCTTTAACCATGACTTATAAACACGTACATAATTTTTTGGTGTATGCATATTGTCCTAATGTCTAAAAATACATTCCAAAGATATAGATATGTATATGATATAAAAAATGCTCTTCAGGTGCTAATTAGTCGTTACTTCTCCTCGTCAATGAGTTACCCGTTTTGGTTTTAAAAGGTGTAGGGGACGTGTTTTTATCCAAGGAGTCTGGAGTATCAATAAAAACTATCATACATTATTGACAAAATATAGGCAATAAAATTAATTTTCTTCTATAATAACTTTACATCATAAGACAGAAAGTATGGAGTAATTATTCTAAGTAACTGAAAAAAATTATCAATGCTCCGCATTTTTTTTTGTATAATCTACTATTCACTCAATTGACTACAACCACGGGCAGAAAAAAACTAACTGGTTACCTTCGTGATTTGAAAAATGCAGAGAACCACGTATGGAAATCAAGTTCATATTTCATTACACCTCCAATGATTCTACATATTTATAGCTATCGAGGGGTACGAGTAGACACCCCAGAAGTGATATTTGATGAAATTTAAACATTACTTTCAGCAGTGACACCTGGCAACTCAGACAATAGACGAGAACGTGCTATTAGGCTCATTCATAGCTACGGTCGCATTTTCTCAGCTTAATAATAATGCTATCATTTCTTATTTCTTATTTAACTCCTCTCTCTCTCTCTCTCTCTCTCTCTCTCTCTCTCTCTCTCTCTCTCTCTCTCTCTCTCTCTCTCTCTCTCTCTCTCAAATAACCATAACAAACTCTCACACGCACATGAAGCTAGAATATTTTCTCCAGTTTAATTTTCATATGAAGTTTTACTATTAAGTCGTTATTTACAAAAGGTTTCCTTGTGAAACTCATATTTATTGAAAATATAACGTTAAAAAATTAAAAAAAGAAAAATTTCAAATATTGGGTGGGAAAATTTGACGGGTTTGGAAAAATAGCAAACAGCAACGCATAAACTGAAGGAACCCTACGAAGTAACCACTTTTTGGCGGGAAATTTGCTGCTCTCTCATTGGCTATCGATGACATCATTGCCAGTTTCCAGCTGTTACGTCAAGGAACAGTTGTCATTTTTCACTGTTTCTAACTCTAAACCATTCTTTATTTAAACACATCTCGTCTTTATGTATATGTCCATTGTCACAAAGTCTTGAATTCAATATAAAATGTTTTAATATAGGTTTGAAGTTAAGAAATACTGTGTAAGTGCTAATTTTTCGTGATTTTTCTTCCTTAGAGAGTTGGCATTATTGTTGTGAACGGTGGAAGGGGCGGATTTCTATCCAAGGAGTCTGGAGTAATAATAAAAGGCCACGAATCTTTTTGACAAAATTAAAGAAATAAAATCTAATGGTTTTATTTAATATCTTTTTATCACACTATCAAGGTCTTGAAATAATTATTTTGAGAGATGAACGACAATTAACCGGGTAAAACCAGCATTATTGTAAGAATTCGAGTTTATTCAAATGGCTACAATGGAGGTAGGAAGGTAGGTAACGAAAAATACTAGTTTGGTAACTTCCTCGGTTGAGAAATACAGAGAGTACTACATTTGGAGGCCAATAGCACCTATCTTTACACTTATAGTGATCCAGTTTCTTTAATAGCTACCACGATGTAAGAGCAGATACCCTGAATGTGGACATTTGACGAATGTTAAATCTGTTATTTTTTTTTACATAAGCGATATCTGGCAACTAATCAACGGCAAACAGCGAGAGTGGAAGAGCTTCTTCGTAGTCCCCATTCATAACTATGGTTGATGACGTCTTCAGTTGTAGTAAACAAAAACGTTCTCGCCTTGGGGCCACCAACGTTTATTGTTAGATAATTTTAAACACCTACATTCCGTTCTGTATATCTATATTTTGTATATATTCGTTCCATACTGTATTATTTATTAATATACAGTATACATATGTGTGTGTACTTATATATATATATATATATATATATATATATATATATATATATATATATATATATATATATATATATATATATATATATATATATATATATATATATATATAATTATTTATCTCCCTCCCCTTAACATTAGCAATGCTTATAAAATTAAAGCTTTCCGGTTTGAAGCACAAAAACCATCCATTTTTTCCCAGTAAAAACAGATGATGAAAAAAATACTAAAAAAGCAAGTCTGTGGTAGAAATTTTTGATTAAATAATAAATGTACATAAAAAAAGGTTATTTCGAAAGAAAAATACTAAGAATAACAAAAGCCCTTAATCAGTTTAATAAGGTTCTCGCTCTCTCTCGCTCTCTCTCTCTCTCTCTCTCTCTCTCTCTCTCTCTCTCTCTCTCTCTCTCTCTCTCTCTCCCAAAGGACTCAGAAACACATACAAAACGAGAAAGTAAGATGGGAGATTATTTTCTCCATTTTCATATCCATATTTAGTTCTTATTAATTATATTTACAAAATGCCTCTTATGAAACTCATATTTACTGAAAATACAAAGTGAAAAAATAAAAAAATAAAATTTCGTCCTTTGCAAATTTTCTTGGGCGTCTGGAAAAACAGTGAACAGCAACGCATAAACTGGAGGAACGCTGCGAAAGTAGCCTCTTTTTGGCGGGAAATTTGCTGCCCTCTCATTGGCTATCGATGACGTCTTACCTAATGCCAGCTGTTACGTCAAGAAACAGTTGTCATTCTTCACTAAGTTTCTAACTGTAAACCATCTTTTATTTAAACATAGCTCGTCTTTATGTGTATGTCTATTGTTACAAAATCTTCAATCTATATAAAATGTTTTAATAAAGGCTTGAAGTTAAGAAATGCTGTGTAAGTGCTAATTATTCACGATTTTTCTTCATCAAGGTGTTGCCATTTCTTATCCGAGTTGTGGAAGGGGCGTGTTTCTATCCAAGGAGTCTGGAGTAGCAGTAAAAGGTCACGAATCTTTTTGACAAAATTACAGAAATAAAATCTAATGTTTTTCTTTATCACCTTTTTATCTCACCATAAAGCCTTTCAGATAATTTTTGTAAGAGATGAACTACAATTAACGACAGAAAACCAACATTTTTGTAAGAAATAGAGTTAACCCTAATGGCTACAATGGAGGTAGGTAGCGTCTGCATAATTATCGAAAAAAGACCAGTTGGTAACTTTATGAGGTTTAGAAATACACAGAATTACTACATATTGATTACAAGAGCATATTTTTATGCTTATAATGATTCCATTTCTTTAATAGCTCCCACGATGCAGGAGCAGACGCCCCTAAAAATTAATATTTGTCGAAAGTTAGAGCTTTCATTTTTACAAAAGAGACTCATGGCAACATCTCAACAGGTTAACATCGACAGTGGAGGAGCTTCTCAATAACGACCCCATCCCCCCGGATCCCCACCCCCGTTCATTCACAGAAATGGTTGATGACGTCTTCAGATGCAGTAAACAAAAACGTTCTAGTCATGAAGGCACGAACGTTCATTGTTAGTTGATTTTAAACACCTAAATTCAGTTTTAAAAATCTCTATTTTGTATTCGTTCCATACTGTATCATATATATATATATATATATATATATATATATATATATACATATATGTTTGAATGAAGAAATACCCTTCTCTTGAACGTAGGAGACCCTTATGTTCACAGAAAATTATTTACCCTCCTCCCTTCAACATAATGCTTGTAAATTTAAAACTCCTCTCTGGCTTGAAGCACAAAAATCATAAATTTTTTCAATAAAAATGGATTGGGAAAAATATTTTAAAAAAAGAAAGATGATCATGGAAGAGAATGACTGGAGTGTTTATGGAGACTGATCGAGAATTTGGACTGAAAAATAAAATTGTTAAAAAAATGAACTTATTTCAGAAGAAAATTTCAAAGATAAGGTCATAACATTTTCTCTCTCTCTCTATCTCTCTCTCTCTCTCTCTCTCTCTCTCTCTCTCTCCCTCTACAAAATGAGGCAATGGCCCTCCTACTATTAAGATGGCAGAATATTTTCCCCATTTTTGTATTAATTATATTTAAAAAACGCCTCAAATACGACGTGAGAAAATAAAAAAATTAATTTATGCAAATTCTGGGATTTTGGAAAAGCAGCAAACAGCAACGCATAAACTGGAAGAACCCTTTACCTTGCTAAGTAACCTCTTTCTGGAGGGAAATTTACTGCCCTCTCATTGGCTATCGATGACATCATTACCTACTGCCGCTATTACTTCACGAAACGTTACCATTCTTCACTAAGTTTCTAACTCTAAACCATCTTTTCTTTAAACACAGCTCGTCTATGTGTATATGTCCATTGCCACAAAGTCTTGAATTCTATATAAAATGTTTTAATATAGGTTCGAAGTTACGAAATGCTCTCTAAGCGCTAATTATTCGTGATTTTTCTATCATCAAGGTATTGCCATTTCTTGTTTTGAACGGTGGAAGGGGCGTATTCCTATCCAAGGAGTCTGGAGTAAGACTAATAAGGAACTTATGTATATTTCTTTTACAAAACTAAAGAAATAAAACCTAATGATTTTAATTATTATCTTATCATATTATAAAGAATTTAGAAAAATTATTTTTAGAGATGATCAAAAATTAAAAACGTACACCCAACATTTTTGTAAGAGTTAGAGTTTTCTTAAGTGGCTACAGTGGAGGAAGGTAGAGTCCGCATAATCACCGAAAAAGCCTAGTTGGTAACTTTTTTCGCTGAGAAATACAGAAAATACTACATTTGGAGGCCAAGTGCATTTATGTCTTAACATTTGTCATGATTCCATTTCTTTAATAGCTACCACAAGGGCAGATACCCCGAATGGGGACATTTGACGGAAGCTAAATCTGTTATGTTTACATAAGCAACATCTGGCAACTATTTCATCAGGAAAACAGCGAGAGTGGAAGAGCTTCTTCACTGCCCCATTCATAAACTTGGTTGATGACGTCATCTGACATATTTGATATAAAACGTTCTCGTCATGGAAAGACGTAACACGAACGTTTATTTTTAGCTGCTTTTAATATTTATTGAAATTCCGTTTTAACTATCTTATCTTATTGTGTATTTATTCCATGATGTAAATTGTCTGATATCTAATATTTCTTTTCACAGAGAAAGTGCAAAAATTTTTGTTTCCAATGATATACAGTACAATTTATTACTATATGTGTAAGTATGAGAGTCCCCATCCCCAACATAAAAGTAAATAAATGTATTCGCCTGAGCAGTCAGGGAGAACTTGTGCGTTTTGAAAAATGTCACAAGTTTTGTTCATTTAAAAATTTGCAAAAAAAAAAAAAAAATTATAAATGCTTATAATTGTTAAGATTTTTTGAAAATGCAAGTGTTTGATAAATCGTGTCCATAAGCAAAAAACTTTTTCAAAAATAAATGTTACATATAAAAGCACATGAAACTAATGAAAACATATGTAAATCACATTAAAAATATCATAAAATAATGCACTGTATAAAAAATAAATAAAATATATAAATATACATGTATGCAATGTAATCTTGTGTGCTCACCAACAATCCTGGTCTTCATATCTCGCTAATGCGCCCTCCTCTGTTTCGAAGCCTTGCAGTTCACGCTGTATGACTAGGAGGAGGAGGAGGAGGAGGAGGAGGAGGAGGAATAGGAGGAGGAGGAGGAGGAGGAGGCATTCCTGATGTTCCCATTGCTCCTTTTCGCAGGAGAGTTTCTCTTCGTATGGTAATCACGGAAGCATTAGGTTTTTATGCAGAGGGGTACATAATGTTTCACGAAACACAATGGTAAGTGGTGTCCTTTCGAATGCCCTTCAAATAGCAAACACGGCACCCCTTCCTTCCTCTGCTTCTTGAAGTCTAGAGGCCACAGTGGCTCTGGCACGTGCACAATGCCAGGAGAAAGACGAGGTATGGCGTCAACGATCCGTGGCTTCCGTTTTGGAGTCTTGTCTTCAGGTACCGAAGGCATAGCAGCAGCTGCATCATCAGCAGTGCTAGCGGCAGGAGAGGCATCAGTTGCTGTACTAGTAAAAGCAAAGGTACGGGGGCAGGATCATCTGGAGCAGTTGCAGAATACGCACTGGGGTGAATGGCAAGCTCACCAGCAGGAGGCCACTCACTCATCTGGACTGAATTCCATCAAACTGGTATATACTCGTATATATGCCAGTTCATAGAACTGTAAGAGGTTCAGTTTATTTTGGTCAGTGGCGAACTTGCGATACAGAATGTATGCAATTTGCAATGCAATAAGCAGCGAGTACATCAGCATTTTCTTTGACCACTTTACCGTCATCCACATGAGGCTGTAGTATCTGATCACTGGTCAGTGTGGTCAACTGCCCTCATATATATATACTGTATGTATTCCCCAATGGAAACAGGTCGTTGTATTGCCATACTTACTACCCGAGTCACTCCTCCTCCACCCTTCTCCACCTTCTTTTTTTGAACATACTGTAGGCCTACTACTCCTTGCCCGTGTCTTGCAAGTTGGTTATACAGTAACCAACCTTCTGTTTGTCCATCCAGCGCAAAATAAAAGTGTTGCCTCTCCTTCGAAAGTTGATACTGTAGCGGGGAGTTTTTTTTTTTTTTTTTTTTTGCTGAGTGGCTTTGGTGCCCGTCTCATAAGCCGTAAAGTGTCACTGGTGATGCACCCTGTCTTCAGACAGCTCTTCTGTTAACTTCACGGAATTGCAATAATTATCCATGAACAAGTGATAACCTTTATTCAGATATGGGCCAAGCAATTAAAAAACATTAGGCAGGGGACGATTTGCAACATGGTACGCCATGAAATCAAGCACGTAACCGGATTCTGCCTCACACAAAATTTAAATTTTGATTCCATATTTCACTGGCTTCTTAGGGTTACACACTTCGAAAGATAGAGGTTCTCTTCTGGCACATACAGATGTCGACACAAGAATGAGCCTATCGGTAATTATCTGGTGGTATCGCTTGCCGATTCATTGCATGAAAATAACGTGATTTTTGTATGACATCACTAGTTGCCACGCTCCTTGATAGTATTTGATATGCTTAGACCAATGCATCAGTCCTTGTGGCAACATCAGCACCCCTATAAAAACGCGCATTCCAACACAATGTGCAATATCGGTCGTGTTGCATCCCTGCCAGTTCAGTGCGCTCTTTTGCTTGAGTACATCCCTACACCAAATGGCATGAAGATGGGTTTCTTCCATCAAATAACGGAATCATTCTCGCGTGAAAAATAACTGGAGGAAACCCAAGGCACTCGTTGGCACTGGCACTTTCAGCCGCGAAACATCTGTCAATTCATACAACACTGGGCGGGGACGCGGTGTCTCAGGATCCGTAGACCACTCTTCTTCATCTTCATTACCAGCAACAGAAGGGGAAGTAGTTGCGTGCTAGGGAGGCAGGATTACCGATCCCTCTCCATACCCCTTCCCCCAAAACCCCTTCTCGCCTCGTGTTAACGCTTCACTGGTGAAACAAAGGGGCTCTATCTCCTCCTCGCTGCTATCAACAATTACAATTTCAGCCATAAAATCGTCACTGCTATCATCATGGCTATCCGTGTCACTTCCACTCTCCGTAGACATCAATAGCCTATCTATCTTTCTAGGCGTTAAGTTAAGCTTTTGGAACTCGGTAAGGTCCGATAAACAGAACTTGATGAGAGGGATGAAGTTCCTATGTGCTGGTTTGCCCAGCTGCTCACTCTCTTTTGCCGGGCCCTTACCCCTTTATAAGACAGTGCTCTAACACACTCTGGCATTTTCAAAACACTGTAACACCTTTGCAAAAAAAAAAAATAAATAAAAATAAAAAAATCGGCAAAACTGACTAGGCAATGACGGCGCCACACCGAGTTCTAGAAAAAGAAATTTCGGCGCATGCAAAGCAGAAAATTAGACTTTGTGGCTTTATTTCATAAAAATATTTAATTAGTGGTTGTTTTCATTACTCTAGATTCCTTGGACGAAAACATGCCCTTAACGACATATAAAACATAAACCTGCACCTCTTGCACGAAGGAAATTAACTTATAATTAGCACTTACAGACTATTTCTTTATTTCAAATCTATTCTAACCTATTTTGTATATAATTTAAGATTTTATGACATCGGATATATGAACAAAAGTGAGTTCGGTTTAAATGAATGATGGTTTAGAGTTAGAAATAGTAAAATGTGGCACCTTTTCATGACGTCATCGAGAGCCAATGGGAGGGCAGTCAATCTCCCGCCAAAAAGAAGGATCTTCGCAGTGTTTCTCCAGCTAATGAGTTGCTGTTTGCTGTTTTTACAAAGACTTTGGCGAGGATTTCCCCGGTTTTGGGGTTATTTTTTAGTTTTTGCTTATTTCAAGAAATATTTCTAATGATTATGAGTTTCATAAGAAGTCTTTTGTATATAATGACTTGATAATAACTAATTACGAAAAATGAAATGAAAATATTCTCTTATCGTAAATCAGGAGATAGGACTAGTGAGTCCATATTACTCGTATTCTTTGGTAGAGACTTCAGAGACAGTTGTATATATGACATGATAACATTATACGCTGATATATGGATGCTAAAAGAACTATTGCTTTAGCGTTGAATTTTATCCTGTCAATTAACTTCTTCCACATTTTAATATATATACATATATTATATATATACACACATGTATATATATAATGTATTATATATATAATGAAATTATACTGCATGGAATAGAAAAAAACGCTCGAGTTACATCCATTCAGGACGGAAACGTTTTTGTTTACTAAATCAGATGACGTCATTAATCGAGGTTAAGTGAGTGGGACTGTGTAGAAGCTCTTCCACTCACGCTGTTTTCCTGTTGAAATAGTTGCCAGATGTCGCTTATGTAAACATAACAGATTTAACTTTCGTCAAATGTCCACATTCGGGGTATCTGCTCTTGCATCGTAGTAGTCATTAAAGAAAATGAATCACAAGTGGAAAGACATATGCTCTCGAGCTCCAAACTCAAAGAAGAAAGTTACTAACTAGTCATTTTCGTTACTTATGCAGAAGCTACCTTCTTCCATTGTAGCCATTTGAGAGAACTCTAATTCTTATCAAATTGTTGGTTATGCATCGCTGTTGTTGCTCATTTCTGTCAATAATTATTTAAAAAATACATAATGTGACAAAAAGGCATTAAAGAAAAACATTAAATTTCAAACCTTTATTTATTATAAATTTTACACGGTTATTTATTAGTACTACTCCAGACTCCTTGGATAAGACTACCCTCGATACACCACGGTAATAAACATAAACTGGTCACTCTTCCAAAAATAAATAAAACGAATTATTAGCATTTTGAAATAATTTCTTTGTTTCAAATCTACCTAAAAATTACTTTATATACGTTGAAAGACTTTGTGACAATAGGCATATACTCAAAGAGAGCATATACATAAATAAATGACGGTTTACAGTTGAAATATTAGTGGTACACGGTAAGATTTCATGACGTGGGGAGCAGGAGTGCTGAGTGACGTCATCAACATCCAATGATAGGACAGTCAATTTCCCCCCAAAAAGGGGTTGTAGGGTTCATCCCGTTCATGGCTTGCTGTTTGATGTTGTTCCAAGATATCTGAAATTCTGGTCCTGGATTTTCCCTGTTTTTTTCTCTCATAGGTTTAAAACATAATAAGCACCTCGGTAAACTTTTGTAATTAATGATTTTATTATCACTAAAGTAAAACGAAAGAAAGATAATATGAACGGAGGTACAGTAAATGGAATGAAAGGGGTTGCAGCAAAGGGCCGAAGGAACGCTGCGGAGAACGCAATAACAATTGACAATGATGCCTTTGCTTACGAGATTACTTAGTAATGTTGTAGCTGCCAGGTGTCACTTATATACAAATATAACAATATATATATATATATATATATATATATATATATATATATATATATATATATATATATATATATATATAACAAATGAAAGATGTCAAATTCTGGTTTGTTTTGGTGGCACCGTTCTCTGCCAATCTTGTGTCGCTAACACAAGATTGTGTTGTGTCCATAACGACCTCCCGTGGGTTTATCACGAGATTCACCCGAGAGGTAAAAACGTCATTGGGTAACGGAGAAAATATACGATCTATGATCTCCGCAAATATTTGTGGTAAAATCTCTCTCTCTCTCTCTCTCTCTCTCTCTCTCTCTCTCTCTCTCTCTCTCTCTCTCTCTCTCTCTCTGTTTTAATGTAAGTAGTGGTAGCTGGAAATTTAACACCTGCTGTCGCTCTCATATTAATCTTATTACTTTACTTGTTACGTCAAGCAAATCTGTCAGAGCTGATCAAATGCAAATTATTATTATTCCTCTGCTCTGCTCACAACAACTTCACGACTGATCCTTTCGTCTAAAACCTTTAAAACTTTAAGCAGTCCGTTTTAATACTGAAAATCATGAGGTTTCTTTGTATTCAGTACCTTTGTTTGCATCTGTTGCTATGTCATAATTGGATGATACCATCATATTTGATAAGTGGATATGTCTGTCGTGATCTTATAAACTTTCTTGTCTGTAGCTTTCAATTCCACCTTTTTCTATCATATTTCCTTCAAGAAAATAAGATCCAACTCGTCACTGAATGAAATAGGACCTTAGATCTCGATACTCCATCAAGTCTACGTGAGCAGTGACCACTAGAGAGAGAGAGAGCGCGCGTTGGATATTCTTGGCCTCTCAAGAGACCCCATTGCTTATTGTAACCCAAGAAGGCTTGTCCCTCCAAAGAGAAGTCCTTCCCCTCTGTGTGGGGGCGTCGAGCCCCGGAATAGTATATAAGCGTCAAGAATGGCTGCAAACTCACATTCCTCTTCCCTGCCCTCGAGTTTCTACACCTAACCAGCCACTCTCCTTTTGAACTCCTGGATACAAAAGGTAACTTTTGAGGTTTTGTTGAAAGGACATTGTTAAAGCCTAAAACATATTTCGTGCTTAATGTAACTTCATTCAGTGACCTGTATAGATCTATAATTAACGACCTTTGTAGATCTATAATTAACAATATAAATGGAATAAAAAACAATTATTTTGAAAGATAGCAAGTTTCCACTGGGGATTATTGCTAATGGTTTGCGCACAATTTGTGAAATCAACATTCCACCCTTATTCCCTCTTTCTACACATATCCTAATTAGCGCTACAGTTATTGATGATATCAGAACAGGTTATTACCGTGAAATTCATAATATGAGTCATCACTTAAAAACCCTTCAAGTTTGATTATTTACTTACCACGAATTCCTCTCATGATATTAAACATCTTTAGGTTAGTTTACCGAAAAGTCTTAACCAAGGACCTCTTCTTCCGTTTTCCTTTCAGGATTCCAAACCACAATGATCGTTACTTCCTGGATTGTCCTTGGACTGCTGAGCTGTCTATGCCAAGCTCTTAAGCCTCCAGTTTCCGTAGGCCTCCCTACAGATAACAGCGATGATGGAAGCCTGGCATTGCCTGAGAAGAGAGGCAACGTTGATCGCAGCTTCATAAGGTGGGTTCTTTCATTATGTACATGTAAGTATATATATGTGTGTGTGTGTTTATATATATACATATATATGATATATAGGCTAGCTATATATATATATATATATATATATATATATATATATATATATATATATATATATATATATATATATAGATTATAATTTAAACCTAAACAAAATGTCTCATCAGAATATCATCACTGCATTTATTCTCAGTCCTGATATACCAAGACTCTCAAGTTTCTGCGTCTGAGAAGGCGAGCTTCCACAAAATGAATATTCATCATATAATGATTCACATTCCTCACTCTCCCTCAGGTTCGGACGCAGCGGCGCCGAAGAAAAGAGGGGCGTTGGAAAAAGTTTCCTCAGGTAATCTCAAATGGACTTGAGTCAGTGGTCATTATATTTAGCCACATATTAGAAATGAGAGTTCCAAATAACACCTGGAATTATTACCTGTCCTTCCAGATTCGGCCGAGCAGGAGCTGACTACGAAGACGACGAAAGTGCATCTCTGTCCGCCAACAAGAGGGACCGCAACTTCCTGCGTTTCGGACGCAACCGCAACTTCTTGAGGTTTGGTCGCTCCGGTCCTGAAGACATCGGTCTTGAAGAAGGACCCATCGACGTCCCAATTCCCGTCCCAGAGGAGTCAGCGGAGGTCGACAACATCCGCAGATCTGCCCTGTCAAACAGGAACTTTTTGAGGCAAGAAAAATGACTTTCCTTTTGGCTGGAATGATTTCATGAGAGAGAGAGAGAGAGAGAGAGAGAGAGAGAGAGAGAGAGAGAGCTGCTACAATATGTATTTAGATCTGTTACACAAGACAAATGCCACTGCTAATTAAGGTGAAATACTTGCTAAAAAGGTGTCCTACCTAAGTTTGATATAGTAATTTACATATAACAAAAATACAACAGAAAAACCACTCTGTAAAGTTCAAATGCCTTTTCAATACTTAGTTATACGGTTCCCAAGTAAAACAGACAATTTATTACATCCTGTGAAGTAAACCTCTAAAATATAATAATTAAATAAATAAAAATAACTAAACTTATTCATCTCACCAGATTCGGTCGCCAATACAACAAGAATTTCCTGCGTTTTGGACGCTCCGTTGACACCTCGATCAGCTGTGACGATTGTTGAGAAGGAGATATACGACTTCGAGCATCCTCAGGAGACGCATTTCCTCCGCCTCTCCTACGCTCCTCACGATTCCAAGGCCGTTTCCAGGGATGTGTTCCAATATCCTTTAGATGTATCTCACCGTCGCTTCGCATTTCATGTTGAGGCCGAGACGTCGGGAGTACCCCAAGGTTTTCTTGAAGTTCCATAACCGTTTGACGAGGAAGAATCTCATATGAATGATTACAAAATACAAATCTGTAATAGAGGCTGCGTATGAGAATCTTACCCCGTCATTCTTGTTATTGAATGTTGTCAGTTTGTTGCATTTCGCGTTTCAAATACATCTACCGAAGCCAATGTCTGATTTTTATCGAACCAAATTCGAAACTTAAGACTTTATAAATGTGACACAAACGATAAACTGTCAAGAGCCGAATGGCAACGCCAAGACTGTATTGTTCTCCCTAACTAGACAGATGATTCTAAGACTCCAAACTAACAACTTAATGATGTTTATGCAACATTTACGAAAATTTCCGTAGTCAGTTGCAGTCCCTTTGCAGTCTAATTTTCACGCAAGTGCACTGATCCATGGATTCAAACATGAGTCGATGGTATATACCAATTCCCGTAAATATGCAGAACTGTGTCTACTGCTTTCTCTAGAACTGCATTTAAGAACTGTGAATATACGACTGAAATGATCGCGTACTAGTACAGTTCATGATTTTGATAATGCTAATATAATTTTTTTCGGAGACTACCTCTGTTATGGCAGCGATCTGAAATACAAAAGCCTCTACTTTTTTTTCTTACAATGAACTTTATTTTAAAAGGTGTCAGAGTCAGTAATAGGGCTCATTTGCTGACCTCATTTACTGTCTTTTTTATTATGATTGACTTAAAGTACTAGAGCGCCATTCGGGCAGTCGTGTTTAGCCAGTCAGCAGCAACTTTCTGAAGGTACTTTTTCGGCAGTCGTGTTTAGCCAGTCAGCAGCAACTTTCTGAAGGTACTTTTTCGGCAGTCGTGTTTAGCCAGTCAGCAGCAACTTTCTGAAGGTACTTTTTCGGCAGTCGTGTTTAGCCAGTCAGCAGCAACTTTCTGAAGGTACTTTTTCGGCAGTCGTGTTTAGCCAGTCAGCAGCAACTTTCTGAAGGTACTTTTTCACGGAGAGAAAAAAACAGCGAGGAAACCGTCTACAAAGTGACTGTTTTAGAATAGAAAAAAAACTGCAAAAACGAAAAACGAGAGATCAAGAATAACTGAAAAATATCTTAACCTAAAAAATAACAAGCTGACAGCTTACCTTGTCAGGGGGACCTGAAAATAGCGATGCTTAAGATATGGTAAGGTAAAAGATGACTAGTCCTTATTTTATTTTATGCGCTATTTATTTCCAGCCGAGGGTGGAATAACATTTATGACATCAACTGAGTGCCTTGGAAGAGAGTATGATACTTTACGTGATTTTATGAGAATTACCTCGGGGGATGTAAATGACAACGAGGACTGCTCTTATTCATAAGCCTTTAATCAGTCAAAGCTATCATTTAATGGATAAATATTCTGACGACTGTTGGGCCAAGAAGTAAGGAATATGATGTATGTGTATTGCCATCAGGAGTTCTCTTAATAAGAGTCTGTAACGTACATATATATATATAAACTTTTCATCAAATATCTTATGGACGCCTAATTCAGAGCGGGAATTCGAGTGTTACGCCTGCTGCAGAAATATTCTAATGCGACTTGGCTCTCATTTCGAAGATGAAAGCAAGGCCGGAGAACACGTATCCCATGAGAAGAATGAAGAAGAATCCTTCCAAATGTTCGAAGCTGAGAGACTGAACTCCCGCGTCGTCTACCTCGACGAGTTCACCGTCCGGTGGGGCAGTGTCGTCGTTAGTGTCCGCGTTTTCCCCGCCTTCCTCATTCTCTAGCTGGTGCTTCTTTTTCTCATGCAGTTCCTGAAAGTAAAATAAATAAATAAATTAATTAATTAATTAATATATAAATGAGCTTCTCTCCACGTTGCACATACTAGTGTCTGTATGTAAAATTATGTACAGCTCTTTGAGGCTGATTTGGATACAGCTTAAGTTTTACCAAGTATCTATTTAATTTCTCTATCACAAGCACAATTCTTGCTCTACAAAACTGCCCTTCTAGAGGTGAGGAAAGCAACGCGAATGCAAAGGACGTATAGTATTTTTACATTAACATATGCATCCACACTAGAGTATGGAGACTGGTACACAAGGAAAGATAAAAAAAAAAAAAAAAGTTGCTAAAAGTACCTGCCTAGACAAAGTAATGTCTGAAATGCTATGAAACCTTACTATGGTTGAAGACAGCTCAGAGGGTGCTTTAGACTATAAGAAGAATGGAAGACCAAGGGTTGGTGAAAAATCTACATAATGAACAGGAGTTTATGGGAGGCAGGCGCTGAAGGAGAGAGAAAATAATTTTCAAAAAATGGCTGACCTGTTTCGCCATTCTGAGAGATTCTAGGAACCAGTAGTTGACCAGTCCACTCTCAACCATCCGATTGATGAAGACGTCAAACTTTCCCTTCAGTGGAGACCCTCTCTGAGTGATCAACCCGATACTGTATGGAGAAAACGTTTCCTGTGAAAAAGAAAATGGGCAAATAGAAAGATGAAGCGAATATATTGAGGAACTGTGCAAAAATTAAATGAAGTTGCAAAATGAATAGTTGGAAGGATTGTAAATAAAATTTTGTGCTGAAATTGTTGCAAAAATGTTTTCCATAAATGAAAAAATTAGCAGTTTGTGAAATTACTGACTGCATATGCATTTATAGGTACACTGGCCAATTAAGTTT
Source organism: Macrobrachium rosenbergii (assembly GCF_040412425.1). Classification (NCBI taxonomy): domain Eukaryota; kingdom Metazoa; phylum Arthropoda; class Malacostraca; order Decapoda; family Palaemonidae; genus Macrobrachium; species Macrobrachium rosenbergii. The sequence continues at coordinate 29,818,676 of NC_089758.1, forward strand.
AATGTTTAATTGTGATTGTACTGCTTGAATGAATAGGTAATACTTTAAATGACAGCATTCATACCAAAACACACTGACATACCTAGTACTTCATGTTAATAAACACAATATAACACAGGCGAGTACTCGCATGAATGAAACTGGTGTTTCACGAGAATTTTTTTATGATTGCAATAGACATACTTATTAAAAGGCGTGCGTCTCAACCCTCCTTAATGCGTAGGCCTATATTTTTCTCACAATTTTATTCTAATGTATGTGATAGGTAAGGGCAACAATTCGTCGCATACGGACGAATTCAAGATCTAGACCTTGGGCGAATTTGTAAGGGATCAGGTGAGTAAAATTTACGTAACTATAAAATATTCCAGCGAATTTCGATATCATACTTCATATGCATACGGAAAATAAAATAACTAGATAACTACAGAACACCGACGAATTCTACAAAATGCCCTATATTCACTTGGTGGATTGCCACAAAATGTCTGAAAAATTCCCAAATTTTCGCACATTTTCCAACTTCTTTCGTTTTTTCAAAAAGGACTAGTTCCCCCCCCTACCCCCCAACCCCACCATCCTTAAGGCCCCTCACCTTAATGACGTAAGCTTCCGGGGCGCCTCCGTGAGTGAATTCGATCGTCTCCATGTACCGCAAGACGTTTAGTCCCGCGATGATGACGATATCTCCCTTCCTCATGCGTGAGTACAACACGTTTATCCGGCCGTTGTACACGTCATAGCGAAGAGACAGCGCCTGCAATAATAATAATAATAATAATAACAACAACAAAGGCCCTTCGTAATAATAATAATAATAATAATAATACTGTACTTATTGTTACTGTTGTTGCTGCTATCAATAATGATTATAATATCAATGCAATCAACACAGTTAAAGCTAATATACCAGTTTCCTCAACTAGGAAGAAAAAACTTAAAAAAACGAATGATGCGTAAATCGCATTTTAGAGGAACTCGACCAACCCTGAATCGACATCGAAGTAAATGAAGGAAATTCACTCCTGTTATTATAAATAAATAAATAAATAAATAAAAATGTAAGTAAAATATCAAAATACAAGTTGAATTGTCTTAGGGCAGTAAGGACACACACACACACACACAGCCCACCTGCAAATAAGGATTCGTCGAAGACGCGAGCGCAGTCCCAAAGATGGCGCCCATGCCCCCAACCTCCATTCCCGATTCGTGAAGCTGTCTGATTGTGTCGATAACTGAAGGCTGCCTGGCCACCGTCAGAAGTGCCGTCAGGTTGCTGCTGTAGACGGTGGTTATGATGGTGGCATAGAGCCACAGGAAGCTCACGAAGACCTGCGTGCCCCTGCGGATGGGCGTGTGGGCTTGCCCTTCCATGAACTGAATGCCCAGGGCGTACATGATGGCGAAATTAAGGCTCTGCAGGTCTGTCCTTTCGCCTCCGCTGGAATGGAAGAAGTGATTGGATTTCTGCTCTTCGCTCGAGGACAGATATTATTATTATTATAAGTTCAGAAGGACCTATGCAATCTGCCAGTCCTCTACTAGCTCCCGCTGGAGAATGACAGAAGAGTCTGTCGAAACGTCGCGGCAACAATTGTATAGAACTAACTATATATTATTATTATTATTATTATTATTATTATTATTATTATTATTATTATTATTATTATTATTCAGGAGATGAGGCCTATTCATATGGAACAGGCCAACAGGAGCCACTGACTTGAAATTCAAGCTTCCAAAGAATATGGCGTTCGTTGGAAAGAAGTTACAGAAGCTACAGTAGCAGGAAATACAGAAAGAAGAGATCAGTTATCAGAAAACAAAGATAAATGAACAAATTAATACATAAACAGATGAGAATGTTCATATAAATGATTAAAAGTACAAGGAAAATAATTTAAGGGTCGCAGTAATGTATTGCATAATGAATCTTAAAAATCAGCTCATAAAGCGTTTTACATCACGTACATCAATATAGGAGGACATAAAGTACCTTTTAGTATTGTGAAATGATTCATAATGAGCCCAATACATTTCCATAATGTACTGCATAAAGAATAAAAAAAAAATTCATAACGCGTTTTACATCACATACATCAGGAAAGGAGGGTATAATGTACCCTATCAGTATTGTGAAGTGATTCATAATGAGCCCAGTACACTTTCAAGCCACGACCCACCACTACCAACCTCGCTTTTCCGATCTTAGCCAGGACGTAGAGGACGGGCCCGCTCATCACCAGCCCAGCTAGGACAGAGAGCCACGTGGTGAATTCGAAGGGATAGAGGATCCTCTCCCACTTAGGAAGGGGCTTCGGGAGGCGTGACAGAAAGCAGATCACCTGAGGCGGAGAAGTAGGGGTAAGTATTATCTTGATGAAAGAGCATCTTTATTTTTCATTTTCGTTGATGTGTGTCAAGTGTCTTACGTGCAAAGCGTTTAGTTTATGTTGCTTTTGTTTACAAGTTTGTGTAAGGCCTGATTTATGCTATTACAGATATATACATTTTTCTATATAAGCCTGTACTGTATGAATGTGCATTTGATTTGAGAGCTTACATACGACAACAAATAATCTTGGACTGGCAAGTCTCCCACTGAAGTCTCCTGACTTCGTTCAGGAAACTGAAGACTTTGTAATCTAAACTTTCCCCTGAACTTTCCCTCTCGAACTTTTGAACCTTTTGAGCCTGGATTTCAAAAAGGAAATTTTTTCTGATCTTTTCCTGTAGAACTTTAAAACCTGGATTTCAGTGCCAGGTTCCCGTCAGCTACAGCATGCCCTGACAACTTGTCAGAGCCCACTTCAGTTAATGACCCTGAACTTTCCCTGTAGACCATTAAAACCTGGTTTTCAGTACCAGGTTGCAGTCAGGGGCTTACCCCTTTTCAATGACCCCCTCAGTTACTGAAACCTGTACCTCGTTGTCGAAGGGCACGCTGAAGTCTGCCACGAGCATGCGCAATGTGACATTGGTGATGTAGAGGTTAGCTACCCCGACCTCGGCCTCTCCCCGCTGGATGATGCCCATGAGGCCGTTCCAGGAGCCGTTCGGAGAGCGGAATCCCCACAGGATCTCTGAGTGAGGGAGATAGTAAGAGGCACTGCAAGGACGCTACTGTTTTTTTGGGATGGGTTTTAAAAGAAGGGATCCTCTTTCTGTTAGCAGTGTGGCAGTTTAGTGTGGTGAAGCGTGCCGGCTCGGACACACGTACGCACACATACATACACACACATACATATATATACATACATATATACACAGTATGTATACAGTATATATATATATATATATATATATATATATATATATATATATATATATATATATATATATATATATATATGTGTGTATGTCGAAGAATGATTACCAGTCTTTAAATACAAAACAAAAGCCTCCTAACGACACCATATTTTGGACAAAAATGAGAGATTTATAAAATTCTGAATAAATAAAACTTTTGTATATATTCCTCTCGCAAGAGAAAGATGCAAAACACTAAACATCAGATAAGAGAAGAAGAAGAAGAAGAAGAAGAAGAAGAAGAAGAAGAAGAAGAAGAAGAAGAAGAAGAAGAAGAAGAAAACAGAGATTGCGGGCGAGACAAATGGAGAAGGAAAAAAGAAGTACCTTGAGGGGCGTCGTTGAAGACCAGCGTGGCATTAAGGGCGTAAGCCAACCCCCTGACAACCATGATGTCCCGTCCATACCTCTGGATCACGTGACCTTGATCGTCCCACTTGTACATGACGCTGGGTCTCCAGTCGAAGGCTGTCACCTGCATGGAAAGGCGTTACGGTTTTAAAAGACTTACGGATGCTTGGCCCTTGTAAGTTCTTGTCCTCTGTTTTCAATTTTCAACTTTTTTCTTGATCAATTTGTTTTCTTTAACACACACACATTATATATATATATATATATATATATATATATATATATATATATATATATATATATATATATACATACATATATATATATATATATATATATATATATATATATATGTATATATATATATATATATATATATATATATATATATATATATATATATATATATATATATATATATATATATATATATATATATATATATATATATATATATATATATATATGTATGTATGTATATATATATATATCACATCACCGTGACATTTTTATATTCACCAATATGCGTACATAAACGGAACACAATTACGCCGTCTCATTCAATAAAGACCCATTAGGTCAGCAATGGCACACAAAGAGAAAATGCCGGAATCAAAAAAGGTTTTGTTAGATTAATGATAAACGTATTGGAAGAAAAAAAAAAGCGCTGAATGACGACATTGGCCAGAAGGAAAAGAATGAGGAGTATTTCTGTTACAAATGAGGGAGGGAGCAGATGTTACGCAAGCAACAACGTATTTGAAGAATTTAGATGAGTTTTATAAAAAAAAAAAATACTATGATCAAAGCTATAACATTTTGTTGTAGTAGAATTAGCTGGCCATGTACCAGCACGCACTCCTGCTTCTTAACTTCGATTCCTAGAATCTTTATCCACTGCCTTTCCCTCACACTTCCTAAGCAGATCAGTTACGAAACTAAAGTGTACATACAGTTTAGAGGAAAAGCAGCTGAAACTACACCTGGTTAAAGTATCAGCAGATGAATGATTAAACAAATGATCAAGTAAGATCAAGCGGAAACAATTGCAATTGCCCACAGTAGATCAATTATGAAACGAAAATGTAAATATAGTTAAGAGGAAAAGAAGCTGAAACTACACTCGGTTATTGAATCTGTTGATAAGAAATTAAATAAAATTTGAATCAAGGGTTACTGCATCTGTAGATAAGAAATCAAATGAAAATTTGAATCAAGGGTTACTAAATCTGTAGATAAGAAATTAAATAAAATTTGAATTAAGGGTTATTGCATCTGTAGATAAGAAATTAAAAAAAAATTGAATCAAGGGTTACTAAATCTGTAGATAAGAAATTAAATAAAATTTGAATCAAGGGTTACTAAATCTGTAGATAAGAAATTAAATAAAATTTGAATCAAGGGTTACTGCGTCTGTAGATAAGAAATCAAATGAAAATTTGAATCAAGGGTTACTAAATCTGTAGATAAGAAATTAAATAAAATTTGAATCAAGGGTTACTGCGTCTGTAGATAAGAAATCAAATGAAAATTGAATCAAGGGTTATTGCATCTGTAGATAAGAAATTAAACAAAATTTGAATCAAGGGTTTTGCATCTGTAGAAAAGAAATCAAATGAAAATTTGAATCAAGGGTTACTAAATCTGTAGATAAGAAATTAAATAAAATTTGAATCAAGGGTTATTGCATCTGTAGATAAGAAATTAAATAAAATTTGAATCAAGGGTTACTGCATCTGTAGATAAGAAATTAAACAAAATTTGAATCAAGGGTTACTGCATCTGTAGATAAGAAATCAAATGAAAATTTGAATCAAGGGTTACTAAATCTGTAGATAAGAAATTAAATAAAATTTGAATCAAGGGTTACTAAATCTGTAGATAAGAAATTAAATAAAATTTGAATCAAGGGTTACTAAATCTGTAGATAAGAAATTAAATAAAATCAAGGGTTACCGCATCTATGGATAAGAAATTTTAAAAAATTTGAATCAAGGAAGGTCAAATGAAAACAACTACATCTGCCCCTACCGTCAGCGGAGCTCCGCGGAAATTGGACAGCTTGTCGGGAAAGAGAGTTTGTTTCCGAGGAGTAAATCGGTTAACCTTCCACGTCGTGTAGTAAGAGACGCCCCTTTCCACCACGATCTTGTTTGTGTATAAGCCCCATTCACCCGGGCGACGAAACTGCAATCAATCAGATTATACGAGCCAGCTGAATTGAACTGAACTGATTATAGAATTTAGGCCAAGGGCCAAGCACTGGGACCTATGAGGTCATTCAGCGCTGAAACGTAAACTGACAGTGTAAGGTTTGAAAGGTGTAACAAGAGGAAAACCTCACAGTTGTTAGGAGAGGGTGGAAAGTAAGACGGAGGAAAGAGAATACGAACGGAGGTACAGTAAACGGAACGAAAGGGGTTGCTTTATACGAGCCAATATATCCGATTATACGAGTCAATATATGAGTACGTGACATCCTTCATCCAATTTGGTTAAAGGAAGTAATAATACCTTTTTCTTTCGAGACTTCTGAAACAATGCGAATAAAAATTGTTTGATTATAATTTCAAGTTGGTTACCTAAATGCGTCTGATTGATTTTTTAGTAACCTACAACTTTCTTGTTAATTTAAACTGAAGGTAAAAATTTTGTTTTTTTGAGTCATCGGGGATTCAAATACTTGTATCATAATTACAAGATTGTCAGATAAAAGTTGTCTCTCATTTATATTTGCGCGATTCAAAACTTCCAGATCATCTTAAACAAAAATGAAGTTTATGGCATTTCACTGAACCAGCTAATTTTAAAACATTACTTTTATGACATCTGAAAACTCGCTAGCACACACAAACGTGCTTTAAAATTATTTAGGTAAATTTAGTTTACGGTGAAACAAACGCTTACCTTCACAACTCCGATGAAATTTTCGCTTTTGGAGAATTTTTCTGTCGACGACATATTCTCCAGCTGTACCTTCGTCAGTCCCACTACGATGTACCTGCAGATAGACAGACGGAGATAGATAGACAGACAGACAGATAAATAAATTTGTACACTTTGGACACTTCTGCTTAGACAAGGGGGCGTCGCAAGATAATGTTTCATTAAATAACCATATAAGTGATTTTGCATACATACATATATATGTATATATAAATAAATAAATATATATACATATATATGTGTGTGTGTGTTATATATACTATATTTATTAATATAATAGATATAAATCTATATATTAATATATATACATATATGCACACACACACACACACACATATATATATATATACTGTACATATGATAAAAGTAACAACCAATCTCACCTTCCACTGAAATCCCACTCGTAATCCTGCCTCTCGGAAAAGCTCTGTAGGATTTCGGGATTTTCCTGCAGAAACACGTAACCTCTGCACTTGGGGGATTTCCATATAAACATGCCATAATCCACGACGCTGGACATTCGTACCAACTGCAAAAGAGAAAAGAAAACACGAAAACGTTTGTATGAATCTAATGTAAGAAACGTTCATTTGTAGCGAATAAAATTACTAATTTTTTCAGATCTCAACCGCTGGTATCTAGACGAAATTTAAATTAAAACATTTATGAATGGATATAATGATAATAAATACGTCTTTCTAAGTACTCGAGATTCTGTTATACTGAGTTGTCTACCCTATGTGTTCTCTCGTCCCCTCGATGTTCAAGATACGTTATCAAATTCTCATCGGACAAGGAAAACGCTTAATTGTTTGAACGTGAATTGCCCATAAAATACTGAAGTTTGTCCGTTGTCAAGTCTCAGTCTACAGTCAGATGCTTTACTCAACTAGCCAGCCAAAAAGGATAGAAAGCTTTTAAGAAACCTAACCACATTTTAAAACGGATCTTTACCAAAAACAAAAAACCTTACTCGACGAGTTTAAGTTCCCTCAGCGTCTCTTGAAATTTTAAGAAAACTAAAAAAAAAAAAAATCTTTTAATATATTACAGCATTTTACTAACTTGTCTAGGGTTGGGAAGTTTGAGCAGAGCTTCTAGAACTGGCGATCCTTCGAATGCCACCTCGTAAGCTATGACCAAAACGCAGGGTTGCATGTAGGAAGTGAATATGGATACGAGAAGCCTTCGCAGGGAATCGTCGTTGCCTAATGCGCTTTCTTCCTTCACAAAAGAAGAAGAAGAGGAAGTAGAGGATTTAGACATATCTCGTAAGATCTTCAGGTTCTTGAATGATGCCGATCTTTCTGTTAAAAGAACGCTGACGTCAGCTGGCGTCAAAATCGCTGAGCTGGCGGAGATCACGCTTTCGTCTGGGGCCGTTCTCAGAGGGGCATGATTCTGCCAATTTTGCAGTGGGAAAGATGCTCTCTCGGAAACGCTCGGTTCCAGTATCACACTGCGGTACTGGACGTCCCCAGGATAAGTAGTTTGGTTACGATTTTCATCCCCGACCAGCAAGTGAGATTCTGAAATCACGGCTAGACCAGTGTCGTTGCAGAGGCGGTGGTTAAGCGAAGAGCAGGTGGCTGCAGGAACTTCTAACAATAACATAGTCATCAGAAGGAACCTTTTCATTTTGATCAAGAACCTGGAATGAAGAGATACCAGTGGCTGCAGTGAAACTGATGTGTGGAATGGGAGAGATTAAGGGTCATGATCGATTTACAATAAGGTACCCCTTAGTGAAAAATAGAGACTTTGAGGAAGGAACCCTTTGAACTAAAGTATATAAATATTCAATTCTGAGAAACATGATAGAGTCTTAACACAGAAAATTTAACATAATTTATATGAATAGCAAAGCACAATGAGAGAAGTTTAACAATATCTGCCATTTTTTCCTTAATTTGCAGCGCCCAAAATAGGTTTAGGTTGAAAATATTAAAGAGATGTACAATTAAGCCCTGTTAGCACATGATGTATCTATCTGCAGTTACATACAACTCATACTTGAAGTAAAGCGTTAAACAGTGAAATTTCCCGTAAAACCAGCTGTCCAAAGTGGCCAAAGCCAGGTGGGACTCTAAAAAATTAAATGGTACGTTTCGTATTCAAGGAAAATCTACCAAGTATAGGCACACTATCTTAAGGAACCGATGTCGCGACAAACCTTTTGATAATCAACCTGTCGCGAAGAAGAGCTGAACTGTGAGGACCTTCGTGAATGAATAGGCCCTTATAAAACAGCCTACGACTTAAGTCCCTCCTACTGTGTTAGCCATCCACCAAACGCAGGGCGTTCTTCTTCGTCCAAAGGCCCATCGAACTTCACGGTGCCTCCCCCGTGCGTTCTTAAACTCCTCCCATTTCCCGTCTGAAGCCCTCGTTCTCTTTGTTACGAAAGGCCACCTCCTTCTCCTCACTCAAAGGCCTCCCTGAGAGAGAGAGAGAGAGAGAGAGAGAGAGAGAGAGAGAGAGAGAGAGAGAGAGAGAGAGAGAGAGTGGCATCGCCGATCAAATGATCTGATGCCTCATATCCTTATGACGGGAAGTGTTTCGAGGGAGCCGTGAGTTTTGGTCAGTGTCTCGTGATTTGACAGGGCTGAAAAAGGGGTGAGAAGGGGGGAAGGGTAGAAAAGTTTGTGTAGGGAAGACAGGGGAGAAGGGTTACTGATATGTTTAACTGGGTTATAAAATAGAATAGAATATAGAATTTAGGCCAAAGAACAAGCGCTGGGACCTATGAGGTCATTCAGCGCTGAAACGGAATTTGAGAGTAGAACTGTTTGAAAGGTGTAACAGGAGGAAAACCTCGCAGTTGCACCATGAAACAATTGTTAGGAGGGGGTTTAGGAGAGTAAGATGGAACAAAGAGAATATGGACGGAGGTATAGTAATAGGAATGAAAGGGGTGGCGGCTAGGGCCCGAAGGGACGTTGCAAAGAACATGGGGTAATGCCTACAGTGCACCGCATGAGGTGCACTGACAGCACTACCTCCCCTACCGGGAACTAGGCTACATTCGAATCCTTAAAAGGAAAGAAACAGAACTTTTCTTAAGTGTACCAATCCTCTCAATAGTTTTCAAAGACTACAGCGATTTTTTTTTTTTTTTGGCACTGCAGTAAACCAGGAGATCCTTTAGAAAGATCTGCCTTCACCGTGGTCCTGTTGTGGTTCAAATCCGCATGCTCGTATTTTTAACATCGTCGAATTTATCAAAGGCGAAAGTCCAGTGAATAGGGAGAGAATCTGCGATACGATCAATAAATAAAGAATGGAAAATTTAGTTTTACACAGTTATGAATGTCAGCTGTCATGGTTCATTTTCGTCAATACTCTCCAAACATGAATCTTTCACGTATAGGTTGTCGGTTCTCTGGATGGTTGAACAAACACGTATTATAACCGGCTCCTTTTTCCTCAGAACTATCCAAGGACTATGTTTAAATATCGAAATTTGTCGCTCAATTTTACAAAATGGGACGAAACACAAGTAAAATGAACGACAAGAATAATTTCAGTTGTCGTAGTGGTACCAACAACGACTACATGCAAAAAAAGTATAATGATCAAAATGAACACGATTTTCTTTGCCAGATAACAGATAACTGCAGTATATTTCTCTCTCGCGCTCTCGAACCTATACAAAGACTATCACTTTATTTCAAATTTCATGGCATATAAATGTAAATTTTTTTCTATTTACTCTTTTAAAAGTGAAAAAAAAAATTGTAGCAACTAAACACGACGGCGCAGAAAGGATGGCGTTTCTCGAACCTGCTGTACAAAGACTATTCTCAGTTTTTCAAATTCTATGGCATATAAATGTAAATTTTTTCTATTTACTCTTCCTTTAAGAGTAAAAAAAGCAAAAAAAAAAAAAAATTTGTAGCAACTAAACACTACTGCGCAGAAAGGATGACGTCTACAAAATCTACAAAAAAAAAAAAAAAAAAAAAAAACACGCATTACCAAGACATTAGAATTCGGCATCGCAGGAATAGAAGTAAAATATGCACAAAGCAAAAAAGCTAAACATTTGAGAAGAATGAGCGACAGGCCTAAATGTCAACAGCGACAGGGGACACGTCGCCGGCTGATGAAAGCGACAGATAATCGACGCTTCGGGAAAAATCCTCGAATTTCTTGTAGAAAACTTTCTCTGTTTGTCGAAGAGACAGACGGGGAAAAAAAAACTTTCTCCAAGTTTGTTTTTTATATGTACGTATTTATGCCAAAAGTTCATTCAAGCAGCTTGTATTACAAACCTGTATCATTTTGTGTCTGTACTGAAATTGATTCGATTCTACGCGTCTGAATGCGTTAATATTCACTTTCTTTTCACCATAAATTTTGGAATTGGAATATAAAATTTAGGCCAACGGCCAAGCGCTGGGACCAATGAGGGCATTTAGTGCTGAAAGGGAAACTGAGAGTAAAAAAGGTCTGAAAGGTGTAACAGGAAGAAAATCTTTCACAGTTGGCCTATGACACAAATGTTAGGTGAGGGTTTAGGAAATTAAGATGGAAGAAAGAGACTATGAACGAAGGTACAGTAAAAGGAATGAAAGGGGTTGTAGCTAGGGGCTGAAGGGACGCTGCAAAGAGCCTTGAGTAATGCCTACATTGCACTGTGTGAGGTGCACTGAGGGCATTACGCCACCCCCACGGGATTTTCCACCTTTTCACCATAAACTTTTTTTTTCTTTGGTGGGTGGACTGGTGAGCGGTGGGCAGGGTATGATCCACAGACCTTGCAAACGAGAGCTAGCAGCTACACAACTCAGCAACAGCAATATATATATATACGTGTATATATATATATATATATATATATATATATATATATATATATATATATATATATATATATATATATACATGACAAAACAATGGACTGTCAACCTATGTCTAAGTTATGGCTGTTTTTTATTTTGAAAATAAAAATAAAGAGAACCGAGATTAAAATAATAAGCATATTAAAAAAGAATTATACATATATAATTAGACACCAAACTCACCCTTCTGGCACTGAATATTTGATTTCCAAGTCAATATGTGTAGATACCTTGAACGTAATCACAGTACTTGTTTCCTAATAGCACACAATCATATCAAAATACATTCTGTAGTTTTGACGTTTATAGCATACAAGCTTCATCCTAAAAAAAAAAAATACGACAATAGGCCTATCACCTGAATCGATCTTGTTGCTTACTTTTTTAATCATAAATCTCCTCGTTATATACTTTAATTACTTAATTTCCTGAATATTTCCCCTTATGTAATCGAAGTATAATTTTTCTTTATTGTGCCATAAACTTGATGGCGGTAATTCGGCATATCAGAGCCCGGAGGTTCATACCAGGCCTGTTCCTCCCTTTCACACTTCACCACTATATACAGTCTAATGAACAAATTCCTTCTTATTATAAATCTTAAACAACAAAATATAATACATAGATCTAACGAACGCCATGGTGAGTAAGATTTACTGTAACCAAGACCTCAAACTACCCAGTTTTTTGCTCCTTTTAATTGGTCATTAACGAAGCAATGGTCTACCAATCAAACTTTCTTTTTCACGACATTTTTAATATACGTCATATATTACAAAGTGAAGGCTACGTATTGTTTGTAATATATCAGATATCTAAGGAAATTATGGAACTAATGCTACTTCGTAGCTACGGTTATACTACTGATGGAATACGATTCCGATTGTATATCAGGCCTAGTATCTTTTTAGGGCTACCACACTAATAACACTACTCTATTAGTTTAATTCTTTCTACTGACAGAAAAATATATTGGTAATTTTGCACAAAAACGTGATGCCTAAATCACTCAAGAAACAACACACTTTATCAAGCAACACAACTTATCATCAGAGTTACTGTACAGCCATTTGAATATTGCTATCGAACAAACGTATTTTCCAGTAATTTAAGACCAATCTTTGAAGTTTATACTAGTTTCCCATTAAATAAGTGTACCCGTTTTCTATCTGAAGTCCATAACAGAAACCGGGGCCTTATACTGCCGTAATAAAACGATGACATACCTACCAGGAAATTTTAGAAGATTCAATTTTCCTGACACGTCTCACTTTCACAAAACAGCAAGGGATTGGTTATCGAGTGCAAACGATCCCGTTATTAGTGTGAAAGCAGTTATCGACTGGTTTTTTTCAAGTCAATGACAAACCAGATGCGATTTAGTAATATGGAAAAGGAAGTCATGGTGAAATTCTGATAATTTCAGCCCTTCCAAGATGTATTTGAACAAAAGGATTACAGTGTATTTGAAACGGCATTCCTTCCTAATGGATCACTAAAGAATTAGGAGTTAAAGTTGTAAATAGCAAGGAAATCATGAAAATACTGTATACATATTCTTTGTCTCGTTTAAACAGTGGTAACGAAATTCCCAACCATGACACAAATTATTTCCTTTCTAAAAGTGTTCTGTCGAATCCTTCGGAAGCAGGAGTTATTAATGTTCCTTGTATTCATCTTTCTTCTCCACTACACTTTCCTACATAGTGACAAGATGATGACAATGGATCCTGTGATCAAAAATGAAGCCAGGGCCTCTCCAATGGGTTCTGAAGGGGTTTATCTCTCAGAGGATGAGATAGCAGATGCTCTGAGAGAACTCCAAAGACAACTGACTGATATCAAAACTACCTGTCACCACCCAGTTAGAATGGGGGGGATCGTGACATGTGAATGTCACACCAATAAGTGCTATGCCGACGGGGCAAAGTTGCTTTGCTTTGATGAAGACGTGAGGCCTTTGCCAAGGGCATGTAGAGCCCTTAGCTTTGGCATCGGATTTGACCTGAGTTTCGACCGCGCTCTTTCCAGATACGGGTGTCACGTGACTGCCCTTGATCCAACCAACATCAACATGACAGATACCGTGCACAACGGAACGCTGCATGCCCTTACCATAGGGCTGGACGACAGAAACCATCAATACTCCCTCAACTTGACAATTGACCGTGTCAATACAGAAGTGCACGTAGCATCCTATATGACATACAACACGGTCCTCAAAATGCTCGGGGACCCAAAGGTGGACATACTAAAAATAGACATCGAGGGTGCAGAGTGGAGGGTGCTACGCCAAATACTCACCTCAAGAAAAGCTAAGGAGCTACTGAAGGACGTAAAACATATTCTACTTGAAGCCCATTTGGATTTTTTGTTCAAATGGGTGGACTTGGCTACCATATATGAAGAGGCAGTATCTATTCTGGAGATCTTTAAGTCACTAGAGAGACTTGGGTTCTACCTGGCTGCCTATGAACTCAATGAAACTGAACAAAAATTCTTCGCCTTCCGTGATCTAAATATTCCCGTATATCGTGAAGTGACATTGATAAAGAGAAGTCTTTAATGTGTCAAGATTATAGATGAGACATAATTTGTATTAAAACAAAATTATGATTAATATAAAAATAGTAACTGCCAAAAAATTTTAACTGTTAGCTTATCTCTGCACTACACTTTATACTACAGTGTTAAATTAAAATATTTACATTTTTCGTTGTTTTAGCTCATGAAAACATATTTCACTGAATCTAACTTCATTTCTGTAGCACCAAATGAATGGGTTATGATTAACAGCTTTGTTATGAATATAATCTCATACAGTAGTCATTTGTTATTACGTGAGTGAGAGACTGAGAAAGGACACTTCAGCTATGCTCAGTGTTATGAATCATAATTTTGCATATTTTACAGAATACAACCTGCCATAAACCTTAGCCCCGTAAATATAAGATGTCCTAAGCTGATGAAGAACTTGACATTTCAGCAGCATAAATTGGTATCAAACCTTAAGAGGCTTATCTCATTCACAGTTTTTTATTATTTGATAGCATAAACAAAGGAGAGACAGGCAATGTGAGAAAAAAATAAAGCATAAAACTTGGTGTTACACCTAATCAAAACAGCTACACCTGTAGGTACTACTGAATTTCTGTCATACATAAGTAGCTAACAAGATGGGACACTGAAATTTAACAGCATAGTTATGACATCACCACTTTGGTTACTTTCATGTACAATGTTTAATCGAATAATTTGTCACTGCGTTAACTTTCCTTGTTTCTCCTCTCCTCTCCATACTGTACACTGAAGCTATTAGCTTGTTAAACTGACTTCTAATGACAATGATATTATCTGCAGATTTTAGTTTTATTTTGGGTTTTGATGTACTGCCAAGATAACTTCCATTTACGGAAATTACATAGCTGTGAAGCCGTGGAACCTTTTTACATGTAGGATTCATCTAAACATACCAGTCAGCAGATGAAGGTGTCAGTAGCTGTCGCATTGTTCTTTCAAAACCCGCCCAGTCTCGGCCTAGAAAATTACTGATAGATTATGGTATATACGAAGACATGGATCACAGAAATTAAGACCGGGAACTCTCAAGACTGCATAGAGAATATACACCTCCTGTCTTCATACCTAACCACTCTATGGGAGAATCCAACTCAAATATGTGATGCTTATAAGAACAAGGCTACCAAAACAAACCCAGTTCATACAAGAACAGACACTGAAGTCATTATTCTTTGTCAGAGGTTATTTTGTGCCAGTAAATAAATGCATGGTGTTACATGGATAGCAGTGCCTCAAGGACTTTAACATAAAAAACAACAAGTCACAGAAGTGTGTCAGTCACTTTATATAATCTATTCTTGACCTGGCTGATAGCGATCTGTTCGCAGCATGAGAGACTTACAAGAGATACTTCACTCAACACCTAAGTTCTCAAATATCACTGTCATTAGCCTTGACAGTTCAAGATTTTATAAAATAAACATTTTCTTGTAGCTGTGCCAAGAAACTTTGTGCTCTGTGTTAGTCTTAAAAATTCCACATTCAATTTTTCTAAAAATTAATTAAAGCAAATTACTGTACAGCTATAATATGCCACAACTTGGGAGAAATACAAGAGGGAACTTTCCAAGCATATGCAAGAGATGCATTCTATATTAAAGGCATCAGAGAGCTAATTTTCAGTGCATAAACTATTAAAGCATCTGAATCCAGTTAATTACTTTTCTTAATATAAAAGCATTTACTGAAAAAGTTAATGGAGAAACTGTCACCTCATGATAAAGCCATATAAATAAAGGAAATGATTTCTCAGACGTACAGTTCTGCCATTAGTTCTCGAATTTTATGCTGTTTGGTTTGCTCATATGAATCTCTTTTGCACTGGAAAAAATATGTACTGTATACATTTTCTATCCTACAGTGTGACCAGATAATGTCCAAACTAGGCAACTAGTGCTCCCAAAAATTTTAGTGAATATTTAACTACCATTGTAGATCTACACTACCAATGATACGCAGACTTGCATTCACTATATTCTGTCAACCTAAGAAATTAGACTCAAGTTCCTTTAACAAACAATGGCATGCAGGCTGTAGCTACAATCACAGAATTACAGTCCAAGAGGATGACAACAGTACAAAACAACATTACATGGTTTGATATATAATTTTAGTAATAAGAGATACCTAAACATCACGATACATAAAACAATTCTGAACTCACACTTATAGTACACTGGTACAATATTACCTACTGAATAAACAAAGGTTCACACAATAGAAAACATTCGATATTCCTGAAGTTGTCTCTAATTATCACTAATAACCCTCTACTTTTACATAAGCTATAAGAAAATACCCTTTGAGCATGGGGATGTGAGGAAAAGACATGGATCGACCAACCAGCTCACAAAACCTTCAAAAGTGAGCCACGGTCATACTCGTTTATGCATTACAGTATATCACTGGCTAGATATCTGAGAAAGTACTATGTATTTGAACAGTATGGTATTTCCATCACACTTCCCAACTACAATATTTGCACATGATAAAGACAACTAGCCTAAAAGGATATGGTAAAGACTTTAGGGCTCCAGTCCCTTCAGAGCCTCCTGCAGCTGTTGCCTGGCAAAATCAACACGCTCTTCCTGCTGTGTTATGTCCTTATCTTGAATCTGCACAGCCTGAAATGTTTTCAAAATAAAAACTTTTAATTATGTTCAAGAAATACATACAAATCTCTAGCAAAAATCTGACTTAACACCTTGCCAGGTTGTATGTCAATGTGAGATAAGACATCAATGCATATAACTTTGCCTGCACATTACTGCACAGGAAAAACTCAAAGACAAAACTTCAACAAGAGATGGATAGTATTTGTTAAGCTACCATTACTATGGAATGTAGACAGAAGGTAATTTCACCATCAAAAGCAAATCATTCTCTGAGACAAGTCTTTTACTTGTTACAAGGGAGAATTAGATTTCGATAAGATTTTTAAAATAAATCTGGGCATAAATGAATTCTGTAGCAATCTAAATGTTAGCAGACTTAACTTTAAAAACAAGTGAGTTGAACTTACAGCTACAA
Source organism: Macrobrachium rosenbergii (assembly GCF_040412425.1). NCBI lineage: Eukaryota > Metazoa > Arthropoda > Malacostraca > Decapoda > Palaemonidae > Macrobrachium > Macrobrachium rosenbergii. The sequence goes on from NC_089758.1 coordinate 29,835,739, forward strand.
GAGGTTGGTTGGGATTGACAAAGACTCCAGGATTCTTCTCCAGGTACTGTTTGGCTTCTGTCTGGCCCGTAATGGGACCAGGTGAAAGATGCAATGCCGTGGCCAAACTCTGCAACCAATATAATTTTTTAGCAATTTTAAAAATAAAAGTACAGTAAATTTAACCTCCTATCAGATGAGACTCTGTTTTTACTTTATGGATCTACCAGAAAATCTCACAAGATGAAACGGCATGCACATTCCTTTACATAATATACAGAAGGTAATTTTCTATATTCCAAAAATGTTTCAAGAATTCAAACAGTCTCGTAACTTGTACCATTCAATTAAATTCAGTCTTCCCCTAGCACAGATCATCAATGAGCATATGTGCAGAGAAATTTAAGTAAGGTGAGTGCAAAGTGACTAAATCTTGTTTTACCCAGACATTTCTAATTTTTTAATTGTTTTGGCAATGCATTCACTTGTGTATTTTATATTTCAGTCAAGACATGAATTCTTACAGTACATCTGTATCTTCCCGCGGAAAAGCTCTACAGTTAATGTATTAGTGTTCTTCAAGTTTTTGTGCAAATATTGTTGTTCATGTAGAGACAGTCTTTGTGGATTTGTTGTTTAATCAGAGGCAAAAAATGTAACAAGACAAAAGTGGACCCTAAAGGGGATGGAAAAAGGGGAACTGATGAGAAGGAAAAGAATCAATGCAGCCAGGGGACGTGGCACATTTCTGCCAGTACCTTCCTACTTGGTGATTCAATATAACATGTACAAACACATGAGAAAATAGGAACCGGAGAATGTTATTGCATGAAAGGTATTCAAGTTACAGTACATTTAATAAATTCCACTTATGAGGAACGCAACGCAAGACCAAAAGGAAGTAGAGCCATGGAAAGAAATTAATATGCAGACATTTCCACTATTAAATGAAGCTGCAGAAGTCACTGGATGGAGATGATAAGGAAGGGTATCTCATCCTTAACTATCACTTTACATGTTTTAAGGCTGCATCTGACACATGGTTAACCAAACTTAATATTTGTTAGGACATGTAAAATAAGATATGGCAACAGTAGGCATGAAAGTTATGCTAGCTTTGCATACCCAATTCTCACGATTTACTGTAACCATTATAATGGCACCTTTTTACAGCTGTAGGGTGCATATCCAAAGTGAAATAGCCTTTACCTTTGTAAGAAAACCAAGAAGTACTTTTTTCAAAGAAGCGTACCTGCAACACGGTCTGGTCTTCTACATTTGGTCCCACGGCCTTGAGAGCAGCAGGCAAATCAACATGGCGCATGACTTCTGTCTGGGCATCAAATGCTTGCAGACCTTGTAGTCGTTTCTCCCAGAACAGCTGAGAAAATAGAAAAGCTTGCAATACTGTCACTTTTTAATAATTATCTTTATATTTACTGCTATAAACAAACAGTATTTCTCCTTCACAAACACTTTACTGACTCTTCAAACTCAAATTTAACTATTTTTATATTTAAACAAACAGTATTTCTCCTTTGGCACTATTTTATCAATAATTTAAATTAAATTTCATATACCATATTACTATCTAAAATATGGCCCTAATTTTGCTGGATGCTTAACCTGAATAAGCTAAGCAACACTGGTATCATGTAAGATATACCTACTGTAACAAACCACACTCTCAAATTATTATAATTCTTATTTTACACTGGTAAAGCATATCCAGCATATGATAGCAGCCACGGCTCATATAAAAGAAAGTGCATTTATGTTAAAAAAAATTTCTTTTAGCAGTTAATAGTTCACAGTAATTCCTAAATATTCTGTTCATTTCTCATTTTTTTGAATGTCTGCAGCTTTCATCTTAAACTTCAGGATATTAATATACATAATACATACACATGCACAGCATTCAAAATATATTACTATATATAAGAAAATAAAAGCACTCTAAAGTTGAGACTAAACTGACAAGTAAAATTGTCTAGCAAATGTTTCAACAATACAATAAAAACTGACTAACCACTAAAATTTTGAGACAATATTAACACCGTAACACCGCCACTTAAGTTTTCAAGTTCAAACAATTATTCTCTTTATTATCAAAATAAAAAGTAAAAAGACTGAAGAAAAAACATTTGTTAAGTATAATTTATTAAAGCTTACCTGTTTAGGTTTTTCTTGCAGGCCATGTTTTATCTCCAGCTTCACCTTACTGGATGGCTGGGTCTTTATAACAGTGACTGGCTGCTTGAAAATAGACGCTGTCTGGCGGATGGGAGGAACCAGCGAAGCATCGTTTCGCATGCCACGGCTGAGGGAGAGATTGAAGATAACCTTCATTCTTTATTATCGATTGATTACTTACACAGCATTTTCCTGCATCACTTAATTCCTATGCTGCTTTCACCACATGACTTCCAAATACCTGGTCGATTGGATATGAATCAACTGAAATGATCTTCCAAGTAGATACACACAGTATATAAGATGCCACACAAAATATAATAAACAACAGCCCTGTTTTAGTAAAAGGTAAATACAAACGTGACAGCTTTCTCCAGTGATTTTTCTGAAAGCAAACAGTGATGTTTGCTGGGTAAGGATGAAATACAACATTGTTCATGAAATATGGGTACCAAACACCATAATTACTGAAGTAAAGGTAAAAAGATAAGAGAAATACGCTGCAACTTGATAATCCTAAGTACAATTGAGCTTCTAGCATTTTGATTAATACACAACATTAAATTAGGGCTAAGTGAAATATAAGTATGGAAAAAATTGTCTGATTATAGTAATTAAATACTCAGACTTACCTGTAGTCAAACAAAGTTCCTCGAGGCTTCTTATTTTTCCTAAGGAGAACAGGATTTACTTTTCCAGTTCTAAAGTCAAACGAAGACAGATCTACAGAGTCACCTAGATAGCGGGCTAGTTGAGGCTTACTGCGAAACTTCTTACCATTTGGGCTGGAAAATATATAAATAATGAACAAATTTTTGCAAAATTTTGATAAATGTCTTAAGTGAAAAAACATTCATACTTGAGCTGCAAAACATCCAAACAATGTAGAGTTAACATTTTTAAAATTAGCTCAACAGGAACAGAAAATGTTGCTTCATAGAATGCTAGTATACTTCAGTATTGTACTACAAACCAGAAAAAATGGAAAAATGTACGGTATCAGATACAATCCACTACTTTATAAATGCCTACTTCAATGAATGTGGCATGAAACCATACACTGCAATTAGTAATTGAGTAGTTATTAGTAGATAAGTGAGTATTCCTTGTTAGGAGTGCATCTTCTCTCACCCTAGCTCAGTTTTCATACATAAATCAAGTTGCATCCAGATCATGCAACCTCTAACTGCTACGAGTCTTTCTATGAAACATAAAATCTGTTTCCAAATATTTGTTGAGCCATAATAAAGTCCAAATATAATGCTTCACAATTATGAATAGCAATTCACAAAATAACCTCCAAGATTTTCATGAAGAAGGAGGACACATCAGTTGGAATAACTGTCACATAATTTAGTATCATAGCACGAGGCTTGAATTATCATCATTAAGAAGCATACTATGAGGATGTTCTTCTTAATTAAATTATGTGAATGATGATGAAAGAGGCAGGGTAATGACAGAAGTATAAGGAAATACTGTATTTTCATATACTGTAGGCCCAAATAACCCTTCAGGGCCAATCATGGAACACAGCTGTGATTGCCCACCATGTCATTTCTAATCTGGATTCAGTTCCGCATTCAGCATTGTTGCTTGTTGAAGCTGTCGGCTTCTTATGATTTCGCTTACCTTAGGTTATACACTTCATTTATGAGAATGGTGCAACAGCCTTAGGATTTTTACACTCATTCACTCTTGCTTGCTGCAATGAAGAGTGGTACTTGTAACAGCATAGACCTACATGTTGAGAGACAAACAATATGGCATTTGCAAAAGGACTTCCCTATCCCTACAACAAGGAGGATGCACTGTATGATCTACAGCACCCTAGGTCAGGTAAGGCAGATGGTAATCTAGGCCATGGGGGAGCAGAGAAAGCCCTCCAAATCAGGTTAAGAGCCAGTGCCCTAAACTAGGTAAGGCAAGAGATGGTTGAGTTCTGACGTATCCCTGTTGCAATAGAGTTTTTCTGGTGTATTTCTTGTCTAAAATTATTTTCATGTTGAATTCTAATGGAATTCAATGGAGTCTACCTAACCAGATAGCCACGAATTTCCGTACAAAATTAATCTCTAGTAGTCTCAAAATACATCAGATGAGCCATACAGGCTATATTTCAACATTTTCTCATTCATGTAACTGTACAGGTAAAACTGAAGACTACTAGCGCAGCCTAATTCCCCCCAGTCGCCGACCAGAATATATATGACTTTTTGTTTTGTTTTCATTAAAGTTTATGTCTTTTGCTGGGTAGTTTGCAGAACAACGGGATCAAGCTCCAGTGACCTGGTCAGGGCACAGCGCCCTGAGTTAGGTTAGGAAGGTAAGGTCTGGTTAGGTCAGGATACAGCACTCGAGGAAAATTTGGGGCTGTTTCAGTCTGAGGCTCCTGTGCCTGTCATTCTTCAATCGCGACTTTTATTAATGTTTATATTTTCACGTTCATCTTCAACAGGCTGGTACTAAACAGGGTGACCATTTTGCTCATAAGCTATTAGGTTCCGATCTAGAGGGGTGCGGTAGCAGTCTTCAGTTTTACCACTGTAGGTTACATAGGCTAGCCTTGACTGTATACCATCTTTCCTGGACGAAATAGCTTCCCAGGCCAAAAACCCATTCCAACAGAACTGCATCTAACTACAACTAAAAGCAAAGCAAAGGAACCAAGGGTAGGCATAGCCTATGTTATTTAGCGCAACTGCCTTTACCTATCGGCTATCACTGTCAGGCCAACTTACCCTAACCTAACCCTTGGGTCGTTTGGGCTACCCTACCAGTATGCTGCCCAAGAGATTTTAGCCCTTAATGAGACACATTTGGTTCCGGTTACACCTTTAACATCTCCAAAATACGGTGACCTTAAAAAAGAATTAACAATTAACGACTACGTTAATCTACGTTAGCCCTGGTAGACCAGACAACAATATCTTGTTTAATAGTTTACCTGTAGTAATAGACATCCATTTTACCAGATGTCAATCCAGTTTTCCTGAGCACTTCCTCCCTTTTCCATCCTTTGGGGAGAGCTGAGCAATCGTAACGTCTTTTTTCTATCTGAACCGACATTTTTTAAGGTGGAAATTCGTCAAATAACCTAATTAGGAATAAAACTAGGAGAGAAGCGATTGTTTGTAAACAACGGATGCGTACTTCTTCTTCTCTCTCAAGTCACTAGGAATCTAGGCGCATTTGCTCAGTACTATACACCATGGCCTTCCCTTTTACCTTTTTCTTGAAGAATTCAATTATTTTTGACGCTTTTACATGGTATTTAGAAGTAGGAGATCATATATAGGAATAGTAATAAAAAGGGCAAACGTAAGAAGGCTAGTATGAAAGAATGCTAGTCCCGCAAGATCGTTTTTGTCACAGGAAATCTTCACTGTACATTTCCTTACACAGGCTTTAGTTTCATCATTACTGTGAGATCATTATTCTTTCTTTATTACATTTATGGGGTTTTATGTAGTTCTTCTGTTATTTTCTTTGGGGTTGAGCAGAAAGACAAACTTTCTCATGCTTGTTATAATAATAATAATAATAATAATAATAATAATAATAATAATAATAATAATAATAATAATAATAATAATAATAATAACAGTTACTGAAATACTCCAAGATGCTTAGGATCATCGGAGGCCTAAGAAGATGATCTTTGTCTAAAATATTCCAATTCCTGAAGGCATCAACTTTCTCTCTCTCTCTCTCTTTCTCCTTAGCAGTTGGGTTTTGTCTCTATTTCTCTCCCCTCCCTTTCTCTCTCTCTCTCTCTCTCTCTCTCTCTCTCTCTCCTCAGCAGTTAGGTTTTATCTCTCTC
>NC_089758.1:29846733-29906733 GCF_040412425.1 Macrobrachium rosenbergii
TATGGAAAATGGTTAAATGTTAAACATAAATTTATATGTGCATACTTAAATATATATATATATATATATATATATATATATATATATATATATATATATATATATATACATATATATATACTGTATATATATGTGTGTGTGTGTGGATTTTATATTATATGCATACATATATGTATATTATACATACACATTTGTAAATATACAGTATATATATATATATATATATATATATATATATATATATATATATATATATATAATATTTATTCATATACATATATATATAGATCGATGAAGAAAAGGTAAATGCTAAACATAAATCTACATACATATACATACATAACTACATATGCATATAGATAGATAGATAGATAGACCGATCATTAATATTCCAAACCGCCCCCCATTCTCTTAACATGTGGAACGCGACTACCAACTGCCGCAGATTTTTCCAGACATCACAATTACGGCATATTTAATGCACGACATCTGACTCCATCGCAGTTCCGAACGACACTCCGGACCGCTTATTAATTCCGTTACGGACGATTACGGACTCCTCTAGTACTGAAAATATTATGCGGAATGCGATAAATAACGCCGGATAAATAATGAACTATTTCGTGAGGCTGGCGGCGCGTCGGTCAAACCGTACCCGAGAGGTTATGATTATGACGCTTGTGTTTCTGGATCGTGAGTTGCTTCTATTTTTTTTTATATGTACAGAAGCTTCTGTCCGGTGGGTAAAATAAAAAGGTATAATATATATATAAATAGATATATATGTATATATATACAAAGTATATATACATATATATATAATATATATACTTATATAAAAAAATATATATATATTATTTATATATATATAAAAATACATGAAGAGAGAGAGAGAGAGAGAGAGAGAGAGAGAGCGAGAGAGAGACAAATATCCTCCTTCACAATGTAAACCAATCATCTACCTAAAAAAAATGTATAGAAATAAGCTGTTTTATATGAATGAATAATTAGTGTTAAATGAATGACAAAGAGAAGCCATGAATTTAAAGTGACACGAATGACCTATAAAGAACGAGATAATTATTTTTTGGTGCCTTCCTTAATAACTCTCATTTCAAGCGTAACTTCATTATCTATTAATTTTGAAACTTCTTTGGCATAATGGTATATCCTCTCTCTCTCTCTCTCTCTCTCTCTCTCTCTCTCTCTCTCTCTCTCTCTCTCTCTCTCTCTCTCTTTATATATACATACACACACACACACATATATATATGTATATATATATATAAGTTTGTATATATATTTATATACTTTTATGTGTATATACAAACATATGTACATATTCCTTCTGATTGAATACGACAGAAATAATCAACACACAGTCACGTGTGGAACAGAAATAAATTTCTGGCTTACATTAGGATCGAACCCTGGTCTTTCAATTGAAAGACCTGGGTTTCAATCCTGATGTGATTCAGAAATTTATATACATATATATACATACATATATACATATATATATACATACATATATATATATATATATATATATATATATATATATATATATATATATATATATATATATATATATATATATATATATACCCTAACACAATATACCTCTAGGTCAAATACGTAGAGTACAGAGAAATCATTAAGCGTATGAAATCAGAGCGAAGTATTTCACCTACTTTTGGCGGTAACAGCTGAATATTTTCCATTGCGGGGTAATTTCGGTCAAGAAGAAAAGAGTTGATTAAATCTGAATTTCTTGTCACGACAAAATCGCCAAGGTATAGACTTCTTCAAAAAAAGTATGATGAAAATATTGATCATTGCTTCGTCTTATTCTGAAAAAAACTGATTTGACGAAAAATTACCGAAACTTAATTAAGTTCAGTTCTACGTAATAAAGACTGGAGTTTCATTTTCACCTTATTTTCGAGTTTTTTTTTGTCTATTGACGAAACCCAAGCTTCAATATTCATATTTTGACAAATAATTGCCGAAATTTAATTAGATTCAGTTGCACGCAGTAAAAACTCCAGTTTCATCTTCCCCCCTATTTTCAAGTTTTTTGGTTATTGACGAAAGGGATGCTTCAAAAATTAAGGTCAATGTTTCTTTCCTAGGTGCTCAAGAGAAATGTCCCGTTTCGTGGTCAGACTGAAATTCAACTCCGTTACTTCCGACTCTTGAGAACCTAGATCATATGCTTCATTAAATGAAATGGTAAAAATCAAGGTTATTTCTTTATTATCTACCCGTCTGACTGGCAAGAACGTTTTGTTATACTTTTTGTTTGGCTGTACTTTACTTTTGCTTGAATTTAGTTTTCATTGTTTCATCAGTAATTATACTCGACACGCATACACACACACACACACACACATGTATATATATATATATATATATATATATATATATATATATATATATATATATATAAAAGTGTGTGTATATATATATATATATATATATATATATATATATATATATATATATACAGTGTATATATATATATATATATATATATATATATATATATATACATATACAGCTATATATATATATGTTTGTATGTATGTATGTGTGTATAACTGAATCACGAAAATATGGAACGTGATGAATAAATAAATAAAGGCAATGCCACGAAGGAAGCCTTTATATATATATATATATATATATATATATATATATATATATATATATATATATATATATATATATATATATGTGTGTGTGTGTGTGTGTGTGTGTGTGTGTGTGTGTGTGCAAAAGCAAGGGTCTAGTAACCTAATTCCAAATGAACTGGAAAACACGTCCGAGTACAAACATATTAAAACATATAATAAGGACCTGCTGGCGCATGCGTGCCTGTGCAGACAAATGCGATAAAAAATCCGAGTTCCTTCTCACAAACTAGGCATTCGACTCCCAACTCTCGGAGGGCGAAGAACACGAGACACTCCCTCTTGTCTTCTTTTTTTTTCCTCTTCTTCAAACCACACACAGGAGGTGAGGTATTCTGAGGTCGACTTTTGTCTTGCTGAAAATTCAGAGTTCTGTATTTGTACTTTGCAATCTCGTGCAGTTTGATACATTTTTGTATTGGCTCAAGTATACCTAATGCTTAATACAAAGTGGTATTTATAGTGCTTGTTTTTGTTTATTTTCGTATGGTAATTTCGTACTCAATACAGAAGAAACAAACTCGCATATCAGGAGCAAAGGGTAAATTTTGTTTTTAGATTTTCGTTTCATTTTGTCCGTTATTTTTTTCATTTTATTATTATTATTATTATTTTTTTTTTTTGGATTTAAGCCCAGTCTAGTATTAACCGATAATTTATTTTATTTTTTTCATCTACAGCTTTTAGTGTCTAATTTAAAAACGTATTCGTTGATTACATTGTTAGTATATATATTTTGTTCTCTAACATTTTGCTTTTCAGAACACCAGGAAGGATCGTAGTGTTTTTTCTTTGATAGAAAATTCAAGGCTATAAAAACTTCGTTCCTGATACGGGAAGTGTGAGGATAAAAACCTCTGTCATATGCAGTCAACGCTAACTTTACAGTTGGTAACTGCAGAACTCTCTCTCAGCTGTAGTTTTCCCCGGGTCCTATAACCTGAACTCTTCTAGAGGACGTGTTCACAGTTTACCCTTATTCAACCTCTTCAGTCTTTTTCTTTTAATTCAATATATTTTCTTCCTCGTCTCATTTCAATTCGCGCAAAAAACAAATATGCATAAACAGTGAATTGCTTTTGTTTGTGCATCATTTGTTTGTGATGCGTTCATTTGTTTGTGCACGCGTTCATTTGTTTGTGCACGCGTTCATTCCTGCGTTGATATATGTCATTCGAGACTCTTCTGCCCCTCTAGATCAATTAGTCATTAGCACCTCGTCCTTCGCCTGACTTCTCATTCATTTTTCAACTGCTCTTCATTCGCACATAATTCTCTTGTCGTTAAATGTTTTACAACAGTTCATTTGTCATTTTCATCTGTTTTACAAGAAATAATTTTTCACTTTTTTTTCTGTTCAGTAATTGCTTGATTGGCTTGTAATTTGTTATTTCTCTTCTTTCATGTGGATAGGGAACAATTTGATTGATAATGAAATTAACATTCAAATTATCATTATAGACTTTACTCTAATTATCAGTATAGACTTTACTCTAATGTTTGGAATTTGTTTAATTCTTTTTTTTTTTTCTTCATGTAAAACTTATCATCCATCTCAACCATCAATTTCATTTTCATATTTTCCGCAAATATTTCCTAATCACGAATACACGCATCAGACAAATTAACAATCATAAAATAAAAATTTTCGTTTTCTGTAAATGTTTCTCAATCACGAATACACGCATCAAATATAACAAATGTAAAACAACGGGCAATTTCATGTAGGCGTCAACGAGGCCCAATGCATGCGCACTTGATGGGACGTTTAGTTTGGAAGAAGGCCCCGGAATGTGATGTTAACTAATTCAACTGATTTGCAAATTAAGTTGATTTTTTTTTTTTTATTGGTTTCTCTAATTCACTAAGTATTAAGGAAACTCGTGACGGTCATTTGCTTTTCTTAGAAGTCATTCTCATCCTGTTATACGGTACTTTTCTTTTCGTGGGTTGGGGGGACCAGCTTTCAGATTTGGGGGGCCAATTGGTCCTGCCGACCACAGCGGCCTCCTTGGCCTCTGCGTGAATATGCCTTCTGATTTATCTTTGTTATTTTTGATGCGTGTATTCGCGATTAGGAAATATTTACAGAAAATATTAAGATAAACTTTAATCGTACATCTTCATATATAAATTTTCAGACATGCAAAAGTAAATTCTCTTATAAGTACATCTAACATCATTTCCCCTGGAGAAATGAATATGAAAATGATTTGACGTAGTCGAAGTTTTTCACCTGTTCGAAAGATTCTACACAGAAAAATGTGAAAAATTCTGACCTATCAGGTTTTATTTGAAAACTGCACGAGCATGTCACACTGGCTCTATGAGAAGCGAGTAATGGTTAAGATGAATTCAAGAAAGAATGTCCATTTTAAATCACAAATTCCTATGAAATTTTCTCTGCTATATAAGGAGCGATTTAAAAAAAGATTTTCCATGGTTAGTACCCAATCCATTTACTTCCCTTTCTTTTTTCCCATTTGAATTGCCACTACCGTCGGCATTTTCATAAAAGAAAGTAAAGCTCCACCCAACTTCCATATTCTGTTTAAAAAAATTCCAGAACTTGCGCATGCGCGACTCACAAACAAATCTAATATATCATACATTTATGATCTCTATATCTTTTCTAAAGTGGTTTGTTCCCTTGAAGGCCTTCAAAAGCGGGCAAAGGCTTTTGGGCGGTCAAACGGAATATTTCGATATTAATATATTCATCGAATCGTCCTCCGCTTCCTCTAGCAAGATGCTTGACTTGTCATCTTTCATTCACGAGTTCTTCCACGAAATGTCTGAAATTTCGAATGTCCTCTCGTCTTTTATTTTTTGTAACGTCCCCCTCCCCACCCCCCGCCTCTTCCCCTTGTCGCAAGCTACCCCTTACACCAGGTCTAATCGTCCTGAGAGAGATATATAGAAATATCTATCGGTTCGAGAATCTGTTCGGTTTGGAAGTAAATGTGGCCAATGGGACTAATGTGATAATAACTTACAGATTCTCGGAAAATCCCTAGGGAACTGTACACACTAACACAAACACACCCACACAACACATACATATACATATACATATACATACACTTATGTTTTTATATATATATATCTATCCATATCTATACATTTATACAGTATGTGTTATATATAGTATTTTGTGTATATATTCATATACATATATATATATATATATATATATATATATATATATATATATATATATATATATTTTTATAAGTGTTGGCAGATTAAATATATATATATATATATATATATATATATATATATATATATATATATATATATATATATATATATATAGATATACATATATAATTAAGAATCACCTGAAACTAGGTACTAAAAATTCCTCTTTTTTTTTTTTTTTTTGTTGCCTTGTGTGAAACAAGTCACTGCGGTTTTTGCAGGCGAATGTTTCACTGCCAGCTTTTTTTACTTAACGTCTAGTTTTTTTTTTTTTTTCATCAACATCTAAACCGGTTTTTTCCTACTGCGAATTCTCTTTTTGCAGATAGAACCCGTTTTGCAAAGTCTCCATCGATCTGACGTTTGATAGCTTTCCAGGTGAGTCACCTTTTCGCTTCTAATCTACGTAGATATATTTTACGACCCTGCAAATTTTTGTAGGCAATTTTTTTCTCTCTCTTTTGCTTATTCCTTCGAACGCCGCTGCGGAATTTCGGCTGTAATCACTATCATTCATGAAGGAGGCATCTTTCTTTCCCTCATTGTCATTTCATCAGTTATCGATTCGTTTTGCTTCTCTTTCGTTCTTCCACACATTCCCTAAAAGAACAGGAGGCGAAGGGAGAAACGATGATGATGGACTGTGAATACAAAAGGGTGTTTTGACACTCAAAGAAAGCACCTTGACAAGTCTGAGGCGGTAGGAAGTGTCAATGTCCTTTAACATTCTGAGAATTTATCTAAACCGCGGCCTCCGGTTTTGAAGTCAACATTGATGAATTATACCGATTTTTTCTTCTGCAGGTCTGCAAATGAGTTTAATGTTTATCTAAGTAATGATTATCTCTAACCGACTGTAAAAACAATGTTCAGGAAAGTTTCCTTTATAAGAACATGAACTGCAACTCCGAAAATGATCGATTTACACAAAAAATATAACACTAATCAAACTGAATCCTAATTCCAGAGTAATCATTTGTCTTCAAGAAGATTACATAGAAACCGTATGTCAGATAAACCCTACGTCACTATGATACATGTTACCGAAGCAGATTCGACAATTGATTGCATGAATGGCATCTTGCTGGTTGTTACACGTAGTAAATGCCAGCGTTAGATCTGCTTCCTGTAACCTTACCAAGGAAATACAAAACACATTGTAATACCATTGGACTGTTTTCTTTCTTCTGCAGGTCATGCGCACGATAAGGGGCCTGCACTCTGTTTACTAAACCTGCAAGTCGACTACATTTGTGAAGAAGAAGAAGACAACTTATTATTGCAAACGGAATTCGCTATGGGTGTACAGACTTTTTTTCTGATCTGCCTCTTTACACTATGTAAGTACTCGGAAGTTGTTATCTTGTTATTAACACAACGCTAGGATTAAATCACTGGCCTTGAAATACTACATATTCTTGGATTCTTATATAAATTTTCCGCCCGGCAGTGCCTTATGTTCTGTAAAAATGCGTGCAAAATTAGCACCTGTTTAAAACTGAAAAAAATACATATCCTTGACATTAGTACTGTGCTACGGTCATTTCAGTGGCCTTGAAATACTACATATTCTTGGATTTTTATATATAAGTTTGCCTATGTTCTTAAGAATGCATGAAGATGCGCCCATGTATAAAACGACAAAAAGCAGCAACCGTTGAATTAAAAAGAATACTATTATCTTTTTCAAATTTTATATGAATAATCATTATAGAACTACCCGCATATATTATGATTAATTAGTATGTATATGAAATTTCTTGACATGATGAGGAATTATGATGTAAAATTATCATTTATGAGTAAAGTTATTTACGTTAAATTACTAGGAACTTGGGGGCAAGAGGTGGATTATTAAATGAAATAACTAAGTGACACAAAGACTGCTGGTATGGAGTATTTAAACATGAATGAGATAATTAAGAGAGAAATGATTTAAAGACACTGTTATTGTGATGTAATGGGTTAAATTTATGCTTAACCTAACATTATTTCTACAGATACACCTTTCTACGCGTAGTAAAAAAAAAAATCATAATAAAATCAAACTTTTAACAACGATGAAAGAAGAACACACAGGTTATAAATAAAGTTTAAAAAAAAAATTGCAAAATTTTCATCACTTACGTAGTGGTTAGCAAATTTCTGAAGATACTTTCAGCCAAGTTTTACGACGCTTTAAATCACCAGCTAAATTTCTGAATGGGTGAGTACTGACAGCAAAACTGCAGAAAAATTAATGTGCGATAACGTAACTTTATAATTAGTTCTATCTATTTCATTATTTATTGAAATGAGAAGAATGAGCTTCTTTCTGAAATGTACGTTCAAGAAAAAAAAAAAGGAAAAATTTCTCGCTGGCCGTAAGAAACGCGTAAATTTACCTTGACAGAATAATTCCCTCGGTACTGTCACACTTTGATGGTACCTAAGAGAATACAGAAGGCATTGCCGTAATGACTGAAGAGGCAATAAGTATGTGAAAGGTGCCAAAACTTATATATACGATGTTACGGCGTCTTCCTTAAGCACTTTTGGTTAGAAGTACCTTACGCCAGAATGAATAGTTGAGTAGTTGGTGTGGGTAATTGTGTTGTACTTTCTTCCATACTGGGTATATCAGGCACGTTCCGTTCCAAGCAACTGGGAAGCGCATAGATAATTAATCTGAACTCGCCTGATGCGGAATGATTTAACAGTTACTTTGAAGTTACTGTACGTAACTTGGACTGGTATGATTAAATATGAAACTATTTGATGAGGCAAGGCGTTTTAGTATTACAAAGAAAATGTTAAACAGGTCCAAGGGGTTTGATCTGAAATGATGAAACCATAACTGATATGCACTGGTAAAAAATTACTGGGCATGGTAACGCTTATAAGAGTGAAATTATTAACCAAGAGGAAAATGAATAACTTGAGATGAAGTATTTGAAATACGTTTTGATATTAAATTACTGGAACCAAAGGCACAGAAATGATGGGATGAATGCATGGTAAGGGATCGGTCAAGCAACAGCCTGGGCTTGATCAGAGTCGAGCTCTGAAACTGTTCATGTCAAGAGGCGGTTGATTTTCATATCAGGGTAGAACGAAACACTACATTATCGCTAACCAGATTCTAAAGGCTGTTTTTTGATGTCCGCCGAGCAAAGAATAATGAAATAATTGGCTTAAAGAAGAAAGAACACCAATTGAAGTCTGTATAGAGTTTGCATTTATCTTCAGTGCTGGTCAACTTTTCCAACGTCAGCCAGTAGTGGAAATATGTTCGCTCTGTGGGATTCAGTACCAAAGATCATGCAGAATTCATTCTTTCAGTTTCTATTTTATTTCTCTTAGCCAATATATGCGCTATCTTTCTATACGTGACCACCGAAATTATTTAACAGTTTTCCTGTGTTTTCGCTCTGTGGGATTCAGTACCAAAGATCATGCAGAATTCATCCCTCCAGTTCTTATCATATTTCTCCAAGTTAATATATGCGCTTTCTTTCATACGTGACAACAAAAGCCATTTAACCCTTTTCCCGTGTTTTCGAAAAACAAGACACCGAAGAACATATCTTAATGTGGAGCCAACTACCTTTCAGCTACGCTATCGAAAGCGGGTTTCGGGTCTCTGGTGCATGAGAAAGACAACATTGTCACGCTTTCTCTAAGCCGGAAGGACGCCAAGACCTCTGGAGGCGCTGTCGAAAATGAGGGCGAATTGATCAATCCTCCGGAAGACGGCAGAGATTTGGATATTCTACAGGATGCCGCTAAGCAACGGTGGGTGTCGAGGTAGGGTACCTACTGTATTTAATCTCCACCGAGATGAGTTGACAGATAAGAATGATAGATAGATAGAGAATGTTTGCGTTCCGTCAGGTGGAAGAATGTTAAGGTTAATTACGTAGTAGTGACTTTAAAGTCGTGGGGACTTTCGGTTTTATTATATATATATATATATATATATATATATATATATATATATATATATATATATATATATATATATATATATATATATATATATATATATATATATATATATATATATATATATATATATATATATATATATATATTTTTTTTTCTTAACAGTGTTTCTATCATCTGTTTCATAGTGAAAGAACGAATGAAACGATACATGGCTTCTGGCTTTTTCTTAAGGGCAAAGTTTTCTATGGGCTCTGATCGCGAATAAGAGTATCTTTTTTTAACGTATATCTCAATATGCGAACGAGCGCGTCCGTAGCATCTGCGCTCGTATATATATATATACACACACACATATATATATATATATATATATATATATATATATATATATATATGTATATATATATATTCGTGAATTTATTCAATACATTTTTATTTCATTTACTTCCAGCTGACTGTAAAAATAGCGCACAGTTACCCGCATAAGAGTCACATCATTTTACACGAAAGAGAATTATGTACTTTACTCTTTCTTCCACGATGAGTATTTGTTAATTAGTATAACAACTGACTCTTGAAAACAAAAGAGGATTATCGGCGAATAACTAAAGAGGTTTATGTTATTTATACAATCACGCACGCTTGACATGACGTACGTTGAAGAATACCGTCTTATCATGAGCATTAGTCATTAGAAAGTCACTCAAAACCAGACCGTGACTGCCTTAATTACATGTAATTTGGTAAATTGGCAAATTGAATTTATACTGAAGTTCATGTGACTAACGTGATTTCTCTTCTAAGTCAGAATGGATTTTTGAAGTCAAAGGCTAAACAAGTAAAAAATGCAATCGAGTTTTCTGTACGACGTATAATCAAGGCCACGGGAAATAGATCTATCTTTCGGTGGTCTCGGTGTAATGCTGTATGAGCCCCGCCCCATGAAACTTTAACCAACGCCCGGTGGTGGCCAGGCCTATCTCGTTGTCAGAGGCACGATTATGGCTAACTTTAACCTTAAATGAAATCAAAACTACTGAGGAGGCTAGAGGCCTGCAATTTGGTATGTTTGATGATTGGATGGATGATCAACATACCAATTTGCAGCCCTCTAACCTCGCTAGTTTTAAGATCTGCGGGCGGACAGAAAAGGTGCGGTCGGACAGTCAAATAGCCATCTCAATAAAAGTTCTCTTTTACGGAAAATTAAAAGCGGGTGCAGCTAGGGGCCGAAGGGACGCTGCTAACACACATGAAGTAATGCCGACAGTGCACCACGTGAGGTGCACTGATGGCACCAGCTCCTCATGGGGCAAAATTCTGATGAGTTTTCTTATTGAAATCCGTCAAATCTTGACTCACTTCTTTGTTGCTAAAATTTTAAGAAATTTCTTATGGGATTTTAAATTTAAGTAAAGAGTCTGAGTTTGTATAACTCAGGTCACTATTACTTAGCATAGCTTAATTTTTAGAATGCTTGTATACGTTCGTTTAGGTGTATTAATATAAGTATATTATATATATATATATATATATATATATATATATATATATATATATATATATATATATATAGAGAGAGAGAGAGAGAGAGAGAGAGAGAGAGAGAGAGAGAGAGAGAGAGAGAGAAATGTGCGTGTTTTAGAGGGAGTGAAAATATGCGCGTCTATGAGTGTGTGTGTATGTGTATGTACGAGAGAGAGAGAGAGAGAGAGAGAGATTATAAATAACAACCATACACTCACACTAATTCTGTTTCTCAGTATATAACATGCACACGCGCATTTATACCCTCATGTACACGTATTAAAAAAAAGTTTTTACGTAGAATTTCAAGTAATTTTTTCGCTTTTTCGACTCGCTAACACTGCCTTCACGGCACAGCTGGAGACTTAATGAATAATTTCCATTTAGTCAATACGAACCGTCCCTCTGCTTCTACCATAAGTCATTCACTGTCGCCATTACGTCATTAAATATACCGTGAAAGCAACACGCGAAATATTCGCGTATCGTTTGGGAACGTCACACAGCGCGTCTTTTTATTGAGTAATTGGCAACTGTCTTCATCATCAACATCGTGAGCAGGACGCGTTGCAAACTGGTTTTTTTTTATGCTCTTCCAATATTATCTCCCTGTAATAATATTCTTGCGTCTCCTGTAGCCTCGTGAATCAGATTGAGGGGCCTTCGCCTAAATCTTTTGAAGAATCAAGTGGCGAAAGCACACCTTTATGAAGAATGATTATGGCAAAGTTACTGACAAGGTCCACCTGTAGCAGGACCTTTTGTTCGGATAGTTTTTATCAAGGTCTAGACCTTGGTTTGTATGATCTACTTCCTGGGCATTACCTGAGATGTCTTTAAGAATCTTTTGTGTTAACACACACACACACACACACACACACACATATATATATATATATATATATATATATATATATATATATATATATATATATATATATATATATATATATATATATATATATATATATATATATTTATATATATATAATCTATATACATATATATATATATATATATATATATATATATATATATATATATATATATATATTTAATCTATCTATCTATCCGTCTATATACATATATATAGATAGATAGATAGATAGATAAATAAGTAGATAACAGATATATAGATAGATTAAATATGCACATGTGTGTATAACTGCAGGCGTAATTTCCTCCTTCAAGCCATCTAAACTCATAACTTTGTGGACTCAATTCTACTAACTATTCTATTGCTTTTGGCTTCTAAAGGAAAGCCGAGTTGGAGTCCGGGCGCAGTGAAGCACTGTTGGGCCTCGTGGGATTCATGCTGGAGAAAATGACTGGTCACCATTTCTATCTCGTCCACGACCAAGGGATTAGTGGTGAGTTGATTTGGATAAGGGTTATGGATGGGAATTTTAATCATGCCCGTTTTATCTTGACTTTATTATTATATTATTATTATTATTATTATTATTATTATTATTATTATTATTATTATTATTGCTAAGAAATTCACAATGTCGTGATTAAACTACTGTATAATAAAAATCCAAAATTGTATAAATATATTGTTTTTGTAAAAGATTACAACCAAGACTTTCGAATACCTTATTATTATTATTATTATTATTATTATTATTATTATTATTATTATTATTTCAGTGGTTTGTTTCTCTAGAGGCATTTATGTTTCTGATAGATTTATGTAGAGATCACTAGCATTATTTGTTTTTTAATTCCAGTCCTTTCCGTGATGTTTGAGTTATTTAATTTTTTTTTGTAAATTAATGCCATAAAAACGCTTGTTATATATTATGTCTCATTCACTTGGAACCTAAATAATATCCAGAATAATAGCAATTGCATTTTTTCCCTGCTTTTTACCATTTCATCTAACTTTTTCGTTTTTCCCTGCATTTTAATTTAGCGACCATCTTTTTTTTTTTTACCATTTTATCTTACTTTTTCGTTTTTTCCCTGCATTTTAAATAAGCGACCGTCTGTTGTTTTCCATTTTATCTTACTTTTTTTTCATTTTTCCCTGCATTTTAATTTAGCGACTGACTACCCGTAAAGAAACGCATGTTCTTTTTTACCATTTTATCTTACTTTTTAGCTTTTTCCCCGCATTTTATATTAGCGACTGACCACGCGTGACGAAACCCATCTTTTTTTTTTTTGCACCATTTCATCTTACTTTCTCGTCATAAATTAACTTGATAACAATGCTTGCGTTGACAGATCCAAATCAAAAGAGAAGAAACTCGATTACTCAGATAGAATTGGACGCTTCGCCGTAATATAGTACTGTAAACCTTTATGTAGCAAATTTCTGAATGGTTATCTGTTATTAAACGTAGCTGGTTCCGTCATGATAGGAGGCTATGAAGTGTTATTAATAGCAGTTTTTTTGGCAATTTTTTCTTGGAATGCAAGACACCTGGTACAGACATTTTCTTTTAAAAAAATACTAAACTGATATACAATTACGAATGGGATATAGGTTTTTTTTTATAGTCAATGAACCTTGCATTTAGTATAACGAATTGACAGTTTGCATTCGAGAGTAAGTACAAAGTACGATTTGTTTCTGTAATAACAGTACGAGATGAAAATGAGTTGTTTTTTTTTCTCCAAATTTGAGGATTTTTTTCATGACCTTGAGCCGATTCATGAATGTTTTTTTTCCAGCGATTCTTGAAGGAATCAAGAACGTCATTTCATGTTAAGCAGTAAATTTTTCGTGTTGTCTTTGCAATGAAGGACGAGGAGATAACTGAGTGGTTTTTTATAAGCTAATAAATTTCGATAAATAGACACCACTGGCAGATCTTGTTTATCTGATGATAAATTTAAAGAATGAAAATGTTGCTAAAATATGTAGCCTACGACAAGAAATGTCAAATTTTGCTATAAACACAGTTTCTGTCAGTTATCAAACTGATAGTCAAAACATGTCGCCTATGACGAGATATATCAAATTTTACTATGAATGGTTTCAGTGCAGTCATAAAACTGGTCGAAGTTTTAGAACTTAAGGGGCAATCTTAAATAATTGCAAGCTGAAAAGTCGTAAAAATAATAAGACTGATGCCATCGAATTGGATCTGATACAGTCTCTCATCAAGCGTCATTAGTTTACATATTTTCATAAATAAATCCACGTCATGGACTCTAGTAATGAAGCATCGTGTACCGTCTTCTTCAGGGTAATTTTCTTCAAGTGGTTTTGCATTTGTTATTTGCATAATGTCATGAAGATATTTCCATAATGAGACGTCTACAAAAAAAGGAGACGATGTTTCAGCTGACTGAATATATTGATCATGAGACGTTTCATTGTACCAAACTATCACCCAGGACAAACGTTTTAAACGTTTTCCGTTCGCATTTCATCGTTAATTCATTCACTGCTCATTTATCTCTGTTATGTCATCAAACTTCATTTTACCTACGATCGCTAATTCCTTTACTTAGAAATATTATCTATTTTCTGTTTTAACAACATTCTTTCGTTTACATTTTTATCTATTCGTTCATTGATTTATTGGATTATTTTTTTTCTTTTTTAAATACCTATTATCTTCTTTCTGTATTTCCTATTACCTTCCGTTACTTCTTCCAAATGAACACCATATTCTTCCGGAGTTTGAATTTTAAGTCAGCGGCCCCTGTGGTGGGCTTGTTCCATATGGATAGGGTTCGTGTTCTGAATAATAATAATAATAATAATAATAATAATAATAATAATAATAATAATAATAATAATAATAATAATAAGCGCATAGGTGGTAGACCCTCTGTCCAACATGAAGTGTTAAATGTTACAGATGCATCAGCTGGATGCAATTTATAGTTTTTATAGTTATTAGAAAGATAGAGAAAACTCTACATAAATCGAATGCAGCTGATGTAGCTGTAACAATCACTAATAATAATAATAATAATAATAATAATAATAATAATAATAATAATAATAATCCCGGAAAGGAATCTGGAAAAACTAGATGCCGACGTAGCTCCGGGACTCACGCAGAAAAGTGTGCTACTAGAAACAGCACACTTAGAGAGAAAAGTGACCGCGACTCCTAAGGAGCCAGGGTGCAACCCGGAACACCACACTATAAAAACCACCCAGTCGAATAGGATGACTGTGATAGACAAAAAAAAAAAAAAATTAAATTTTAAATAAAAAATAAGATAATAATAATAATAATAATAATAATAATAATAATAATAATAATAATAATAATAATAATGATAATAATAATAACAACATGTCATCGATCTTAATCATTTTACTCAGAATAGTATCTATTTCCTATTATTAACTAATTAATTTCTGCTTAGATATTTCAGATCCGATTATCAGAAAGATGCAGGCTTATGGAGACGTAACCGTATTTGAATATGACGCAGACCTCATCGCCCTGCGACAAGTGATTCGTGGGTTCTATCATACAGGAAACCTCAGAAATATACTGGTCATTTGCTCTTCGAAGACAACGTTAGAGTTATTCCGCAAGGTACGTAGGATGACCACAGTCATTGTGACTCAGATTACGAGAAGGAAATCAACTATCAATTAAGAGATGTCTATTCTCAAACAGTCATATGATACCTGGCCTGATTTTTAGTTTTCTGTAAAAGAAAACTATTGAGATGGCTTTGTCTGTCCGTCCGCACTTTTTCTGTCCGCACTCAGATCTTAAAAACTATTGAGGCTAGAGGGCTGCAAATTGGTATGTTGATCATCCACCCTCCAATCATCAAACATACCAAATTGCAGCCCTCTAGCCTCAGTAGTTTTTATTTTATTTAAGGTTAAAGTAAGTCATAATCGTGCTTCTGGCAACGATATTGGATAGGCCACCACCGGTCCGTAGTTAAAGTTTCATGGGTCGCTGCTCATACAGCATTATACCGAGACCACCAAAAGATAGATATATTTTCGGTGGCCTTGGTTATACGCTGTAGTGGCTGTACAGAAAACTCGATTGCGCCGAAGAAACTTCGGCGCATGTTTCACTTGTTTTCTGGAGTTGGCGGTAAATATCCACTACTGATATCGTTGTAACCAATGGTAGGCGCTGAGCGTGAGGTCTCCACCAATCACGACTGGGTTCAGCGATATTGGCTGAGGATATTTACCGTCACATAAAAAAGGATTGATAATAACTACACTTACGATATGCAATAAGGCTGAAGTGGTATTTAATCTGACATAAAGTCGCCTTATAAAAACTAGTCATAAGACATGTAGTGTTAAAATGAAGGATGTTCAATTTGAAAATTACCTAGAAGTAAATTGGGATGAATGGCTCAATTTAGAGATGATGAAATAACAGAACAGATATTGTAATTTGTTATTATTTATGTACTTTAGGCTTCCTTGAAAGCTATGTACTTGCCTTGGAAACGACAAGAAAAACGACTGGCAAGATAATTAAAATGTTTGCACATATCTATATCATGTAGACAAGTATACATAGTATTATGCATACGTACACAGACGTATAAAATTTTACAATGGTGACTTTTTATTTCTCATTTTAAGATAACAGAAATGTACCTGCAGACGCCAACCGTCCACTGGTTTGTAATACTGCAAGACAACATTGCCGAAGACATTGCCGGTGTCATTAAGGAAGGTACCCAGGTGAGAGAGAGAGAGAGAGAGAGAGAGAGAGAGAGAGAGAGAGAGAGAGAGAGAGAGAGAGAGAGAGAGAGAGAGAGAGACTTTGTCACAAACTTTTTAAAAAATCAACACAATGTGAATAAGTTTTCACATAAACGTTCAGATAAGCACGTACTCAGAGGGTAATTTATTTGGAGGTGAAATTCTGTAGAGATGAAAATATATCAATGCGATCTTTACTTTACATCTTATTGGCCTAGCATATTATACACTAAGCTCTCAGTGGGAAATCAACAATGGCAGGTTCGGAAGAGTTTCGCTTCAATGTTACACATAGATATGAGAGAACACGACAGTAAACTTTTCTTATCTGGCTGGTGAAAGCAATGGAAACTTTAGCAACATTATATATATATATATATATATATATATATATATATATATATATATATATATATATATATATATATATATATATATGTGTGTGTGTGTGTGTGTGTATAAACAAAAATCTGTGACCAAAATTTAATGCAGAGGACTGTCCTAAAGGGGAAGAATTCTCTGAGGTTGACATGAAAATAATGAATGAGAAAATGAATGAACAGTGTACTTTCTCCATTATTTTCATTTCATATAAATCAGTGAATTACTTTATTCCCAGGTTAACTGAATTTTTAGCTTCACTTAACTCAAAGAAACCTACCTTTCGTGATGTTGGAAAGATAATTCCAAGCTTTGCGTTTTTGAACTTTCACTTTTAAGAACATTTTCAGTTGAAAGAGAAAATGTAATTGACTGATATAATAATGATTTCTCCACAGATTTCCATGGCTGTTAGAAAAGCTACCGTGTATCAGTTTTTGGTTTCCTACGTTAATAAGGATGATAAAATCGTGTAAGTTTTAAATGATTGTCTTTTTGGGGGTTTTTATATATGCAGTCATTCTTAAAGTCCAGTGCTCGAGAATGTAAATGATACTTTGTAAACTGAATATATTCCCAGGAAACAACTAAACCACCCACACAAACACACGAACATTACACTAATTATATATAAATGTATATATATATATATGTGTGTGTGTGTGTATATATATATATATATATATATATATATATATATATAAACATACACACACACACACACACACACACACACATATATATATATATATATATATATATATATATATATATATATATATATATATATATATATATATATATATATATATATATATATATATAACATGTTTATGTACGTAGGTGTTACGGTTTAAGTTGAAACAAATGTTTGCGTCTGCAGCATAGAATACTATTCTACACTGTTACGTACCATTACACCCAATGCATATTACCAGATTCGCCGAAATCGGTTCCTGGAGGTGGCACCCACAGGGTGCCCCCGGCAAGAGGTCCTCGTCAGTCCTAAACCAGCCTCTGTACCGTCCGACGAAGGAAACCTACAGGGATTTCGGAGGGCGCGTCATGAAGTCCGCCGTGATTAACAACGCCCCGTTTTTCAAGGTCAATGTCTTACCGAATGGCACTGTGCTTCCCGACTCGGGCATCGATTTTAATGTACTTAATACGTTGGGGGCAATTCTCAATTTTACGTAAGTATTTGTCTTAGTTCACTGTTCTTTTGTGTTTTCGATCTCTCTAGAGTCATCTCATTTCAGAGGAAACGTTTTATATATATATATATATATATATATATATATATATATATATATATATATATATATATATATATATATATATATATTTATTATCAGTTTTGTCCGTGATCCATTTATCACACATTGCCACAGGTGAAAAATAAGAGACGGGTTGTCAGTCCTGACCGGTTGTGTATGTTCGTCAGTACTGTTCCTGCAGTATATATATTTGTGACTTCTTATACTCTGTATCAGTCCTTTCGTCAATGGCTTGGAAATAAAGTCGAAAACCGGTCAGGACCTACACCCTGTCTCTTATTTTTCACCTGTGGTAATGTGTGATATATATATACTTACATACATATATACTGTATATATATATATATATATATATATATATATATATATATATATACATATGTATATATATATATATATATATACCACACACATTTATATACATACTACAATCATACCCACTTCTGTCAGGTACCAGCTGGTGATAACAGAGGACGGGCAGTGGGGCGGCGAGATGCCCAATGGAACCTTCACGGGCATGATAGGGAAAGTTCAGACGGAGAAGGCCCACTTTGCCATTAATGAAATTACGATCACAGGTAAACCCTGTTCACCTGAGTCTTACCTGTCGAGGACTGAAATCTTATCTCTTGCTTTTTTTTTCCCCACAACCACATAGTGAAGGGATTTGAATTTGAGTGGATTATTTGTATATTATGAAAAAGATGATAATGACTTACATAAATATCATCGTAAATATTTTATTTCTTTCGTTTTTCCACAGCCACAGAGTTGGAGGGATTTGAGTCTGAATGAATTCTGTGTATTTTAGGAAGAATATTAAAAGGACTTAGGTTAACATAATGGAAAATGTCATTATTATTATTATTATTATTATTATTATTATTATTATTATTATTATTATTATTATTATTATTATTATTATTATTATTATTCAGAAGATGAAACCTATTCATATGGAACACGGCCAAGCCCACAGGGGCTATTGACTTGAAATTCTTCAAGCTCCCAAAGAATATGGTGTTCACAAGAAAGAAGTAAGAGGGGTGAAGGGAAATACGGAAAGAAGAGACCCCACTCATTTATTAAAAAAAAGATAAACTAAGAAATTAACGAACAGATGAAAATGTATTGAAATGCACGGAGAAATGTATTAGGGTAGCAATGCACTGCACCTTCGCTTGAACTTCTCAAGAAGTTCCAATTGCACGTTCTTGAATCCTCCTGCACTTGTCTGTTGCATTTTGCTTATTGTTATTTTCTTCCTTGGTAATTACTGACATCACTCATCTTCCGTTTTCCACACGAGTTAATCCCATAATGGGAAGATCGTTTGATCATATGCACATTATATCTGGGCCCTTCTGAATAGAATAAAGAACATAATGAAATCCACTTTTGCTGGAAATTGGGAATTTGAAATCTTGATGGGGTCACAAGAAAATTGCTACCTTGTTGCACTGTCCAGGTGTCCCCAAAGCAAGGTTGCACTGAATTGTTTTCATATGCGTTATTTACACTTGAGACACTCTGTAACTTCCTTGGTTCGTCCTAGTTTAGAGGACCACAACAGACTTTCCAGTCATTTCAGCGCCTTACCACCACTCACCATAGCACATAAGACACTCACATCCTCTTATGGGTTCGTCCAAAATCAGAGGTCCACAACAGCCCTCCAGTTCATTTCAACACCTTACCACCACTCACTGACCACCAGAGTGCAAGGCTCCATGCTGGCATAAGGCCGGCAGTCTAAACCAACCAACAAGGTAACTTTGCAGTTCCAACAATCTGACTCAGGTCTCCTTTCAGCTCCGCGAGAAAGAGTCGTCGACTTCACTCTGCCCTATTTCCTAGAGTCAACGGCTCTGTTATCCAGAGCCCCAGCCGAAAAGAATAGAGCCTTCGCCGTCTTCTCGCCGTTTACTGGGGAGGTATGGGAATAAATCACGAGAATTAACGGGAAAGCGTAAAAGAGAAATAACAGATTGTCAGTGAGGAATTTGATTTCGCTAGCTCAATCCGAACACTAGGTTATTTATGTGGTTTTTCTATATCCACTAGTTCAACATATCGAATTATTATTTCTACATTTGCATTAGATTAATTAAAACACCGACAGATTATTAATATTCATAAATTTTCCAAGTTTGATTAGAATATCGAATCACTGGTTTTATAATTTTCGGTGAATTGATTAAAAAACAGATTTTTAGATTTTCCCTCGCTGAACTACGAATATCGAAGAAATTTAGTTTTTCTTATATTTGTTAATCCGACCAAAAGGTTTAGATATATATATATATATTTTTTTTTAATTCCACAAGTTTAACTTCACAATATTCCATCTTCATTTTGGCTTTCAGTCCTAAAGCGTTACGATCTGTCATTTGGAAAAGACTGACGAGACATTGCGAGATCTACTTCACAACCGCTCGTTCTTAACAGCAATCTAAAATTACCGCAACATTCACCATTTAAATCCACACAATCCCCATCACTTCTGTGAAGCCCAACAACCGTCAACCTCCCACCTCCCACAGGTGTGGCTCCTGATCTTCATCACGACGCTGATCATGGGACCAATCATCTCAGGAACCACGCGAATCAGGAGCATCTACCACCACTACGACCCGAGTCAGTTGCATTCCGTGTCCGAGTTCACCTTCCAGACCTACAGGTCTCTGGTGATCCAGGGGAACTCCCTCTATCCCCTCGGATGGTGCCAGCGAAGCCTCCTTCTCATGTGGTTCTTCTTCTGCTTCATCATTTACGGTGAGGTTTAGCAGATGCTGTGGACTGCGCGTGCGTGGAAAAATGTGACTGAAGGTAGAGCGTGGGGTGCTTGCTCCTTGAAGAGAGGGCATGGGGTAATTGCTAATTGAAGAGAGAGGGTATAGAGCAATTGCTGCTTGAAGGGAGAGAGAGAGAGAGAGAGAGAGAGAGAGAGAGAGAGAGAGAGAGAGAGAGAGAGAGAGGGGGGTTGCTTTGGGTAATTGCTGCTTGAATAGAGAGGGCATAAAGTAATTACTGCTTGAAGAGAGAGAGAGAGAGATGGGGTAATCGCTCATTGAATAAAGATGGTATGAGGATAATTGCTGCTTGAAAAAAAGAGAGAGGGCTTGAAGCAAGTGCTGCTTGAAGAGAGAAAGAGAGAGAGAGGGGGGCGGGCGGGGTGCTTGGGGGGTAATTGCTGCATGAAAAGAGAGGGCATAGAGTAATTGCTGCTTGAAGAATGAGAGAGAGAGAGAGAGAGAGAGAGAGAGAGAGAGAGAGAGAGAGAGAGAGGGGTAATTACTGCTTGAAGATAAAGGTATGTAATAACTTTTGCTGCGTGAAGGAAGATTGTGGTGTGTGCTGTATGACAGCACGAGATGTCCTATGCTTATGACTATAATCTTAAATAAGTTCATCATTTCCATACCGTTTCGTCCACAGCTCTTTACGCAGGAACGCTGACCGCCGTGCTGGCTATCCCGTCCTACGAAAAACCAATCGATTCCCTGGCAGATCTTCTGGTCGCTATCGATAAAGGTGGCTTCAAACCGAGCGTGGTCTATGGAACGAGCAATGAATTCATCTTCAGTGTAAGATACTTCCCCCCCCCCTTTTTTTGTCGCTGTCAAACTCATGGATAATTAATTGAAAAAATAATAGTGTTTTTTATTTATTTTTCAAACACGAATTATTATATGATGTCAGTGTCAGACTCATGGATAATTAAGTGAAAAGCTAATAGTTTTTTTTTCAAGCACGAATTTATATATGATGGCGCTGTCAGACTCGTGGATAATTAACTGAAAAGTTAATTTTTTTTATTTTTCAAGCACGAATTATTATATGATGTCGCTGTCAGAATTATGGATATTTAATTGAAAAGCTATTTTTTTAAGCTCAAATTCTTTTTTGATGTCACTGTCAGACTCATGGATAATTAATTAAAAGGCTATTTTTTAAGCTCAAATTCTTATTTGATGTCACTGTCAGACTCATGGATAATTAATTGAAAAGCTAATAGTTTTTTTTAAGCTAGAATTCTTATTTGATGTCACTGTCAGACTTACGGGTAATTAGTTGAAAAATTAAGAATGTTTTCGTATTTGTGTAAGCAACAATTCTTATTCGACGTCACTGTTAAGAAACGATTTCTTTATTGCATTTTCCTCACGAGATTTAAGGTTAGTTATTGTGCCCTTAAACGAACATATTAACTGAAATTCCCAAAAACAAAATTAAACTCAGGGAGATTTTTAAATATTATTATCTTCTTTTCTTTCCAACTACCTTCTCTGCACTTACACAATTTAATCCAAAAGATCACCTCTTAAGGTTCAAATGAACTCTCCCTGGAAGCGATTATTTCAGCATTTCCTTTCCCACTCCTGTGCGCTTATAGTTCCAAGGGTTGATTCATCCTCTCCACAACAGCTGGCCACGGGCGGAATATACAAGGAGATCTGGGACAGGTTCGACAAAAAAGATGGTTTTGTTTACAGCTGGGACGAGGGGGTCGCGAAGGTCAGAGAATAAAGATTATGAGCTATGATTCTCTCTCTCTCTCTCTCTCTCTCTCTCTCTCTCTCTCTCTCTCTCTCTCTCCTGTTTTTGTGCATAAACCAAGCGTTGCAATTTTCTGATCCTCTTCAACTAACTTTCTCAATGAGCAACTAAAAATGAACCACGTGCTGAATTACATGTTGGAGAATCCATGAAATAACAACTGAGCATTTTGGTAGTAACATAGATCCTCATCGTTCACAAAAACCTCCACTTCGTCCACCCCCCCCACAAAAAAAAAAAAAAAATTCTCCCCCGCAGGTACTGACGGGGAAATACGTCTACATGAACGCCTACCTCGGAGCCCTGATCAGGGCCAAACGGAGGGGCCTTCACAAGTATTACTTCGGCAGGAACACCTTCTATCCTCAGAGTTACGGCATCGCCTGCGCCAACGGCGCGCCCTACAAAATCCTATTCGACACGCTGTAAGTGGCTGGGATGGGCCTAATCCCCCGAAAGCCATTTTTTTCGGCGATTAGCCCGTCGCGCAATTGCTCTGTAGTCGTGAGTCTGTTGCTTGTTCTTAAAGTCAAAGTTAGTGCTCAGATTAAAACGCAGGAGAACATTCAGTCCAGAATTAATTGTTCTGTGTTATTTTGTTTAAATTTTGAAACTTAAGAAAAAGAATATTATATTTTGGCCCCCAAAACTAACAGTATACATATCAGTAGCATTAGGTTTTAATAATCCATATCACAACTTACCCATGTAAAATAAGAGATTGTTAATATTAGCAGAATACATTAATTGATAATTGCAACAACTTGCACAAATAAAAAAAACAATAATTACAGTCAGAAATAATGAGAGTTATATCATGCATAAAGTGACAGTAAAACGCATGAACATTATGAGGAAAATCGTTTATGTCAATGAGGGTAGTTGGGATACAGGCATACAAATACGTAATGTGTATTTATATATATATGTATATATACAGTATATATACAGTATATATATATATATATATATATATATATATATATATATATATATATATATATAGACAGATAGACAGAGATATAGATAGATATAAACACAACCCATCTACCTTTTCGCCTTCTACAGCCTCGTCAGAATGACCTCAGCCGGGCTCGTTCGGAAGTGGACGCAAGACGAGGTCAACAAGGTCAAGTCTGACGACACAGGGGGGAGCGAAGGCCCCGGGGCAATCACCCTGGTCCAACTGCAGGCGTCGTTCTTCATCGTCCTCATAGGATACGGCCTGGCAGCCGTTGCCCTCGTGGGGGAGAGGATCAAGAGCGCCTTTTTCGATCCGCACTTCCATAGTGGGAAGGATTCGGCGAGAATGAATGGGTATCCGGGGGGTAAAGGGCGGCGATGAATATAATGTAATATATATATATATATATATATATATATATATATATATATATATATATATATATATATATATATATATATATATATATATATATATATAATGTGTATGTGTGTATACATATATATGTGTATATGTATATATATACAGTATAAATACTTATATATATATATATATATATATATATATATATATATATATATATATATACATATATATATATATATATATATATATATATATATATATATATATATATATATATATATATATATATATATATATATATATATATATATATATATATATATATATATACACATATGCTTCATAAACGGAAACTTCTAAATGCTCTTTAGATATTACACAAAAAAAATATATAAATTACTGATTATGTCGTTCTCTTGAAATTATGTACACCGAATTACAAATAAATAAAAACCACGCATGAACACTATATTTTCTCCTTGTCTATAACCTTCCTTGTGAAATTACTTTTGGGTCACTGTTTCGTTATTGGATTCTCTACAGCCGTGTGTGAAGACCAAGTGAAAATTGAAATAAAAGAGTACATGCAGATTGTTGTACTTATATTATATTGCACTAGAATGATCCTGAGAGAAGAATAATACAATTTTTCAGTCACTGATGATGCAAATATTAAATCTATATAGTAAATGTCGTTTTATGCAATATTAAGACAATATTTGCCTGAACGGACGGTTCAGAAAGATTAACAGAGAGAGAGAGAGAGAGAGAGAGAGAGAGAGAGAGAGAGAGAGAGAGAGAGAGAGAGAGAGAGAGAGAATTTATAGCTACTTTTTAATCAATAGTGGAGCAAATTATAATTCATCAAAATATGCATTGTTACCATCTTAACTTGACCGAGAAGCTGGAGAGAGAGAGAGAGAGAGAAATATTTAAAGCTACTTTTTAATCAATACGTAAGCAAACTATTATTCATTAAAATATACATTGCTACTATTATAACATGGCCGAGAGAGAGAGAGAGAGAGAGAGAGAGAGAGAGAGAGAGAGAGAGAGAGAGCAAGTAAAATTAGTCATTCTTTAACACAACTATATTTGGGAATGAAAACATCGCAGGGAATTTATGCGCATTCATTCCACGCGTCGGAATTCAAACATTCTGGAAAGATGTCTTAACTTGCAAAAGATTATATAACATTAGGGTAACTTTGCCCGTTGAAAAAACCTTGGCAAAAGTAATTGTATAAGATGAAATACATTTCTTTACAAATAGCTTGCAATGTTTATTTGATTTTTTTTTAATTTTGTACACTTCAGAAGTTTAGGTAATAGGAATTTTTATATTATCCAGTTATATGAATGTTGGATATATATATATATATATATATATATATATATATATATATATATATATATACATATATATATATATATATATATATATATATATATATATATATATATATATATATATATATATATATATATATCTTTGCAGTGATATAAGATACGTATAACAGGAAAAGCAACGATAAAATTTAGGTAAGTTTACCTTAAGTGTATCGTTTTCTATGATTGCTATACTAACCCTGTTGAAGAGAACGTCGTTCAATTATTTTAATTATCTTGTCATTCGCTACTCACACATACAATTCACACATGCGTACGCATGTACAGCATAGACATAAATGTACTCTGCTATACCAGACATGTGTATACTGCAGTATACAAATATATTCCCCGTAAAAACAAATGCATATTCCCGTACAAACATAAATAATGTAGAAATACTTACAGATATATAATGCATACACCGTATGGATTTGTGCATATAAACGTGTGTATCAGTTTTAATGCGCATTTATCAGTTCATAAATACACGCAAAACTGAACAGATGCTTACGTAGATAAGAAATAAATGAATTAATTTTTCATCCATTTTCACTATCAACTGTTTCATGAGAAAATCGCCAGATGGCAGATTGCATCATTCTCAGCTCGATTATACAGTTGCATTTTTATTAACCCAACCGAATTTAACCTAAGCAATGCTTACCTGGCGGGTAACTTTACCTCTCCACACTAAAGTGCCTCGCCATTCACTTTGTCCCTTTGCCCCACATCTGGGGCACTGTTCAAATTCCATTACTCCGATTAATACAAATGTTATAGGAATATTTATGTTCATTAGTTTATGCTTATTTTTCTATGTCGCAGGAAATGTAAGATTCAATTAGATATATGTTTTGTGACTTATGTATCTGTTTAAATAGGAATTTTAGTGCTGTAGAATATACATACATTTTGTATACGTTTCATGCTACAGGTATACATATATATATATATATATATATATATATATATATATATATATATATATATATATGTATATATATATATATTTTTTATAAATATAAATATCTTTGTGTGAGTGTGCTATTTGTATTCACTTATGCATTTAGATATATAGATATACCTATACGAGTACGTGCTAAGATAGTGAGTTTCACGTTAATGGATACTGTAATTATACAACGAAGTTTTGACTCTCATATTTCTAAAATGGTTGGAACAAGGAAGGACTATCTTTTTTTACTCGATAAGAGATAGGTTTGGGAAAAACTCCACCTGACGCTGCTGATTAGACAGGTAACAGGTAGATCGTCTAAAGCATACACCATGACTTAAAGTTTGGATGCTGGCTGGAAAAAATAACTAGTTTTTGTTTGGGCGTTTTGCTTATGGAAATGAAACGGACGAAACACAGGAAGGTGGAAAACAAATAAACAATTAGATGCGTTAGTAAAAGGTAAATGATTCAATAAATTTTCCTCAGCTGATTTAAAAGAAAGTGGATGAAATAGCCGTTGGACTTTTGGTGAACTTCAGTCCAGTGATGAGACTTTGATTAGGTGATATCGTGAAAGGAGAGGAAATTAAGAAACTGAGTAAACCAGGAGAATAATGAAATAGAAGACGAGTTTTACCCTTGCACAGAAGAAAAAAGTTTGAGCGTTTGATATTTTAAAAGGAAAGTAAAATGTCACTGAGGGGAAAAAATGAACAACTTTAAAAAGGCAGCAAAAGGTAGGCTTAAATTTAATATATATATATATATATATATATATATATATATATATATATATATATATATATATATATATATATGTGTGTGTGTAAATAAAAATAACATGCCTGAACAGCAAGGAAAGTCCACGCTCAATCTACATTTTCTTGCATTTTGATTTTATCGTCTCTTATCATTATTATTAATTATTCCCTAAAAATATATATATATATATATATATATATATATATATATATATATATATATATATATATAAGTATAACTTAACAGACTTTCTCAAAAAACGCGTGGTGCAACATACAGTACATCCTGTCACTGGCCCACGAATTGATAAAGAGAAATTTAATAAATATGGGAAAATGACACCTGTTCGAGATTACGCCTTAAGAAGCCAAGAACTGCCAACGGCCTCAGTCAAGCACAAGAAGCGAAGATGAGAACACGAGTCTTGTTACTCTTCACTGTCCTGGCCTACGGTAAGTTTTTGTCACTACAGATCTTTCTACAGGTATTAGGCTCTTTCTCTCTCTCTCTCTCTTTGTGTTTCTCTCTCTCAGGACTAGGTTCTTACTTGAACTTTGCAATAATTGCAGGCTCAGGGGAGGAAACCATTCCAGTTGAAGAAATATATTTGAATAACGGACTGGACCGAGGCGACTGGGGACCCACTGATCTCTGCGCTCAGAATTCCTGGGTTTCAGCCTTCGAAGTCAAGGTAAGCGTTTATTATTTGTGCCCATGTTGGCGTGCATATACCCGAATATGTATGCGGATAGTGTATGCGTGTTATCCATGTATATATATATATATATATATATATATATATATATATATATATATATATATATATAGATTATATGTACATAATTATGTACGTTTGTATATATATGTTATATATATTTATAACTTGCAAGATTTTCCAATATATTTATTTATATATATATATATATATATATATATATATATATATATATATATATATATATATATACACACACACACACACACACAATGTGTCAGTTTGTTTATGCTTTGTAATGGAAAATTTTCCTCATCTTAATTACCATCAGCATCATCATCATCTCCATCATCACGCAGACCTTTTCATTATATTTTTCACTATCATTGACACCATAACCATCATTATCACCATTATAAGTGAATTCGTTTATAAAGACACTCAAAAGTAGAAATCAGT
Organism: Macrobrachium rosenbergii; assembly: GCF_040412425.1. Taxonomy (NCBI): domain Eukaryota; kingdom Metazoa; phylum Arthropoda; class Malacostraca; order Decapoda; family Palaemonidae; genus Macrobrachium; species Macrobrachium rosenbergii. The sequence goes on from NC_089758.1 coordinate 29,875,593, forward strand.
CCAGATTAAACATCTCAAGTCCCAATGTATGAAACCATGTTTCCCTTTGGATACTGTTTTTGAGTCTGAAGATAAAAACAATAATACAACTGTAGGTTATGGCTACAGTTGTATTTTTGTTTTTATCTATAGCAATAACCTGTATTTCAAAGCTCAAAAGTCATCGGGTCGGACACAAAGGAAAATAAGTTCCTTGCTACTAGAAGAAGGTCAGTCCTATAGGCAGCACCGTGCAAAAACTTGCATATTTTACCAAAGCCTGGATTACTTTCTTCTTCTTCTTTTTCCTCCTCCTCCTTTTCTTCTTCTTCTTCATCTTCATCTTCTCCTTCTTCTTAATCTTCTTCTTCTTTCCAGTATTCCGAAGAGGGCCACATTGACAACACGGGCCTGAACGCCGTCAGACTCTACTGCCAGGACAAGGATGGGGCCCTGGTAGGGAGCGTTATCAGTTCAGAAGGCTCTTACGGAGAGTGGAAAGGTAAGGGAGAAGGAAGACTTTTTATCTAAGACTATAAATATGCTTAAGGTAAAGTCTGAAGTTGATCGTAGCAGTAAAGTCTTTAAATAGAATTGGCTGAGTGGCAAAGTCTGAGCTTGCCTTGGCTTCCAGACAGACTGAAAAGAGCTTTGACAGTCAAGTGGCTCTGAAAAGAGACAGAAATGCGAGGCAAAGTCTGAAAAGAGACATGACTGGATGGCAGAGTCTGAAAAGAGTCATGATGATAAAGCAAAGTCTGAGAATAGATAGGACTGGAAAGCAAATTCTGATAAAAAGATTTGCTGAAAAGGCAAAGACTGAAAAGAGACTTTGGAACATGGTAAATTTTGAAACGTGAAAAGTTTAACCACATCAAAGATTAGAAATGTCTTGTAGCGATTTAATGATTCTAGAATATCACGAATATTACTCGGATTTTTAAAAGCTCCTTTTACTTTGAATCCATAATAAAACTAGGATTTATATTGCTAAGAAATAACTTATGCTATTCATAAAGGTACAATGGGAGTTAAATCTCAAAATATTCATGGATACTGCCTCAACATATTATTATTAGTATTATTATTATTATTATTATTATTATTATTATTATTATTATTATTATTATTATTATTATTATTGTACGTCTTTCTGTACTGCTTACCTTTTTATCAAAGAAAGCACTTTACCAGTAGGTAAAGTAATAAAAATAAATAATGAAAAAATGACAGTGTTCATCTGACAATGAAATCACATCACATGAACCTCCTAAAAACTTGTCTATTTTTTTTTTTCTCAGGGATTCGATCATGCCCAGCAGGTCAGTACATGGTTGCCATGAGAGGTGACGTCATGCCCTACCAGGGCACTTTCGGGGACGACGAGGGACTGGTCAATCTAGAGATGAAATGCAGCAACGGAACTGTTCTCAACGGACGGTTCACTTCCGGAGAGGAACAAGAGAGACCAGAGGATGTAAGTTTCATCTACCTGTCTATATCTATCTAGTTATACACACACACGAACACATGGGAACGTGTTTCACAGAAATAAATTTCTGACTCACATCGGGACCGAATCCTGTTTTGTCCAGTGAGAGTCCAGGGCGTTAGCAATCCGGACGCAAAGTTCATACGTCTGAATTGCTAACGCTCTGGAGTCTCACTCGAAAGACTGGGGTTCGGTCCCGATGTGAGTCAGAAATTTATATTATATGTATGTATGTATATAAATATACAATATGCAATATATATATATATAGATCAAGTGGGCATGTCTGGGCCCCAAGAACATTATGTACAACGCCCAATGCCCGAACTGGAAGACGGCAGGTCTAAATCTGGGGCTTGTTGCCTGTAGACTATTTTTATTACACTCACCTCCATGAATGATACATATGACTACAGTCCTTCATTTAAAGTATTAGTCAGTAATTCTTCCCTTCGTCACAGAACCTGGAGGTCGCTCGCGAGAAGGTCGTCATCGGTGGTCGCGAAATGGAAGCAGTCCACATCAAGGCAACGCTTCAGAATGGTAAGACAATGAATTTGAGCTGTCAGGCTTTCATGGTAAAGGTGATCACTGTCTCCTAAATTAAAATTTGTGGGTGTTTCGATGAAAGCGTGCGCGCACTTCGCCCTCTCACCCACATACATATGTATGTATATATATATATATAAATTTATATATACACACATACATTATATTTATACATATATATATGCATATACATACAGTATATTTATTTTATAGGTATCTTGTATGCATGCACGTAAAACCAACACTATTTCTCCTCTATATTTTGAGCATAACCTCCCACTTTGCATTGGCTTATTGAATCTAGGTTCACGATTCCAAGGACATACTCATCCAAATTTCATTTTCCACTCGTCTTCCACAGCTAAGACAGGCGAATACAGCCTGTGGGCCGCTTGTTCTGGAACTAACCGAATCTGCGGATTGGCGTCCGAGGTGGAGCACGAAACGACGTTCACCGACGACGCCGGACTGTGCAATATTGTTATGTACTGCTGTACCGTTTAAAGATGGGGGAAAAAAATACTCGCTTTTAAGGGAGAATGTTTTTTTAAAGGGATCTAAGAGCTCATAAAGATAAAGAATAAAAGACTCGATTTAAGGGAGAGAATTTTTTAGGGATACAATAGATTTCAAGTTTTGATGCTGTATTATTTGAAGATGGGAAAAAATACTCGCTTTTAAGGGAGAATGTTTTTAAAGGGATCTAAGAGCTCATAAAGATAAAGAATAAAAGACTCGATTTAAGGGAGAGAATTTTTTTAGGGATACAATAGATTTCAAGTTTTGATGCTGTATTATTTGAAGATGGGGAAAAAATACTCGCTTTTAAGGGAGAATGTTTTTTTAAAGGGATCTAAGAGCTCATAAAGATAAAGAATAAAAGACTCGATTTAAGGGAGAGAATTTTTTTAGGGATACAATAGATTTCAAGTTTTGATGCTGTATTATTTAAAGATTGGCAAAAAATCCTTGCTTTTAAGGGAGAAAGTTTTTCTAATGGATATAAGAACTCATAAAGATAAAGAAAAAAATACTCGATTTAAGGGAGAGAATTATTTTAGGGATATAATAGAGTTCAAATTTTGATGCAACTCTGCTGTTTGAAAAGTTGTCTTTTTCATGACCGGTGTTTTCTTACGGATATAGAATATATCTACAGGTTTTGATGCAATTTTAATACTTAAAAAGTCACCATTATGTCACCAGGATTATTTGAAAGCTTTTTATTACAAAATATGTGGAGCAAATGTATCGGCAATCAATCAATTAAAAATGTAAAGTTTCACGGTAATTTTTTTTCTCTCTCTCTATTAAAGATAATTTGTATGGTTCTATAACAAAATACTCGTTGGATAAGGCGCAAATGACCACAATCATTGTAACGCCAGTTTATATAAATGTCGGTTTTCTGATTTTTTTTTTACGAAAGCCTTCATTTTTATTAACATGCATTACAGAAACCCACAAGTGATCGTGCAAAAAGAATGATTATTGACATTAAACTAAATGGGTTATAGAACTAATTGGGAAAATTTAACAAATTTAAGAAATAGTTCTACCTGCTTTCAGATGTATTTCCAACCAATACACGTATCAATCACGAGGTACGAAAACCCTCCTAGAGAGAATTCTTATCGTTATTTTAGCTAAAAACAGTACAAAATCAGAGGAAGATTTTGAAAATAAATGCAAAATATTAAGAATGAGAATACATTAAAAACGGAAATGAAAATATTTAATGTCATACAGACAAAAATAACAAAAAAACAAATTAAAAATGGAAATAAAAATAGTTGATGCAATACAAAGAAGAACACAAATGACTATTATTATTATTACGTTGAAAAGAATGGAACTCTTCGTGCCGCTGCGCCTATATTTCGCCTACTCAACCGGGCGTATAAGTTTTATTATTATTATATTACTATTAGTATTATTAGCTAATCTGCTGCTGCTACATGCTCGAAGGCTACAGTATGGAAAGCTGCCCAGTACGAAGTATCATTATCATTATTAATATTCAAAAGACGAACCACTTTTATATGAACGAGCCCATCACAGAGCCATCGACTTGAAATTCAAGCTTCCAAAGAATATGGCGTTCATTAGAAAGAAGTAACAGAAGGTACCGGGAAACACGGAAAGAAAGAAGAGATTATTTATCAAAAACATAAATTAATAAAAAATAAGTAGATAAAAATGTAAAGTAAATTATTACGACACAAGAAGAACTGTGTTAGGGCAGTAATGCACTGCGTCTTCGCTTGAACTTCCTAAGAAGTCCCGATTACACGATACCCTCAAGGAAGCTGTTCCGTCCGGAAGCAGAGACTAGCCCACGCAAGAAAAATAGCTAAAAACCAAATTAATTTTCTGGAAGACCTCGATGAATATTCCAAATTCTAACTCGGGACAGTCACACCCCTTCAGACCCCACTCAGGTGGGAGAGGTAGGAGAGGTGACAACGGCGCTCCTAAGTGGCCGGAGAGATTTGCGAGAGTGACTTTCCACATAATCTGAGATTAGGCAAAGGGAGTAAGTTTACACTAGCCTTGTCTTTAACTACGTTCGGTTAGTTACCGAACTTGCTTCCGGCTTGATTTGACAGCGTTCTGCTCTATGTTCCGCCTTTGGACAATCTAGGCCTTGAGGGTTAGAGTATGTGAAACTGATGTTGTGTTTACGCATGTATTATAATCGAGGTATAATATCTTCATGGATGTTAGTGATGTGGCTTTTAAAATTGCATCAGTGAGAGATGCTCTTGTTCATTATATATATGTATATATATATATATATAAAATATATATATTGTATACATATATACACATGTATACACACACATATATATATACTGTATATATATGTATATATATTCACACATGTATATGCATAATGTATATATAAACTTACGTATGTGTTTATGTATGCATGGAATAAAACACGATTTCCATAAAAATCTTTCTGGAGTTCATGTTATAGTGATAAAGAAGAATGAAATGGCGAAGTTACATGCTTACACACACACACCCATATACAGCCTATTTTAGTCAATAAAAGTGCAGTATAGTTGCGTTTGCGGTTAAATTTAGTCTGATGACGTCTGATGTGTTTATACCTTTGAATGTTATCGTGAACTTTCATCTTCTTGGAATTATATCGTCATTAATCTAATTTTCCTTACACGGTTGACATGCACGCCACTAATTATCACAAGTAAACGAACGTTAAAAAAATAACTAATTACGAGCAGATGAGTACTACCTTTACCGCAATCTGGTATACAGAAGAGGATTCTGTTTCCACGGGGGCCTTATTTCCACTTAATGAGTAGGCTACGTAACGCAACATCGATCTATGAAAACCACTTTTTCTATTTAAACATCCGTCTTGTTTCATTTTTACACCTTTTTCTGAAGGCATTCTGTCGCCAGGGTTTTTTTTCTTTTTTTTTTTGCTATTTTGTGTGTGTGTGTGTGTGTGAGAGAGAGAGAGAGAGAGAGAGAGAGAGAGAGAGAAAGAGAGAGAGAGAGAGAAAAAAAGTTTTCGGGTTAATTTCGGAAAGAGCCGAAGTTACTCTGGGTCATCTTAGATCAAGGAGGGGCTGATTAGTAGGAAAGTTTAGTTTGAATAAGGTCCTACTAGATAAACCTTCAATGGAAAGGAGCAGTTTTTTCGGCTTTTTGCTGGATTTCCTCCCCCTTTTCTCATGCAAAGGTGTTCCTAGGTAATTTTTCACTCTCCTTTGTGTGTGTGTGTTGGAAGGACCTCCTTCAAAACCATCTTGATTTGCCAATGTTTTTGCTCTACCAAACTCAATTTTCTTTCCTTCTCAGCCTCCATTGGAAACGAGCTACCTGTCAGCCTTACTTAATCTCGAGTGAATTCATTGATGTGGTTCCATATAACATTTCTGAAAGGGTCTAAGGAAATTTGACAGATTTAACGTTTTGAAGACCTGTTCCCTGCCTTACTGAACGCTCATACCCCTTTCCCCTGACTGGCTGTGCCCCTAAGGCGCTGAAAGCGTTCTCAGTTATTTCTATGTCGTTAGGTATGAGAGTCCCGGTGTGGACCAACCAACCAACTGAGACGTATTCAACCTCGACTTTCCCAGACTCACTATCCCTCTAATACACCCGAAAGTTACTAGGTTTGTCTTCCCTAACTTAATGCCATTTTCTTCTAGACTTTGGAATTCACTCTCGTAATCTGTGTTTCCAGAATCTTTAGTCCTTCGGTTACCTCTCTTGGGTTTATTAACTGAATTAACGTTTGCTAAAACGTACTTATCCAGTTGACCTCCGCCGATTACACTAAGGAATTAGATTTGCATTTATCAAGCTTGATTTATGCAACCGTAATTGTTCTGTACCTTCACAAAAAATTATACATTTCTAGTATTGATACTCATGATTAAAAGCCGTATATATATGAGTAGGACCTGCATATGTCTCAAACCTCATATACTCCATCAGCCGTATATGTACATATGCGCAAACACGTTGTCCGTGGCGTGCTCATAGAAGCAAGTAAGCCTCAAGAATAACTTTCGCTATCTAATTAGCGCACCTCGTTTTCTAAACACACGAGAGAAAAGAATCATAACTAATTAACGAGATAATAAGCGAGAATGTCTCCCTTACAATTCTACGGCTTTTCTTCTTAATGTGTTCCTCTAAGCCCCAAAATCTGAGACTTTCAGCTGAGACTCATTCAAATGACGGAAGTTAATCTCTAAATAATTAGCAGGGAAGTAAATAACAAAATAGACGGAAAAGTTTGATATTCGGGGAATCATTTGAGGGAGATGATATCCTCTCTCTCTCTCTCTCTCTCTCTCTCTCTCTCTCTCTCTCTCTCTCTCTCTCTCTCTTAGCGTCGGTAGTCATTAGTCTACTTGATGTTTTCTACAGACATGGCGATCAGAAGTTCAACGAAAAAAGAAAAATAAAGTGAGGAATATTCTAGAAAGAGAGAGAGAGAGAGAGAGAGAGAGAGAGAGAGAAGAGAGAGAGAGAGAGAGAGAGATTTGCAAGGAAGGCAGTCATAACGAATAGAAAAAAAAAAACCGTTTGATGTTCGGTTTAACGTTATCATCTGTAACTATGCCATAGTTGGGTCTATTCCCATTTAAATAAAATGATAAAAAAGTCCTTAACACACAAGTGATTTTTTCCCATTCACGAACATTTAGCCTCTAATACCTGAAGCATCGAATTCAATTTGCCTTCGGAATAACTTTCACTCCCAACGGGAATCATTTTTAAGTGCACCTGCCCACACATAACTCAATCATTCACCATGTTTGCACACATTCAAACACAATTAATGGGATGTGACTCAGTCCCAAATCACTTAAAATTATTCCGTTGGGAAAACAAGGCGTCTCTACAGAGAGTATTCCCAAGGGAGCCCCAATGAACGGTGGACCACGCAGTAGTGAGGTAATTTGATTTCCCGTTGAATAGGACTAGCCCTTTCTTGTGGAACCTCGAGCTTGCGTTGACTGAGAATTAGAGCATCTTTGCACTCATCCATTTACATTAATTATCTCACCTTAATCAAGTCTTCGTATTTTCTGAAGAAGCTTTTGTTAACAGTAGATACGGTAAACAGTGGCCAGAGAAAGGATACAAACCTGGGTTAGGCTAAATCACACTGTTAATATTATCAAACGTTAGACCGATATTGATAATTTGTAGGGACTTGGATGCCTAGTAAATTATAGTAACAATTACATTCCAATGACTTTCTGATATATATATATTATACACACACACACACACACACACACACACACATATATATATATATATATATATATCCTTTACAAAAACATGACAACAAAACTGTCACAAATATACCTGTAATAAGTACAAGGGTTGTAATGAACGTAATTGAAGATGGACGATGACTTCAATTTTTTGCCCGTGCTCATCCCTCCTGAAGACCAAAAAAATATTCTGAAATTATGGAAGGAAAAAGAAACGGGAAGAGTTCGACAGTCTGTCAGTGGCCACTGAAAAACTAAATGATCAGATCGCGTTGGCTGTAATGCAACTTATGGAAGGACAATTGGATTAGGTCTATCCGCGCCAAATAGGAGAAGGATTCTCGGGCAGAAAACATTGCCATGGGATTTATGGATATATTACTATACTCTCAAAGATCTTGTCTCAATACTGCAGTACAGTGTCGAATTACTCATCTATTGAGGCAATGTATGGTTTGCTATAAGTCTAAGTAAGCTTGACCGAGTGACAAAAAATTTGCCATGAGTTGTCCTGCTCTTGAACCTTGGTTTATTTTTCTTATTTCTTTCTCAGATTTCCTTCATGAATTGCACAGCGGATAGCCGAATGGATAAGTCGACTGCCTACCTCTGTATCAAACCTACGAGGCAGAGGTTTGAATCCTGGTCGGAGCAGATGTACATATCAGTTTAATTCCCTTGGGTATAAGTTATTCCCAAAGGTAAAGGGAATTCGATAAAGGAGAGGTAGAGAAATTTTCAGCGGTTTTTTTTTTATCGATTTTCTAGGATACTGTAGCTCTATATTACTAAATCAAATGATATTACAATTATATTCCCAATGCTATCAGCATTTGTAAGTGAGATTTATAAATATAGGTCTATGAAAGAAGGCTATTATTATTCTTTGTAAGAAATGCATTACAGGCAATACTGATTAACGCAAATAATGTTGAGGAAAAGGCTTTTCATGAACAACATTACAGGGAATTATTCATGCTTTGCGTATTTAGTAAACAGTAATGCAGTGTCAAGTACAGAAAATCACTTACGATGTCTTAGCTACGTAGACAATTCGTCCAACAAACCTCTCTCTCTCTCTCTCTCTCTCTCTCTCTCTCTCTCTCTCTCTCTCTCTCTCTCTCTCTCTCTCTATATATATATATATATATATATATATATATATATATATATATATATATATATATATATATAAACACCACTTATCGCCAGTCTTTCCAGATTCCCGTTAAGGCTGCATAGACCTATAGCTTAATCGCCTCTAAAAAAACCAATGAAATGGTCTAGTTGACCAAATATAATATAAGTTTGTGTACTACATAGTATCTAAGTGTACAAAAAGTAAAAATGCACATACACCTAAAAAATAAAAGAAAAAGACGCTTGACTATGATTTACCACCATGAACCTCACCTTGTATTTACTGGACGCCGTGTTCAGCGGTTGAGGAACGGGATCGTTCACTGCTATTCGATGTTTTTACACTTCCCCTTTCTGTCTCCCGTTATATCAATCTCTATACCTTTGTTCTGTTGATGCTTAGGTATCGATCAATGTCGTTTAACAGGTATTAGGCCATTGCAAGCTAATGATCGATGACTTAGAGATGAGGTGCCGTGAGCTCGTTATTCCCCTATATCTACGAGAGAGGACTTTTCCCGCCAACGTGACGTCATGAGATCAGGTGAGATTCAGTTTAGAAGTGATTTCCCTTTTTATTTAATGGTTTCGACAGTCAGTATGGAAGATATGTTTTTAATGAAAATGAATTATTTTGAAAACATGGTTATATACTACGTATAATTAATCGTGCTTAATATCTGTGTTTAAACTTTAGTTTCCTCCTTCACTTGTTTCGTAAATTTTATTGCCTTCTTTCAAAAACGTCATAGCGATCTAAATTGAATTTGTTTTGATCAATTTTCTTACCATTCTTTTATATGATACAACCTGTATGATTATAAATGATATCCTATTAAAAAAATAATTGCATTTCCTATTGTATATCAAGAGATGCATGTAGTAGTTTAACAAACTTTAACAGTTTAACTCCAGTTGTCCATTAGCGTGCGAAGGAGGAGGTTACTATTTTTTGTGCGTTGCTCCACCGGGTGTTTATAGACCTACATTGCGAAGTTTTACAAAATATTTTCAAGATGGTGGAACGAATATATTGAAAAGCCATCTTCGAGAAACTTTGAGGAGAAAATTGAGACAAGAGATCGGAGACCGTAGCCATCACTGCCTGCACAATGAAGAGTGTACCCTTTCCTTCCTTTTACTGTACCTCCAATCATGTTCTCTTTCTTCCATCTTGCTGTCCACACTTTCTGAACATATGTTTCATCGTGCAACTGCGAGGTTTACTTACTGTTACACCTTTCAGTCCTTTCTATTCCCAATTTCGCTTTCAGCGCTGAATGACCTCATTGGTCCAGCGCTGGGTCTCTGGCTTAAAGTCTATATTCCATTCCATGAAGATATAGCTTCAGTTTTTTTTAACTTTAAAAAGTTAAAGAACTAAAGCTTTATGAGGCATTTTATCAGACCATATAAATCCGCCCGTGCCGTGTATAATGCTTCTAAGGAACGAGAAGTGATGAATCATTTTAATGAGCAACAACCCATTAGTGATCAAAACGCACAAAAAGGTTAGCAAGAGTCGAGAAATACTGAAGAGGCAAATTGACATTCTGTGGTTTCTGTAGCAAAGCAAGACTTTCCTCAACATGGCCACGATGAATCTGATAAGGCCCGTAAATAAAGGAAGTGGTTCAGACCTTTCTCAATGTGGCCACGATGAACCTGATAAATCTTTAAAGAAAGGAAGTGGTTTGGAGCTACCTTCTCTGATTAACCATTTCGTGACAGACTAAGTTTACTGAAATAATTAGGAGGCAGAATTCGGTTGAAAATACAATCCTGAAAGGGGAGAAACGAAGGGAGAGGAAATCGCAATAGGCCTAGCGTAGCGGGAGAAAGGTAAGTGCACGTTTTCAGATAATGTTGTTTGCTATTCATACGTCATTTCGGATTTTTGTGAGAATAGGTGGTAGGAATGTTTAATAATACAATGGTTTATACAAGACTTAGTTTATACCTACCTCGGTGTGCAGTATCCCCGCTCTAAAAATGAGATAGCTTGCCCATTATTCTAGGGCAGGGTTTATCATATATGCGCATGCACACGCACGTATACACACGCGCGTGCACACACACATACACATACCATATATATATATATATACATGCACGGATGGTACTAGACTGTAAACACACACATACAATACATACACCACACACAAACAGGCATATATATATATATATATATATATATATATATATATATATATATATATATATATATATATATATATATATATATATGTGTGTGTGTGTGTGTGTGTGTGTGTGTGTGTGCATGTATGTGTGTGTGTATGTATTGCATGTGTGTGTGTGTAAAAGTCCTGTACCATCCGTATTGCTATATATTGAACATGACTAATGTAATGACAATGAAACTATGTAAAGATTTTATCGATTTGCGAATAGACCTTTAAGAAGCTTATAACTCATGGGGAGAATAGCGCGTTACAGTGTCAGCTGGGCTTTAGTGGGTACCTGATGTTCTGAAAAGCCTAGACCTAGGCTTAGGCTAACTAACAAGAACTATTAGAAAGAAGGCTGGGCTTAAGTCGAGACTTGGAGACGATAAAAAGCACAGGAAAGGCACAAGTTGGATGTGATGTCCGTATATACTGTATATATATATCCGTATATATATATATATATATATATATATATATATATATATATATATATATATATATATATATATATATATATATATATATATATTTGCATATATGTATATATATATACTGTATATATTATATATATATATGTCTGTGTGTTGGGGGTGTATGGGCGCGGGCGCTACTAAGCATAAATTAGGGACCGACTTAAAACTTCTCCGCTAATGCAAAAGAACATGATGGCCAGTCAGGAAAGACGAGAAACGTCATCAGTAAAATTCTCAATTTCAAAAAGAATTTTTTCATCCATTTCCTCTCGAGCGCGGAAGGCCGAGGGGGTGTCACAGTGAGGAGAGGGTGGGGAGGGGATGTGGGAGGGTGGTGGTCCATTGTCTCGGTTAATGTATTTAAGGAATTAATGATGGGACGAGAACCATTATCTGAGTGTTGGAGTTTCCCCTTTACAGGCGCTCTGATGGTACCAAGATATTTCTTTTGGGGAGGAGCAGAATGATCTGTGGGTGGGAATATCTTCATTCTATGCTTATGCTTAGGGTGGGGTAGGAAGGGTGGGAGGGAGGAGAGAGGGGGTAGGGAAAGAAGGGGGAGGGGTTTTAAAAGGAATATTTGCACTTAAAGCCGCCTCCCTTAGAGAAGAAAGTGAAATATTTGGAAAGCAGTGAGATATCGAAGGAAATAATTATTCCTTATTCAGAAGTAAAGACACAAAGTAGTTAAAAAACAATGAGTTAAAATGGAAAGTAATGAGAGAGTTAGAGCATGATTTACTAATGCTTCAACCTTACTTGTTCAGGAAATGAATCCATAAAAGTTATTGGTATAACAGATTTCAAAATGTTATGCAAAATAAGTGTTGATAAAAGGAAGATAAAACGAAAAAACCCTGACAACGGGGAATAACGAGAATTGCTGGAATAACCCGAAACGAGATTAAAGATGATAATAGGACGTAAGTCCCAAAATGACAGGGATAGTGGGAACTGCGTAGATGATAAAGGAGAGAAGTCGAGAGCATAACTTTCAGAAAAAGGGAACTGATAAGTTTTGAGATCGAGGAACAGTTTGGATAATAACGGAGAGAACGAGGAGATAGAGTAATAACGGTGTAAAGAGAGACAATTGGGTACTGACTTCTGGAATGATGAAGAGATGATGTGTCAGAACAGCGTAGGACTGTAGGCGATGGGTCTTAAGTCCGAAAACTGAAGGAACAGATGAAACACGACTTCAAGTCGAAGTGGCCCCTTCACTTGATGAAGGAGTACCAGTACTTTTCGTCTAAACAAGGCCTAAAATATGTATGAAAAGAGGGAACAAGTACCAAGGCATGGTGGCAGATGGAAGGAAACTGTCACCAGTCATCGACCTAAGGTCATCTAGGCATTGAAGATCTTCCCATGGTAGATCGGGGGTGAGATTGGTTGGAGGGTGTTACGAAGCCACTAGATGGGAGAAGGGACACTTACAGTCCGATGTGCAAAACGCCGCCTGCAGATTGATGATTGATTGATTGGCTTCTATAAACCGGAGTCACAGAGGCTATGGTTATCGACTCGAGCTTCATATAAGAGATATAGGGACGTCAGCTCATGTAAAGAAACAAACCAATAGGTTATAAATATGTGGTTAGGATAACGCCTAAAGTCAGGATGGAAATAAGTAAGATTCATTCGACTGTCGTCCCAATAATAAGTTCCTTAAGTTGTATCAATGAAAGCTTTACCAGTGAGCAAATAATGATAAAAAATTACGAAGAATGCTTTCAAAGATTTATCCGACCGGCTGTGTAAGGAATTCCCATTGACGAGCACGATATGAAGAAAATGATGATGAAAATGTTTATGAATATCCTGTTATACTCATTTGCGTATATTTCCCTCATTTCTTTCTAATTCACCCTCACTTCTTCCTCAGCTTCTACCTGCCACCTCCCTAATCTTTCCTCCCTCTCCTATCCTTCCACTCTCTCTCTCTCTCCCTTTCATTAATTCATATTCATTCCTTCTGTAACCTCTCTCTCTCTCTCTCTCTCTCTCTCTCTCTCTCTCAGCTGCTGAGCAACTCGGTACCATTTTTTCCCCACCCGGTTCCACTACAAATTGCATTGCCCTGGAAATACGCAAAAGCTGCTAGAGAAGGAAAAAAAAAAGAGATTTGCTTCTCGGAGAGCGATGTTATTCATTATTCAAGCAACGCCAACGCACTACAGTAACAACCGGACAGCCTCCTCATCCACTCTCACTCCATTTAACTTTTGAGATTTATGAGGTCTAACGCTCCCTTCCCAGGGCATTGTCCAGAGGCCAATTTTATTGTGAGGGGTTCCACCACCTCCCCGACATCTCTCTCTCTCTCTCTCTCTCTCTCTCTCTCTCTCTGTGTGTCGTCGTTGCTTCGTGAACAGAAAATTTGGACATCTGCTTCTGTCTGTCGCTTTTTCTGTTGATCTCTCTCTGTGGAAGAAGTACAACTTAATATTTGCCTCTGTTACTGTAAAGGAATTCAGCGTCGTTCTCTGTTTGCTAAGAAATTCGTCATTTTGTTGTTTTGTTTTTGCAATGAAATTTGACGCTGTGTTCTTATTTTGCAAAGAAGTTCGAATGTTTTTGTTTGTTTTTACAAAAATTCTACCTTGTTTACTTATTTTGTAAAGAAGCTCCATTGTTTTTGTTTGTTATTGCAAAGAAATTCGACCTTGTTTACCTATTTCGTAAAGAAGTTCCAAGGTTTTTTTTAGTATCATTCGACGCTATCTTCTGTTTTTTGTTGTTGTTGTTGTTGCTTGCAAAGGCATTAGAAACTGTTTTCAGACTTTCCTAACGAATTTGATGCTACTGCCCATTTTTGTTTTCCTTACGACATTGTTTACAGTTTCTCCCGCAAAAAATCGAAGTTGTATTTTATTCTTATAAATTAATAAGACAGATTCGAAAACACGTGTAAATTTACCTTTCACTTGTGACTTAATGAAGTGTTGATGAAGAGGTGATTGAAATTCCGATGAAAAATTTAAAAAATAAAAGTAGCTTACAAGAGAACTTGATAAGAGATGTTAAAAAATTAAGTAGCTTAAAAAGAGCTTAAATGACTTAATTAACGCTGGTAGCTGTTTTTTTTTTATTTTAGAAATTAGTATACTTCAAAATGAACATTCGATCTTATGAAACAATGGAAAAGATTTGCCTGACTAATAAACATAGAACATTTTGGACTTTTGTGAGACGAAAAATAAACGTAGCAAAGGGAAGACAAAAGCAAAGTGGCATGCAGGTGGAATAGATAATAAATGAGTAAATATTGGCTAAAAACATGTAAGAGATTGAATTAAAAAAATCAAAACAAGAAAGACTACTTGAGTGTATTTTCCGGCAAAAGAGCTCAAAATTCCACAGTGGGCCATGGGAGGGAGGCTCCACAAGCACACCCCATTGATTAGAAAATTGTCTGTACGATCATCATATGACGTTAAGTCAAAAACTCCGAAGAGCCCACAAAAACCATATATATATATATATATATATATATATATATATATATATATATATATATATATATATATATCTTAGATAACAGGAGGTACACATTAAAGTGAGGGTCCCTATAAGTCGCTGTGGGTATGGACAAAAATGCATAATTTTGTAAAATTACAATTGTTTATGACAGGTAACACGGCTCACTGACAAATTATCTTAAGATTCACTTTAAGAGGAACAGATCCCGGTTCCTGAGTAGCTCACGAAATCGAAATTACAGCCTGGAGGGAAGAGAATGGAGTGCGTTTGAAAATACTTCATGCGGGGAATGAGGAAAGATCTGCTTGAAGCATTAATTATGTTACTTTTATCATTTTTATTTGTCATTTCCTTCCTTCCTTTTTTTAAGCTTACAGTATTTTGTTTGGTTAGTGAGAATACGTGTGTACAATGAATATTAATATTAATAATAAACGGAAAAATGTAGGTGGTATATATATTTTACATATAGACCACCTACATTTTTCCGTTCATTGTTAATATTAATGTTCATTGTACACACGTATTCTCACTAACCAAACAAAATGATTTGAGCTTAAAAAAAGGAAGGAAATGACAAAAAAATGATGAAAGTAACATACATACATACATGCATACATACATATACATATATATATTTATATATATATATATATATATATATATATATATATATATATATATATAGAGAGAGAGAGAGAGAGAGAGAGAGAGAGAGAGAGAGAGAGAGAGAGCAGCCGAGAAATACTTCGTCAGCAGTATCAGAGATGGGCGCCCTAAAAAAAACTTTGGCTAAGAAAAACAAGAGAGAGAGAGAACAAGAACCCCCTATATCATTACTGTCACTTCTGTTATACAGCCAGAGAAAAAAAAATACGAAGTAGAAGAAAAACGTAAGGCAAATAAAAAAAATAGTGAGCTTCCTTCTCAGTCATGTTTGAAAAAGCTTATACTGGATTACATCTGCAATTGCATTTCGCCAAGGGCCTCTTGCCCTATAGGGGTCTGGAAATAAAGGGTGGAAGGAATATAAAGAGAAGAAGGGGAGACTTAAAGGAGGGTTTAAGAGAGAGGAGGGGGTGGCAGGAGAGGAAGGGGAGAAGAAGGTTGAGAGTTAAAAAGGAAGGACTGTTGGGGGCCTGGGGGACCTCACGGAGGCATAAATGTCGGCGAGGAGGTACGAAGTCTCGAATCGAGAGGTTGTTTATGAGGGAATTCGTTGTGGCCGAGATGATAAAAATAATATTAGCATTTGAGGTCTTTTATACCGTTATGTTGCTCGATGGGTGTTGCTCTTCCAGGGTTCTTTCCAGTTGGTCTGGACCCGTCGCAAAACGACGCTCATTGAGGGAAGACCTTTCCTCCTAGGTCACGGCTTTTTATCCCTTTTATCTCCACGGCTTCCCTAAGGACTACCTTACTCCTTCGGAAAACTCGCGGAAGTAACGCAATCGGAAGCGTCATTGCGCTACGCAGCGCCTACCCTAAAAACCGACCTGAACGAACCGCACTGAGAACTGGGGGAAGCCGAGCGAAAGTCGGAGGGAATAGTCAAGTATCAAAAGGCTGTTTTGAGAAGAGATTTACCAGGTTTACGATCTGCTCTATTTCATAAAATCCATTACTGGTTGGCCGGCAACGGTTCCTTACCAAAAGAGGAAAGAAAGAACCCTACTTGTATATCTCAGAGATATCGAAAGGCAACAACAAACACACGACTCGGGGAGAGAGAGAGAGAGAGAGAGAGAGAGAGAGAGAGAGAGAGAGAGAGAGAGAAAGAGAGAGAGAGAGAGAGCCTGCTATCTATGGATGTAGGAGGGCTAGGATGGAGTAGGCGCCGAGGGGAAGGGAGGGAGAAGAGGGGCAAGGGATAGGGATGGGAGAAGAAAAGATGTGAATTGTGGGATAATATAGGAACAGATTCTGTGAAGGCCTTGATGATGAAGGTTATAGCATTGCAGCCTTTAGCTCTGACTGGTAAGCGGAAGTACCCAGATGTTGTGAAAAGAATAGACTAAGTAAATAGGTATTAGTAGTCTAGAATGAGTGTGGGTAAGATTTTTGGCGTTAATTGCAGGAAATAAAAGGAAATTCACGTTGGGTTATAGGAGGTTTATTGATGGAAAAAATGATTATGAATAGCATTACAATAGAGTCTTTGCAAAGCGACTGGAATAATTAAGGAACATGAAAGTAAATAAACTTTTTCAAGGCTGACTGATGTAATTGTTTATATGTAGTCGTGACGTTAAGTGCAGTGAGGGCTATTAGTATTAATAATTTAACTAAAATGAGAGAAAGAGAAAGTTATCGGTGGCAAATAATTTTGCAGTTCCACTTTTGAGGGAAATGAAAGAAAATGATAATCAATCTAAAACATGAATGAATAAACTGTTAATAAAGATACCGATATTAAAGGGGCAATAGGGGAAAAAAACTGGAAAAAAGTAACAAAAACTGTGATAAAAGATGCAAATAAATATACACTGGAGAAAGAGACAAAGCGAGAGAGAGAGAGAGAGATGTCCCCCCCCCCTCCTCAACGTTTCCTATGTCATCCTTCAGTTGCACATTCATTAAGTCCTAGCCACCTAATCCCTTGAGCTGAAGGGATAAATTTCATGGGCCATTCTTACTCTTTTTGTCCCTGAAATGCGCTTCTTTGTAGCCATCTAAATTATACTTTTACTGTTCCAAGATATTCCCTTCTTTCCGTCTCCCTTATATCTCTCAAACACATCAGAAATAAGTAAATCTCTCTCTCTCTCTCTCTCTCTCTCTCTCTCTCTCTCTCTCTCTCTCTCTCTCTCTCTCTCTCTCTCTCTAGAGACGTACAGTTTATCCAGAACATAAACATGTTAGACTACAATGGGAATTAATGCACAAAACTTTTGACTCAATGTTGTATGTTGTTTCTTCTTTTCTGGATAAACGTGGTTGGTTTATTTCCCCGAAAAACACCTGTCGTAGATTCGCTAATCAGAGTATTTTAATGTACACAAAAATATTGTTTATGTTTTTTTTAATCAGTTTTGCAGAATGGGAAATTCACGTTCAGGGAATCTATTATATACAAAACATATTGTCTCACCCGTCATAGGGCTATGAGAAATGAAATTGTTTGTAAGATTCCCGTAGATTTATTCGCCCTTAGTAAATTATGCTGAATAATAATTTTCCTTTAAGAGGTAGCTTGGAACTACTGTAAAAATAAAAATTTGGTGCAATCGTCCACACAAAACAAACAGATTAAATGAGGGTTCATTTTCATATTTTATTACTATAATATCTATTGAAACCAATCATCAATTGGTCCTCTCAGAGACACAAGAAACTTGGCAAACAAACCCCTTCCTCGTTTGAAATGTCAGCGGATCAGCTGATCTAATACAACCATAAACATTATTCATCCATCCAAACACAAAGCTCAGAAAGAAGCACCTGAAAGGAAATCATAGAGAAAATTGGAAAATTAGAAAGACAGTTTGGCAGGAAGAGGAAATTCAAATACCAACGCAGATGTGAGAGAGAGAGAGAGAGAGAGAGAGAGAGAGAGAGAGAGAGAGAGAGAGAGAGAGAGAGAGAGAGAGAGAGAGAGAGAGACTTCTTTATCGTATCATCAATCAGATGCATATTGATCACTTCATAACCGAGTAATCCTCTGAGCTCAAGGAATAAAAATCATGAACCATTTTCTCCCCCTTTTTAGTTTTCTGAAAAGAAAACTATTGTGCCGGCTTTGTCTGTCCGTCCGCACTTTATTCTGTCCGCACTTTTTCTGTACGCCCCAGATCTTAAAAACTACCGAGGCTAGAGGGCTCAAAATTTTTATGTTGATCATCCACCCCCCAATCATTAAGCATACCAAATTGCAGCCCCTTAGCCTCAGTGGTTTTTATTTTATGTAAGGTTAAAGTTAGCCATAATCGTGCTTTGGCAACGATATAGGATGGGCCACCGCCGGGCAGTGGTTAAAGATTCATGAGCCGCGGCTCATACAGCATTATACCGAGACCACCTAAAGATAGATCTATTTTCCGGCGGCCTTGATTATACGCTGTAGCGGCTGTACAGAAAACTCGATTGCGCCGAAGAAACCTCGACGCATTTTTTACTTGCTATTATTTTCACCCGGAAATGAATGTCTTTGTAACCCTCTTCAAAACCCAACTTTCATTGTCGGTGAAATTCCCTTCCTCCCCTCGCCCTGATCTCTCACATACACGCTGGAAATTAGCAAACACAGACGACCTTTAAAAAGGGAAATGAACGGTAATAAAGCCCTTATACGCTCTCTCTCTCTCTCTCTCTCTCTCTCTATCTCTCTCTCTCTCTCTCTCTCTCTCTCTCTCTCTCTAAAGATGTACAAGGGGGAAGCCTTCGAATCGTTGTTTCATGTACCAGTTAGTTGCTGGCTCACTTTTGCTCGTCAGGGTGAAAATGACTGAGGGAATTTTGTACCTAAACAACCTCTTACCTTTATGAATTTTAACGAGTGGAATAACCAAGTATTACGAGCCTTTTGAGTGGGACTGGCAAAAATTTCTTTTAAAGAATTCAGAGAAAGTTAAAGTGATCCAAATTTCTGAAACAATGAAATCTTTAAAAAAAATGTGAATTTCTCATGTTCACAGCAGTCCAGCTAAGAGATTAACTATTGCAACTTTGGTCCTTGAGCTGCGATCTATCCCAGAGGTCGAATTTTACGATGATAATGATTTTCCATCGAAAGTTCTTTAAAAAATGAAATTTACACCATTTGGAGAGAGGTAGCGTAGTAAGTTAGATTTTATTTGTTTCTTATCATCGTGAAAATTTTTACAATAAAAAAATAAGGTATTGAATAAGAGTGAGACATAACACAAAAGCAACAGAAAACACCCTTTGCGATCGGAAGGGAAAATTGTTCTGTCTCATCAAACAGGTAATAAAAGCTCTTTTATGTCTGAAGCGAAAAGTCTAAAACGATTAAAAGGGGGAGTGAATGAGTGCAGTAAAAACTCAAATAAGTAAATAAAAAGTGGAAAACGGAAACGAAACACAGGGCAAAGAGAGAGTAAGAAGGAAAGAGAGAGTGTGAGAGAGAACTTTCTCTCCCACTGATCTTATCCTTCAGTTACGCACTCATTAAGTCCTAACCAAGTAATTCTCTGAGCTCAAGGGGTAGGGTTTAAAGATTGCACTTTCACTTTGCTTGCGTTCTTTTTGCTTTCTCCCAGGAACGAGTGCCTTTGTAACCATCCACCATCCCTTTAAAAGGTACCGTACTTTCATTTTCAATGTAATTCCAATATTCCCTCTCCCTAGCATCTCACATACACCCCGGAAATTAGCAAACAAGGACGAGTCTTAAAAGGGAGAATGGACAAAAATAAATCCACCCTATCTCTCTCTCTCTCTCTCTCTCTCTCTCTCTCTCTCTCTCTCTCTCTCTCTCTCTCTCTCTCTCTCTCTCTCTCTCTCTCATACATACACACACACACACACAACATGTACAGTTTCTGTAAAACATGAACATGTTTTATTGCAGCTCTGGAACGAGGAGGGAGAATTAATGCATAAAGACTTTGACTCTGTTTCATTCCATTTCTTCTCTGCTTAGATAAGCTTAGTTCAAGGCACTAGATAGGCATGAGTCAAGGCATTTTCCAAGCGCATCTGACATGCATCCAAAATCATACTTTATTCTGCTAATAAAAATACAAAGTCTCCGTTAAAGAATTGAAATTGTCACTGAGGTTTTTATCACTCCACTAAACTGGATACAGTGATTTGACCGTCTCACTTTCACTATCTGCTGTTGTTAAAACCCTTTTCCACATGTTTATTGCTGCTGTTCAGAAAGTATTTTCAACGACACACCGTCTGCACTACAAAAAAATGGGACTTACCATACTAACTATTACATTAAGCCACGTACCATTCTAACTACAAAGTAAAGCGACGTACCATTCTAACTACAAAATAAAGCGATGTACCATTCTAACTACAAAATAAAGCGACGTACCAATTTAACAACAAAACATAGTGACGTAATATTCTAACTACAAAGTAAAGCAACATACCATTCTAACCACAAAGCATAGCGACGTACCATGCTAACTACAAAACAAAGCGAGGCACTTTTCTAACCACAAAACAAAGTCAAAGTAAAGCGACGTACCTTTTTAACGTGAAAATAAAGCGACGTACAGTTTTAACCGGAAAATAAAGGGGAGTGTTTATGTACAATCAGATCAGCAGTAAACGTTGTTTTATGTATAAATCGAGAATCCCAGAAACAGTGGAAGGGGAGCCGTGGGGAAAAAAGGATAAAAATTACACTAGTTACGAGGGAAAGTAACATAAAAATGGAATGTGGAGAGAGAGAGAGAGAGAGAGAGAGAGAGAGAGAGAGAGAGAGAGAGAGAGAGAGAGAGAACGTTCCTTTTCCTTAGAGTGGCATCTCCAGTTGCATAATCATTGAATCCTAAGTCTTGTGATTATTTGAACTCGAAAAGGGTAGGCTATATATGGGCCATTCAGTACCTCTTTATTTCCTGTACTTTCTTCCTGAAACTACTTTGCTGAGCACTGGTATTGCGACGCCATGTTAAAGAGACCATTAATCAATCAACACTCACGAAATGAGGGTCTTTGTAACGCTCTTAAACCTCTTCTCTTCATTGCCACATGACAAGGCCTCCTTCCCATTCCCTCTCATTAATATCTAGCAAACACACACATGCTCTCTCTCTCTCTCTCTCTCTCTCTCTCTCTCTCTCTCTCTCTCTCTCTCTCTCTCTCTCTGTTGATCCGTCTCTTTAAAGAACCAAAACATTCTGACTTACTATAGTTATTAGAACTTACAGTTAATGCGTCACTTTTACATATCACTGTTTTACCCCTTTCAGATAAGGCGAATATTGAAAGCATATTGCACATGATAATTAGTTACGAACGTTGCAATAAAACGTACGTCAGTGATTAGAGTTTTTTCACATTTAAGGGATATTTGTTATGTAATGCATGCGAGGAGAGAGAGAGAGAGAGAGGGAATCTTAGATAGCATGTTTTATTAAAGCTGAAGTTGTTTGATGGTTTCTCTTGAAACAAGTAGCGTAAATGATGTTATCTTTTTTTGAAGAAGTTAATAGTGATGCTCATAAAATAAAAAATAAGTTTCTTACATGAAAATCCAAAATAACATAATAAAAATATGTGATCATGAACAGACATTCATCTCTTGATAGTCAAAAGTAAAATTAAACTTGTGGCAAAATCTTATTTCGTCAGATTGTGCTGCAACTGCGTCAGGGAGGTAAAATCCAGATATTACACAGGAAGATTTAAATAGCACCCAAATGTGCATCAACCCTCGACCCCAATCAAAATGTAAATGTCTCGGTTTTCATCAAATCAACAATTGATGTTTTTTTTTAATGTTCGACTAGAAAATCGCGGAAACATTAAAAGGGGAGCCAGCGAAAGCTTTAAAAAAAACTTCCACAGTTAGTTTTGCGAAAAGACCACCATATAACGGAATGCTGGGAAAAGAGAAAGAGAGAGTGCTCACTGCCGGTCAGCCCTCAGTTGCACACTCTTCGAGTCCTAATCATGTAATCTATTGATCCCAAGGGACAGAGTTCATGGACCATTCTTTTATCGTTCGATGAAAGTCCCTTTTTTCTCCCTCCCAAATATCTTACACGCCTGAAATTAGTAAACAGAGATGACCAATAAAAAAAGTTAAATGGACGTTAATAAAATCACTCTCTCTCTCTCTCTCTCTCTCTCTCTCTCTCTCTCTCTCTCTCTCTCTCTCAGGTGATAAACCTATTACATTACAACTGCAGAGAAATGGGAATGGAATTCTTGATTAGATTATTTGACTTCCTTTATTATGCACATAAAATATTTTCTTGCAAAGAGGGGCATTGTCTACTGAGTGTCCCACGGATTTTCATAGCGAACAGCCCCGTAGGGGTTTAGTGCCGTCAGTGCACCTCACGGGGTGCACTGTAGACATTACTAAAGGTCCTTTGCAGCGTCCTTTCGGTCTCTAGATGAAACCCCTTTCATTTCTTTTTACTGTACCTCCATTCATATTATCTTTCTTCCATCATGCTGTCAACACTCTCCTAACAATTATTTCATAGTGCAACTGCGAGGTTTTTCTCCTGTTACACCTTTCAAAGTTACCTACTCTCAACTTCCTTTCCAGCGCTGAATGACCTCATAGGTCCCAGTGCTTGGCCTTTGGTCTAAACTCTATACTCCATTTCTATATTCCATTCATAGCAAACGTAAATGCAATCGTTTCTTACTGATTACACCTTCAAGACTACCTCTCGTATATGAACTGGAATTGCCAATGACTTCCATATTATACCTCAAATGATAATTTCAGTGACAGTTCTCCCTATTTCGTTGGGCAATGGCTATATCAAACATGAAGCATATTACTAAGAAATATCCGCAGAATACTTTAGAGTGACTACATTTGTTTACATATCTGCTTTGTGAACGGACTTGCTTGATAACTCTAACATTTTACCTTAAAAATTGTTATAATGGACCATAGATAATTATCATTCACATGCTTGATCTTATAATTTCACAGCATTAAATCACCAGTAAAATTTCTCTATGTTTGCACCGAAAATCCCAGAACTAGAATAAAGAAGAATCGCCCTGAAGATTAGTTTCAATGAACATTAAAAAGGAAAATACCGCTTGAGAGAGAGAGAGAGAGAGAGAGAGAGAGAGAGAGAGAGAGAGAGAGAGAGAGAGAGAGAGAGAGAGAGAGAGAGAATAAGCCTTCCATTATGTCATCCTCAGTATTATATTAAGTCTGAACCATGTAATCTTTTGAACTTAAACTGAAAAGTTTACAAGCCATTTTTCCTTTTCTTTTAATTGTTATTTTGTCCCCCAAAATGAGTGTCCCTTTAACCCCATAAAACATTCTTTTCACTGTCTCTTGACATTCCCTCCTTCCCCTCTCCCAGCGTCTGGCAAACACGCCCGAAATTAGTAGACAGACATGGCCCTTCAAAACGAAAATGAAAGGTAATAAACCCATCCGTCCCTCCTCTCTCTCTCTCTCTCTCTCTCTCTCTCTCTCTCTCTCTCTCTCTCTCTCTCTCTATAACGATAAAGAGTTTATTTAAGACATAAACATGTTATATTACAGCTTTAGAGGGACGAGGGAGGAATTATTACATAAAGCCTTTGGCCTATCGTTTCGTTCCATTTCTTGCCTGGAGGGACATAGCCAAAAGCGATGCATGAAATTGAGTATTACAGAAACGTAACTCTCAAAAAGTTAGGAAAGCAATGGTAGTCCTTACTTGGTAACCTTAACTCGACCGCAAATTTCTTTACGGGAAAAATTTAGCCCTGCAGAATCGAACAGTTTTCCTGAGTTTCCAAATTGCGCCCACAGATCCTTTTAAAATGATGTCACTAGGTGGAAAAGCCTGCGCTTACTGTTTGTCTTAATTCAGATGTCGTTTTTCGATGACCTTAATTCACTTATCTTCTTTACATCACTATAACCAGTTACGATGTGGTTTACAATATACGACGGTCAGCTGTACTCGATGATCCAACGCTATTTGTTAACCTAGTCCTTTGTATTTGCACAAAAAAGACAATTTTATTTGTCATGTGTTAAAAAAAATCAACACATCTACTCTCTCTCTTTCTCTCTCTCTCCATACCCATAGTTTCGGAGACAAGCACGACGCGTCTTCAAACAAACAGATAATTTCGATTTAGGTTTTTAAAAATGCAGGTCGACAGTGATTTATGGTCAAGCGGAATAAAAGACCCCCATTTGATTGTCAGGGCGCTTATGAAAAATGGCTCACTTAAAAATATTGAGTTCTGGTATCAGATTGCGAGAGCAAATTTGCTTATATTACGCAGTGTTTATCAAGGCCATGTCCGGATGCGTAATGGCTGGCAATACGACATGCAAGTGGGATGGGGAGATGGAAAAGGAACGCAGGGTATAAAAAAAGAAGGAATAACAGTTTAGGAACGAGAAGTAAGGGGAGGTATATAACAAAATAAACAGAGGAAGTATGAAGTACAAGGATGAAAGGAGAGATGCAGGACTCCTGCTATTCTAAAAAGGCAAGCACAACATGTTTAGAATTTAGGAAAAGGAAAATGTAAGGCAGTAAAATGAAAAGGAAAAATCATGGAAGGAGGAGGAGGAGGAGGAGGACTCTGACATTCCTTCATACAATATTGACCCAGAGATACGTGTACAACCCATTGCCACCATAATCCCAGATCCAGACCTTCTCTACCAACAACCCAAAATCCCCCAGCCAACCCCAACCCCCCTCATCTCTTCAGAGAAGGTGACTCAGGAGGAGAAGAAGTTGTTGTAGGAGGAGGAATGGGGATTGCTGGAGATGTGCGAGGAGGAAAGGTGAAGGAAGGAAGGAAGGAAGGAAGGAAGGAGGGAAGGAGAGAAGGAAGGAGGGAATAAAGGAAGGAAGGAAGAAAGGAAGGAAGGAAAGGAGGAAGGAAGGAAGGCTGGATAAGTCTCAAGGCAAGGAATACCTCATTGCTTATGCCTCGGGCGTCGGGGACGAAATGCCGAAATGCCTACCATCGCGTGGAAATGGCTCGATTAGGCCATTTTGAACCTTATTAACTTCATCACCCTCCTTGTCAAATTCTTTCGTCGTTTTCCTCCTTCTCTCTCTCTCTCTCTCTCTCTCTCTCTCTCTCTCTCTCTCTCTCTCTCTCTCTCTCTCTCTCTCTCTCTCTCTCTCTCGGTCGGATTTATTGGGTGATCAGTAGTAGCATGCTCCTTCCATGAGTCTGGGCATGGCGATTATTTTTACAAGTATCACCATACATCTCATCATCCTCATGTCAGTGTACACACAAAAAATAAAGCAAGGAAAGCCGCACACGCACACACATAGACACTATATATATATATATATATATATATATATATATATATATATATATATATATATATATATATATATATATATATATATATATATATATTTATTTATTTATATATGCGCATAAATACATCCGCATATATTTCAAAATGTTATACATAAAAAACACACACTCTTTCTCTATCTCTTAAGAGCGCCAACGGGACATTTTAAATATGTAACGCTCAAAGGCATAATGTAAATTAGTAAGAAGAAATTACATTAGCAATGGTTTCTTATCTTTACGTTTTTACCAGAATGTTTAGGTCATTATTATTATTATTATTATTATTATTATTATTATTATTATTATTATTATTATTATTGATAAAAAGGCGACGACCATTCACGTTGATTGTTCTGATTCTCCTGATATTATTATTATTATTATTATTATTATTATTATTATTATTATTATTATTATTATTATTATTATTATTATTATTATTATCCGGTTTTCCCATCGATGTTTGATATTGGACTGATTGTTTATGCTCAAACATAACAATTTATTTCCGGTGCTGAAAATGAAATTAATGACGATTTATCTGCGATAATCACTTGCTTATTGTGTTGCATACGTAACACAAAAGAGTTTATTTTCCGGCAAATTACCGTGAACTGTCGCACGCATAATTTATCTCGAGCGAATCAAAACAAGGGAATTCCCTTGATATCCTCCAGTCATAACAATGATCACTTGTTTCTATTTTTGATAAATAATATGCTATTCCGTTTAGACGGTCGCTCTGTCCTGGGCGTTTTCAATAGCATTCGATGCGTCAGTTTGCGAGAGGTGGGTCTTGTATTAAGCGAAAATTCATCGCCTCTAATTTTTTTTTTTATTATAGGTGAACTTAGAAATCGGTTCCTCTCTCAAGTACCAGGTGAAGACGGTAGGTAAATCCTTGCTCTATTTAACGTAGTGGGTGCCGGGAATGATATCAGAGATATCTTTTAATCTTTAAATTAGCTTAGGAGGGTGTTGTTAGGCAGCAGATTTAGAATCACTTTTAAATTCACTTCTAGTGATCAGGTCGGCAACGTGACCTCGTTCTGATTACTCGAAATGCAGGTTCGATTCCCGCTACCAGACATCAGAATTACTTCACATTTCTTTCATTTGTATCTAAGACCTTGTAGTGACAAGCGTATCTAAAAACAGTGAAGAATTCGAGTAGTTAAAAGGGCATTGTGGCTATTACAATTGCATACGTATCTGGTAAAAGGTGCCCAGTTTTTAAGCTGCGATTAGAAAATCAATTAACTCTCGTTAGAAATTGAAAATTCACCTATATGTGAATCCTCTGCAGCAGCAAATCTGGTCAGGTGATAGTTAAAAAGTGTTTTGAAAGAGCAAAGTTATATATTTATGTATGTATATAAAAGTTCATACATTCATAGTTGTATATAATTGTAGGTATCTGTATAGCACAGATACGTGCACAATTATATTGTTTCGAATGCATGTTTATGTGTATGTATAATTATAAATGTTCGCGTTCCCGATTGCGTTATGCATTTGTTTACGTGATGTAATACAGACGATATAACAAAGGTATACATCGGCCATATCCTCCTAACCATATAAACAAAAAATTATAGAACAAATCGAAAATATTTAGCTGAAGGAAACTTTAGCATAAGCATTATCCTAGACGACTGGGAGAAAGAGCTCCCTGCCCCTGTTCTCCCTTCCCGCTAACATCCTTCCCTAATAACCAGGGCGAATGGCGTCGTTGGTGTTAAGTCTGTTTACATAAATGCCACAACTAAGGGCACACGAGTCACTGAGGTTATGCTGTGGAGACGGTGCAAATAACCAGTCCAGATCTCGGTTCGTTCTGCCGTGGAAATAGGGATGTTCCACGCTGCAGGCGACGGGGAGTTTTCCGTCGTTTTGGTTTTTGGGGGGAAATTCTGCCAGGGAATTTCCCGACGTTCCTCTTGAAAAATGAGATGAAGAGTTTGCCATCGTTTTGGTTGCAGGAAATTTTACTAGGGAATTTCCCTACGTTTCTTTCAAGAAGGCTATGAAGAGATTTCCTTAGTTTTGCTTTGAGAGAAATTCTACTCGGAAATTTCCCTAGGTTCTTTCTTAAAGGAGATGAAGTTATCCTTCGTTCGGGTTTTAGGGAAGTTCTATTCGGAAACTTCCCTTCGTTCTTTTCAAGATGGCGATGAAGAGTTTTCCTCTTGGGAAAACTCTTGGAAAACTCCTAGTTTTTCTCGCAGGAAAATTCTGCTTAGAAATTTTCCTACGTATCTTTGAAAAAGGCGATGAAGAGTTGTCCATCGTCTTACTCTAGGGGAGATTCTACTCAGGAGTTTCTCTTCGTTCCTTTCAGAAAGGCCGTGAAGAGTTTTCCCTAATTCTGTTTTGAGGAAACTTGCACAGTTTCCTTCCTTAAAACGCTTGCCTCTTGATAGCATTTTTGAGATTATTACTGGAGAATTTTGCCACAGGAAGTAGCACCACAAGTGCTTAAATACTTAGGCAACATATTTAGGCAACACGTCAAGATATCTGATTACTTTAATTCAAGGTTCAGTACAATTATAAACAGCTAATATAACAAACACGGAACAGTAAGGAATGGTGACTGACAGCTGACACTTTCATGGAAATGTATTCTTGATAACGATTTGATATCAAGGATAATTTTTTTTTGGACGAAAGAAACTCAGAATCTTAGCCAAACAGGACTGATTTAAAATACTGTGAGTCCACCTGCTTTGATGTTCGACTTTCAGTCAGTTGGTTCAACTTTGCTTTTGACTTTACTCAGCCATTAACCAGAGAGGCTTCCTTTTCAACCGAACGCTTTCGACTCTTTCCTACGCCGTCGATTCTTAAAGTTATTTCTTTTGCCCATTAAGTTATGTGATTAGAAATTCGACGTTTATTTGTCTGTCAGTCATAATATCCGTCCGTCTCCCACGGCTCTTCCGTCTACATGTTCTCTCTGTCTAACTAGCTATCTGTCTATCTATCTATCTGTCTATCTGTGTAGCTATCTATCTATAGTGCATATGTGTGTATGCGTCCGTCCAACTTAACATTCATATTTTTTTTTTCCAATAAAGAAGAGGAAGAAGAAGGAAATTAAGAAAAATTCTCATCAACAAAATCTAATATCACACACACATATATAATATATATACTGTATATACATATATGTATATATTGAAGACAGCAGCATCACATTCTCTCTCTCTCTCTCGTTCAGAGACTCTACACCAAATATTCTTAATTTTTTAGCATTAGGGGAAATTACCTACAAGAAGAGAGAGAGAGAGAGGATGAGGCTCATCTTAAGCAAAATCTTCTGAGTCGAAGATTTCTAATCATCTCCGACTTCAACTTATCAAAGGAAAAAAAAAGGGAAAGAATGAAAGAGAAAATGAAAGGGAGAGAGAGAGGGAGGAGGGAGGGAAGGATGTTCGCTGGTAATTTGTAAACTTACCAGGGAAAATTAAGTGGTGAGCTGAGAGAGTTCTAGCAAAGAACAAGAACAAATTAACGTATAAGGAGAGAGAGAGAGATGCTGCTGTCTTCAATATATACATCTGTGTATGTATCCATGTATCTATATATATATTATATTGTATATGTATATATATATATATATATATATATATATATATATATATATATATATATATATATATATAAAAATAAATTCTGACTCACATCGGGATCAGAACCCAGAAATTTATTTCTCTTCTACATATGATTGTGTGATAATTTATATATATATATATATATATATATATATATATATATATATATATATATATATATATATATATATATGAATGCATATATATAAATATATATGTATATATGTACATATAACTGTATATAGATATAAATGTTTTCTTTTTCAACAAAAACGTGTATTTACTAGAGTTTTATACACACACACACACACACACATATATATATATATATATATATATATATATATATATATATATATATATTTTATATATATATATATATACAGTATATATATATGTATATATATATATGTACTGAATTTAGTGTTATGTTTATCTTGTGTCCTGTAAGCGCAGTAAACAAAAGAATAAACACTGAGAACAAAACATATTTCGCAGAAGAAATCTTACTGCAAAATTATATTATGATCCCAGTGTTAGAAATAAGTTGACCACTCCTTGTTAGTAAAGTTATATTACCTTAGGTGCAGAATTTATCTTAGAAAATGGGATTTTGCAGGAAGACACAATGGCACGCAAAGTCTTTTTGAGAATAATGAGGATGAGAACTAAAGTATTTAAGTCCACTTAACGAAGACAATACGCATTTGCACCATTCTAATGCCAATACACATTGCAATCAATCTTGAAGGTGTTTCATGGCGTTTAAGCTTCCCATTTGACAAAATGCAACTGAAACCATTTCTCTCTCTCTCTCTCTCTCTCTCTCTCTCTCTCTCTCTCTTCACACACACATATATGTATGTATATATAATATATATATATATATATATATATATATATATATATATATATATATATATATATATATATATAAAACAAGTTTCCATATCTCTCTCTCTCTCTCTCTCTCTCTCTCTCTCTCTCTCTCTCTCTCTCTAAACCGTACCATAGTACAATTCGAGATAACTCGAGGTATGCATAACACGGAACAAGCGTCGCTTTAATAATGTGACGGGAGCCACTGTCTCTCTAACGAAGCCATTACCACGCAGCTCGATCGTCACCTCTCTCTCTCTCTCTCTCTCTCTCTCTCTCTCTCTCTCTCTCTCTCTCTCTCTGCTCATCTTGTTCCTCTACCGCCTCCCAAGGGTGCTGGAGCATTGCCGAATTTCTCGTGCGTCTTGTTCACCAATCTCTGTACGTCGCCGGAGTTCGCAACTGATGATATAAACAGACGTGACTTAGATCAGGACTCGAACAAACGTCCCTCTGAATGGTTCAGTAATACTCCCTGGTTCGTTTTAGGTAAAGTCGGCCTTATGCCGTAAGCAATGGTTCTCACGATATCTAACTTCATGGAAACAATATATCAGTGGTTCTCAATTTTTTTTTTTTTTTTTTAGTGATGGTA
>NC_089758.1:29911733-29914233 GCF_040412425.1 Macrobrachium rosenbergii
TCATCGTGTCCTTTGGGCATGGGTCCGATGTGCATTTTCCCGAGATGTAACCGAGTAGCGGGACCTTTCCCTGAAAAAAGCGGGACGACTTATCTTAAAAATTAACCATAGAATTTTCTTGAAAATAATCTCATTATGTTCCCCTCACCCAAATTACTGTCAATATGTCAATCTAACGTAAGCTAACCCAACTTAACCTAACCTAACCTATCCTAATCTAGGGGCATGGCCAAAAAACCGGGAATAGTGCAATACTAGCATACATCTTTCTGGCCTTTGGGACAAGAAACTCGTTCGTACTGGTTTCCTCAGTTCTGTTTTAAGTTTTAGTCACGTAATTTTTCACTATATACAGTATATTATTTATTTATTCGCTTATTTATTTCTTCATGTATTTTTTGATTGATTGACTGACTGATTTGCTAGACATGGCGTTAACCATATATTCATGCCTCTTCCTTCAGGGTAATATTAATTTAGTATCTGTTGTTGACATTCTTCTCTGTTACTCCCCTTTTCACGTTTATAGGATGCTGGATTTACGCGATATTTTTTTTACTTTTTTATTTCTAATGGTATTGAGCAATTTACCTCTTGCCTAAAGAAGGCTTTGTTCGTTACTTCATTTGATGGCGATCCTTTTCATGTGAAGGATGGTAGGATTGCTCGCACAGCCTCCTTATTCAACTCAGGAATAGATGAGGAAACATAAAGAAGACGACGTTGACCTGAATACAATAATAATAATAATAATAATAATAATAATAATAATAATAATAATAATAACTGTTATTATTATTATTATTATTATTATTATTATTATTATTATTATTATTATTATTAATTCTAGAACTGATAACAGTCCATTCTAATTCACAAATATTTAACAGCATTTCATTTAATAATGTCCCTGCCCTTTAGCAAATTATATTGAGAACATCTTTATTTACGGAAAACAGAGTCTATAGATATCCCATTGTCGATCCACCATTACTATCTCGAAACCTGGTTTCTATTTGCCGTTCTCTCCAGAAACATAACATGAGAACCACATATTTTGAGAGCCTCAGGTTTGTGGTGCATGAATGTCAGCCTGAAGGCCTATTTCAGTCTCAGGGATATGATGCATCTCATTTGGAAGTTTCATTCATTACTTACGGAGGAATAAACTTACATTCTTTTTTTTCTGTAAAAGAAAACTATTGTGCCGACTTTGTCTGTCCGTCCGCACTTTATTCTGTCCGCACTTTTTTCTGTCCGCACTTTTTCTGTCCGCCCTCACATCTTAATAACTACTGAGGCTAAAGGGCTACAAATTGGTATGTTGATCATCCACCCTCCAATCATCAAACATACCAAATTGCAGCCCTCTAGCCTCACTAGTTTTTATTTTAATTAAGGTTAAATTTAGCCATAATCGTGCTTTTGGTAACCCGACAGCACAGGCCACCACGACCAGTTGAGAGTTTCTTGGGTCCCGGCTCATGCACCATTATACGGAGACCACCCAAAGATAGATCTATTTTCGGTGGCATTGATTATGTGCTGTGCAGAAAACTCGATTGCGCCGAAGAAACTTCAGCGCATTTTTTACTTGTTTTTTTAATGGAGGAGATTACCACTCTATTTTCTGTGGTTGTTGGGGAATAGACGAGTCGTCTCACTGGGAACTCTGCTTTTATACTACGTCGACTGTTGCAGCCACATTCTTAAATACCCAGTAGCCTGGAGGAATCCGTTTCCATACCTTTTATTCCAACTCGTGATCTCTCTTGAAACAATATACAGAGAGTGTGTGTATGTAGAGGAAGACAGCTGAATCCCAAATTGCTCCGCTTTAACATCAGTGATCAGAATATGCAAATCGGCTCGGACCAGTTCTGAAAAAGGGCCAAAACGCCCGAGTCCCATACGCAGCTCGTAAACAAACGGATAAACTTTCGCCAAGTGTATGAATAATGGAAGTGGTTCTCATCTGCATATCCAACCTAGCAAGGTATGCCAATGCAAGCATCGCCCAGCTGGTATTGTGAAGTCAAGTGTGGTCATAAAAGGACAGCAATTTCTGATGGTCCTTACGACGGAAATATCACCCAAAAGTCGGACGAGATGCTCTGTAAAATTCTTCGCAAAATGAAAGCCAAACATCCCTCGACGAACTGAGGTAAAAATACTGACCAGAGGTCAGTTTCTCAGCCATTATTTGTCAAAGGAGCTACGTAAAAGCAATATGGGCATTAGCTCCCCTTCTGCTATTTCCTGTATGTATGGACAGTTCGTGACTTTTATAAAAGTGAAGAAGAAGAGCCTTTGATGTGTTGTCAAAACCACAGGGGAGAATTGCAGGTACCAAAATCTGTCAAGTGTTCTGACAACTCTTCCTTCAATTTCTTGGCCTTATAATGCAGTATCTATCTTATAATACTAAGAGCATTAGGGTCAACCTATAATTTCCTTAAAGAATTTGTATACCTATAATCAGCCATCGGTGTACCTGAAG
>NC_089758.1:29919233-29924233 GCF_040412425.1 Macrobrachium rosenbergii
AGTTCAGCAGCTTGTTGTTGGTGTGTCGCTGGTGGTGGTTGTTGTTGTTGTTGTTGTTGTTGCTGTTGAGGTTGTTGCTGTTGTAGAGGCTCTGCGACGACTTCCTTAAGTCCGACAGCTCTTCCTTGGCGGACGTTGAAGCCTCTGCGGCAAGAGAAGTTTAAAAATGTCCTCATCAGCAAGTGATTCACTCTACGCTGATACACAAGCCACGCCCACTACATCTAGCATGGTTGCCTAATGCCTCTAGAAGATATTTTAGTAGTTTTTATTGATAATGATACCACGTTGATACACAAGCCACGTCCACTACGTCTAGCATGGTTGCCTAATGCCCCTAGAAGATATTTTAATAGTTGATTATTGATAATGACACCATTTGATACAAAAGCTACGCCCTTTTCATCTGGTGTAGTTGCCTAATCTCTGTAGAAGACATTTTTATAGATGCCTATCGATAATCATGCCACGTTGGTACCCAAACACATTCTTTTCGTCTGTCATAGTTGCCTAATGCCTCTACAGGACAATATTTTGATAGTTGCTTATTGATAATGATACCACGTTGATATCCAAAGCATATTAATATTTGCCTCTTAATAATGATACCCAATGGATACTCAAGCCAAGCCCTTTTCATGTGGTGTTGTTGCTTAATATCTCTAAATGACATTGTATTAGATACCTATTAATAATGATACCCAACTGATACTCAAGCCTCGCCATTTCATCTGTCTTACGAAGGAGGGGGTTCATTTTTTTCCTCATTGACGTTTCGTTATTTGGAACCCAGGCGATCGCTAAATCCTCTGTGGGTGCAGTCTTTTATATATTTTCCTCATTCCCTTATGCAAATCCTGATCTACACTAAAATTTGATGCAATATTGTAAGTAGGACATGAGAAGGAACCAACAATACCAAGTATCCTATTAGACTTCACATGGAAATATTTATATGTCTTCGTGGTGCCAAAAATACAGTGATAAAGGTGAAAAGTGTAAAACTATTCCATTTTTGCCAGAAAACTCGCGTACATAGCGTACCTATTGACACTGAGAATCTGGGTCTGTGAGAATTCCAATGAAAAATACAATATGAAATAAGCTTTTATAAATGAGACATCAATAACGATAGATGTCACACAAATGCTTTTGCTCATTCAAACCCAGTAAATATGATCAAACTTCAAAGATCTCTTCCCAGAGTTTGACATGTCTCGCTAATGCATACTTAAATAATAATAATGTTATATTCATTTACATCAAAAACAATAAAAATGATCAGATTCTAATATACCTTTTTCTTTGCTCCAATTAACAGCTGAGAGTGGTTTCCCGTAAGACTTGTTTTTCTCCTCACGACCACCTGAAAAATAAAAATACGTTATCTTATTAAGACTGTCTTCCAGTGTTCTTTTCTCTTACACGTGTATTTTTTTTTATCTCGCCCAAGCAGAAAAACACGAGAGGAGAGTAATATATTTGACAAAGGAAAAAAATAAATAAGGCCAATTCTTGTTATTGTTGCCTGGAACCGTTAAATTAGTAAAATCAATTTTCAATCACCCTGCAACAAAATACCTGATCTCTAACATCACATTAAAGAATGAGAGTTCGTTGCTCTCCTTGGACCAAAGATTTCACTCTTTTCCAAACTGTTGTAACAAAAATGATCATAATTATCTTGTTAGTCAGGTTTTACAGTCAAGGGGACGAATGTTTGACCATTACAGAATAAATGATCCGAAAGGTTTTTTTTTTAAAGAAAAACAAAAGTAACTGAATTAAATTTATTTAGATTTAATGCGAGTTCAGTCTCAGTATACTGAACTGTTCTTAAATTCTTTTAGACGAACAACCAATCCTACATTAATCCTGAACTATTTCACAACTTCTCCGCGCTTATGAACAGGTTGAATCTACACTGAAGAACAATGAATAATTTTCATGTATTATATAGACCATAAACACCTTTCAGCTTCTCTGTTCTCTAAAATTTCTGGGTAAACTCTCCACTGAAAACCTTGAATACTGAAGAGAAATAGAGGAAGAAAATCTCCTTCCTTGGTGATGCTCGCACGCATCCTGGCCACAAGACTGAATTCATTGCTAAACCAATCACACACCATGACACTTCTTAAACGTCTATCCTTTAACATTTAGAATAAATTTTCCATTGAAAACCATGGATTTGGGAAGGAAATAAGCGAAGAACTTCTCATTTCCCAGAGGGTTCCAATCGAAGAGCATTTACCCTGGACCATAGGAATATACACTTTCCACGGGAAACCTTGCATTCGTAGAGGAAAAAAGCGAAGAACTTCTCATTCCCTGGAGGGTTCCAGTCGAAGAGCATTTACCCTGGACCATAGCAATATACACTTTCCATTGAAAACCTTAGATTCGGGAAGGAAATAAGCGAAGAACTTCTCTCATTCCCTGGAGGGCTCCAATCGAAGAGCGCTTACTTCGGATACTAGAAATATTATACCTTTATTAATGGAGTTGTGGTTGTGCTGAATGGGTACCGATGCCGAAATTCGGACCACCTGCTCGGCTCCACCTTGACTGTTGTTGGCGATGCAGTTGTACTCCCCTATGTCAGCCTTGGAGACCTCCCTGATGGTTAGCAACATGTGGGTCTTGTACTTCTGGGACCCCGCCACCTCCTTGACCTCGTACCTGGAGAAAATCAAGCATTATACCCCGTTAGGGTGGGTAGTGCCATCAACGCACCTCATGTGGTTCACTGTAGGCATTACTTCAGGTTCTTTGCAGCGACCCTTCGGTCCCTAGCTACAACCCCTTTAACTTCTTTCATTGGACCTCCGTTCATGTACTTTTTCTTCTATCTTACTGTCCACCCTCTCCTAACATTATATATATATATATATATATGTATATATATATATATATATATATATATATATATATATATATATATATATATATATATAGTGTGTATGTATGTATGTATGTATTTATACATACAGACTATGATTTATCTATAACTTTAAGCCTCTTCCCATAACAAGGGTGGACTGTGTAGGAATTTCCCACATTATTAACTGCATCATCCACATACACAGGGGGCTAATCAGCAGCATGTCCAGTCCCTAAATATACTACACTATTCTTCTCGTCTTTTTGTTTGACTGATTGTCACGTTTACTTCATTGCGCATTATGCATAATTAAGAACATTGTGATAGTATATTTGACTCATTTTTATTGGTTACAATATTTCAAGACAATTCCATTTAACATATGCGAAAAATGTTGACGTACGTGTCTTTAAATTATTTGTTTATAAATGTCTTAAAACCTGAAAGAGTAACGTTAATTTTAGTTTTCTTTAAAAGAAAATTATTGTGCCGACTTTGTCTGTCCATAGGCACTTTTTCTGTCCGCCCTCAGATCTTAAAAGCTACTGAGGCTAGAGGGCTGCAAATTGGTATGTTGATCATCCACCCTCCAATCATCAAACATACCAAATTGCAGCCCTCTAAGAGACTCAGTAATTTTTTTTATCTTATTTAAGGTTAAAGTTAGCCATAACTGTGCATCTGGGAGCGATATAGACCAGGTCACTACCGGGCCGTGGTTAAAGATTCATGGGCCACGGCCCATACAGCATTAAACCGAGACCACCGAAAGACAGATCTATTTTCCGTGGCCTTGATTATACGCTGTAGCGGCTGCACAGAAAACTCGATTGCGCTGAAGAAACTTCGGCGCATTTTTTACTTGTTTAAGTGTGTGACTGACTCCTCAATTTTATATTGGGGCGTAGATATTCATCTGCGGAAGACAGAGACGGAGAAAGACATTTTTTGTTCGTCCACACCAATAACATCAATAACTATAATACCAGTGCATAACCATTGCTCCGTAGGGGGGTAGTGCCGTCATTGCACCTCATGTGGTCACTGTAGGCATTACTTTAGGTTCTTTGCAGTGTGCCCTCTGCCCCCAGCCGCAACCCCTTTCGTTCCTTTTACTGTACCTCCTTTCACACTCCCTTTCTTCCATCTTACTCTCTACCCTCTCCTAACAATTGATTCATAGTGCAACTGCGAGGTTTTCCTTCTGTTACACCTTTCAAACCTTGTACTGTCAATTTCCATTTCACCGCTGAATGACCTCATAGGTCCCAGTGCTTGGCCTTTGGCCTCAATTCTATATTCAAATTCAATTCAGTACATAACCATTGAGACTTATAAACAGCCAAAACACGTTTGTATCATTCCAGATAATATTTGACGAAGGAATTGTTACTAAAACAAAGAAATGTTTGACCAAATACGTGGAGAGAGAGAGAGAGAGAGAGAGAGAGAGAGAGAGAGAGAGAGAGAGAGAGAGCTCATAAATCTCGAAAGTTAAATGGAGAGAGAGAGAGTGAGGATGAGGTTTACTAGTTACACTGTTCGATGTTAACTGAATAATAAATCACTTGTGTGAAGGAGTACATTCTCCGATCACCTTTCTTTAGCGTCCTTGGGAGGCGGTCACTGGTTCATTTAACAAATGTCTGTTTATATATATATATATATATACATATATATATATATATATATATATATATATATATATATATATATATATATATTTTTCGTCTTCATTCTTGGACTAGACCTCCTGCAATAGGTTAAAAATTATATATATATATATATACATATATATATATATATATATATATATATATATATATATATATATATATATATGTGTGTGTGTGTGTGTGTGTGTGTGTGTGAAATTTTTATCACACCGTGATTTATATACAGTCATGAAGCTACAAATGTAATTTAATATCCAATTTACGCTACTTCGGGAAGATCTCCGATGGGGAATTATCACCGAAGGGGAATTTTATAAAATTCCCCTTCTGTGATAATTCTCCATCGGGGATATTCCCGAAGTAGCGTGAAGTGGATATTAAACAACATTTGAAGCTTCATGATTATATATATATATATATATATATATATATATATATAT
>NC_089758.1:29926733-29954233 GCF_040412425.1 Macrobrachium rosenbergii
AGAGAGAGAGAGAGAGAGAGAGAGAGAGAGAGAGCTTAATCTCCCCTAACATATGGTGAATCCACACTAGAAAAGACACGTCAGTCACTGCCACATTAAAATTCTAATTACTGAATTATGGATGAGACCCCTGTATAGGAAACTGTCACAACATTACTCTCTCTATTTATCTACAGCTACATAGGGCTCATCAACAGAACGTCGAATAGCCCCGTACAAGTCATGCGCCATTCACATCTATCTTTGAAAGCAGCAACTGAGATTGCTCATAAAAACGCATTATTCAAGAATGAATGTAATAGTAGATTTAAAAAAAAAAGATAAAAATATTTTTAAATGTGTGAATACAGAATACAAAACACCATGTAATGAAACTACTCTCTCACTCTTCGATGAAAATTTTATCATATATATAATTTTTATTTTTTTAGTTTTCTATGTACTATTTTTATTATTTTATTCTTAGTACTTTATTTTTATATATACCATTTTTAATATTTCATATTATAATGTGTAACATTATAATATCTTAATATTTTAATATTACAATATGTAACATTATAATAATAATATTAATCTTTAATATTTTTCCACAACATTTCCTACCAAATATTAACGTCATCAAGCTGAAGCGGACGTGACGTCTTCACGGCGGAATATTGGCGACCAACCCTGTCGTGTCTAGCGTTACCAGTTACAAACCCGTCCAAAACGGGACTTCCTGTGGGGGGAGGTAGTGCTGTCAGTGCACCTCATGCGGTGCACTGTAGGCATTACTTAAGGATCTTTGCTACGTCTCTTCCTCAGGCCCCTAGCTGCGACCCCTTTCATTCCCGTTACTGTACCTCCGTTCATAATCTATCTTTCTTCTTCTCACTTTCCTAAACCCTCTCCTAACAATTGATTCATAGTGCAACTGCAAAACGGTTTCCTTTGAAACCTTTTTACTGTCAATTTCAGTTCCAGCGGTGAATGACCCCATAGGGCCCAGAGTTTGACCTTTGGCTCAAATTCTAAATTATATTCTATATATTCCAAAACATGACTTACATTTGACTTCTACCTCGATGCGTTTGCTGACGGACGGCGGGATGCCGTTCGTCGCGATGCACAGGTAGGCCGCCATATCCGTTCTGGTCAGGTGTGTCAGATGCAACAGGGGGCCTGCGACTTCCATTGCTGGGAGGAATCAAAAAGAAAAGCGTGAATGAAGAAAGAAACGAATGTAATTAATGGGTTAGTGAGGAAGTATATATATATATATATATATATATATATATATATATATATATATATATATATACATATATATATATATATATATATATATATATATATATATATATATATATATATGTATGTATGTATATAATATAAATATATGTATATTATATATATATATATATATATATATATATATATATATATATATATATATATTTATATATATATATATATATATATATATATATATATATATTTATATATATATATATATATATATATATATATATATATATATATATATATATATATATATATAGGTATAGTATATACTGCCTTTTATTAAGTCGACTGCTGGCTGAAGTGAGACAGAGATGATAAAATCTAATATAGAAGATTCAAATAAAAGACAAATACTTTTCTCTCTCGGATAGGACATGAGGTTCCCCAAAAAGCACACAAATAAGAAAATGAAAAAAAGAAAATTTGTCCATTCTAGGGGCGTTTATTGCGACACGAAAGAAAACAATGTCCATCAAACGCTACGCTCATGGAAATCTCTTGTATATTTTAGACAGAGGTGTTGGAGGTTTTGGGGGGGGAACACAAGGGAAAATTTTCTGTCTCTCCCGTCCTTTATTGTTTCTTCACGGAGGGAGATTCTTGTTTAAAATTCTACTGTCTACTAAACGCCTCCAGTAACTTAGCCGTTCAGTAGGACCGGGTTCTGTTTTTATTTCACTCCATTCTGGCACTAAATTATTTTCGTTGTCACCAATGATTTGAAGCACATTTCTTTTTCTACTCAAGGACATCACATCGAACGAAGAATAATTCTACCTCATTCTGACGTATTTTGTTTCAAGAAATGATTATTTTTTTTAAGAAAAATATGCAAGTGGAGTAAAATTGCAATTGGTGTAATAATTCATTTCAGTAATTAAAGGATAGAGTTATAAAAAACTAGCTGTAAGGAGTATCTTTGGTCTCTAAATCCAGCAAAACAACCACGTATCGCATTTACTTACAGATAGTACATTTAAAACCAAACACTACGTCAACAACCAAAACTATATAAATACGTTGATTGCCAATTTGTGTATTTTGTATCATTCCATCTACCTTTGCTTTCCATTAATGATCGATGAAACAAAATTCAGAATACCTCTCAATATGATTGCCATTCATCTTCCATACCTCAAGACTTCTATAACTTCCTGTACTTTTTTTTTTTAGGTCAGTTCTGAATATTTTCTTTTCTTAACCATTCTTCCTCCCCCCCTTTTTTTTCAGTCTTGGGTGGGTGACACAAGGGAGTTCCTGTGCCCATATTGTGGACTTTCACGGGATGGAAAACTAAACTACTGCAACAAATTCCATACTTCAGTACCATTAAGAAGTTACCTTCACCCCTTAACGCATTCAAACTTCCAACTCCCCTGGCATTTCTGTTCCGCAACTTTTGCGATGCTCCGGCTGCCTTTTTTTTTTTTTTTTTTTGTTTTCTATAAAAAAAAAAGCTATTGAGATGGCTTTGTTTGTCCGTCCGGACTTTTTCCAGTCCTCCCTCAGATCTTAAAAACTACTGAGCCTAGAGGGCTGCAAATTGGTATGTTGATCCTCCACTCTCCAATCATCAAATATATCAAATTGCAGCCCTCTAGCCTCAGTAGTTTTTATTTTATTTAAGGTTAGAGTTAGCCATGATCGTGCGTCTGGCAACGCTATAGGACAAGACATCTCCACCGGGCCGTGGCTGAAAGTTTCATGGGCCGCGGCTCATACAGCATTATACGGTGTACAGAAAACTCGATTGCGCTGAAGAAACTTCGGCGTATTTTTTACTGGTTTTATTTTTTTACATACATTTTTTTAAGAAATCGTGTTTTCTTGGAAATATTTATTCAGCTGATTATCAAGATTATCTGCACACACACACACACACACACACACATATATATATATGTATGTATAATCAACTTCTGTGCGAAGAACTTTGAGAAATCTTTTGCAAAAAATTCATTGTACCTCTGTTCACATAAGCAACAAATTAAGTCCCTGATAAGCAGTCCATTCCTATGGTTCTCAGCCATTCTAAATAAAGACATAGGACTGGCCATCTCTTGATTATTAACCAAATAATCGATGGGAAGGCTATCACCTTCTGGAATCACCCTATTTAAGTTACAATATATACAGTATGTGGCATCGGAGGACATTGTATTCAGTGACTGGTACTTACCGCTTAGCATTCAAGGTTCAGATGCCTTGGAAGATATGGACATCTAATCAACATCTCCTCCTCCTCCTCTTCTTCTCCTTCTTCTTCTTCTTCTTCTTCTTCTTCTTCTTTCTCCTCCTCCTCCTCCTCCTCCTTCTCTCCCTCCTCCTCCTCCTCCTCCTCTTCTTCCTCTTCTTCTTCTCCTTCCTCTGTTTTTCCACCCTCACGCCCATTCATCCGGGACTTTTATTATCCGCGAGCATCGC
The DNA here is from genome assembly GCF_040412425.1 of Macrobrachium rosenbergii. Lineage (NCBI taxonomy): Eukaryota > Metazoa > Arthropoda > Malacostraca > Decapoda > Palaemonidae > Macrobrachium > Macrobrachium rosenbergii. The sequence goes on from NC_089758.1 coordinate 29,930,445, forward strand.
CATCCAACAGCAACGCATCTTCCATTTCTTTCGATTCCATTTTATTTTTTCCTCCCCGGTCCTTATCTCCCTCATCTTCATCGCACTATTTCCCTTCCCATTTCCAGAACCATTATTTTCTAGAGTCCCTCCCCCTCCTCTCCCCCCAACTCCTTCTCCTACCCCGCCCCCTTTTCCAGGCACTAGACTACCCCTATCCACGAAAAGAAAGCACAGTAAAAAAGAAAAAAAAAGGATCTAAAATTTCCTACTATTTTTGCCATAAATCTTTAAGGCTCCGCCCCCAAAAAGAAGTATCTTTGTACCATCGGGGGTGGGGGGGGGCGGGAAACTCCGACACCAGATAATGGTTCTCGTCCCATCATTAATTCCTTAAATACATTAACCAAGACAATGGGCCACTCCCCCCCGTGACACACTCCGGTCTCTCTCCCACCCCCTCACCAGCTCCCCGTTTCTAATAATGAGGGCGGAAAAAACTTAATTCAATCTTTGAGTTTTCAGGCGTTTGGTTCAAGTTTCGTGCTTCTCTTTTCAATCTTAATCAAATGTATTTTTTCTACGTATTTCCTACTGCGAGATTTAAAAAAAAAATCAACCCTTCCAGCTTCCATACAGGAAAATAAACTGTCCTCATTCATGCAGTTGTTTTTCCCTTCCCAGGAGGAAAGACACGAACCCTCCTGTACTATCCACTAGTGATTACACGTTTACTATATCCTGATTATGTGTAAGCACCAAATAAGCTAGCTATGCTTCCTCATAAGAAACCTCTGGCGTTGTCTCCTTTACTTGGTGCAGCAAAATTTCGTGTTATTAAGCTTTTCATAACACTTGTCTTTTTTTTTTTTAGCTCAAATTATTTATAAAAAAAACAAATTATTTATTAGTCAGTTCTGGAAATGTACTTCTTTGCTTTTTACTTGTATTTCTTGATGTGTGTGTTTTGTTTTATTTTGTGTGAAGGCTTAAAAGGCAATTTAATGAACTTTCATATTTTCCATGTGAAGAATGAAGTGTTGTTAACAACAAGACATTATCAATAGCAGTGAATCATGAAGGACACCAAATACTCAAAAAAAAAAAAAAAAAAAAGACACCCCACGAGGGGCTTCGCTGCCGCTGATAATCCGACGCATTAAGTTATAGATTTCTCCCTAGATTTTCCCTAGATTTCTCCCTAGACTTTTCCCTTGAAGGCTACTTTTTCGGTGCCGGAAAATACGATGTGTGTCTCATGCCAAGATGGGACTGGGGCGTGGAGTATCAACTTATTACAACGTGGCTTAGTGCCAATCAATAGGTTTCTTGGAAGAGACACTTAGGAGATCAGACACACATTCTTGAAGTGTTTTTAGCTTAAATAACAACACAAGCCACGCCCCCTGGATCGCCAGGTTGCCAGATGCCTCTTGAAATAAGATTTCTACGTGCTTAAATTAGCTTTCTAGATGTGTGTGTCTGCCATAGGATATATTTGTAAATGCGCTGCTTGCACAAACACGCACATGTATCTACTCGTATATTATAAATATATATGTATATGTGTGTTGTGTATACATATATTTATATATCTGTTAAGCCATCTTCAATCAGTCTGATTAAGAAACATGTCAAAAATGATTCCCTCTTTGTTTATTGAGACTTCAAGACTGATTTACCTAAATGAAAATGAAAATACAGTATAATAATCAAAACAGATGCGTGAAAATGGATGCTTACCAGACATGGTGAGATTAATCTTTATCTTTTCATTGTCCTCTCGCTTCCACTTGATGGTGGGCACAGGAGACCCCCGGGCACTGCACGCCAATGTGACATCCGTGTTCTCTGTCAGCCTGACATCCCGAGAACTCATGTCGTCTTTGATGTAAGGTGGCACTGCAAAATTAAGAGTGGATGAAATTTTATAGAGCATATATGGACGCGATTCTAGTCAAATCGACCTTGTTTCGACGAACTGCGTTGTCACATTTTCAAGCCAAATGTCCCCAAAAGATGAGCTAATTAGAAGCTGTGAATAACATAAAAGTCTCTGAAGCCCATTTTCTCAAATTGAGGAAAAAATGGCTGACGTCAGTTATTCAAACTAGGGACGAAATCGCCCTTTAATCCGCCTGAAATATGTAAATGGTCCTGCCTTAAAAACATAAATAAGATTATACAGATGTGTAAATGAATGAGACGATGGTAACCGAAATGTGTAAATGGTCATTCCTCACAAACGTAAATAAGATTATACAGATGTGTAAATGAGTGAGATGATGGTAACTGAAATATGTAAATAGTCCTTCCTCACAAACATAAATAAGATGATACAATGTGTAAATGAATAAGACGATGGTAAATGAAGTATGTAGATGGCCTTTCCTTAAAAACATAAGATGATACAGATTTGTAAATGAATGAGACGATGGTAATTGAAATATGTGAATGGTCTTTCCTTACAAACATAAATAAGATTATACAGTTATATAAATTAATGAGATGGTAGTAACTGTTGTGATCGAAACTGTTTCAGAACCCTTTATAAGCTTATAATTGATAACTGGCTTTGTGAGGAAGAAGTCTTATTAAAACCATGACCCCCCGTAAGAGGGTACTGCCGTCAGTGCATCTCATGCTGTGCACTGTCAGGCATTACTCAAGATTCTTTGCACCGTCCCTTCGGCCTCTATCTGCAAACCCCTTTCATTCCTTTTACCCTACCTCTGTTCATCTTCTCTTTCTTCCAACTTATTTTTCTTAACCACAACCCTCTCCTAACAACTGATTCATAGTGCATCTGCAAGTTATTCCCCATGTTATAACTTTAAAACCTTTTTTTACTCTCGGTTTCCATATCAGCGCTGAATGACGTCATCATGGGTTCCATTGCTTGGTCTTTGCCCTCAGTTGTATATTCTATTCTATCCTATTCTAAAAGTATGACGACTCACCAACGACCGTGACATGGCCGATCTGACTGATGGCGATCTCCGTGTTGATTTGGCACATGTAGGTCCCGGCGTCCCCGGGTCTCAGGTCCCGGATGGTGAGGTACCAGGTCCGGTGGCCATCGTGGGAGACTCCGATGCGGTTGTTCCGGGTGATCACGTGGTTGCCAACGGTCAGGATTGCCGATCGGTCCTTCTGGATCCAGGCTAGCTATTGGGAGAGTTCGGATTCTTTATGCATAATCTTCGTTTTTTTTTTTTGTGCGTCATGATTTAAGCAATTCTTTAGCGTATATTTATTTTGTATTGAGTAACTATCAAATGAGTAGGGCATCTAAATATGGACACATGGGAAAATTGATTTACTTATGTATAGTTTTTTTTAATGCTTTATGCAATTGTTTAGCTAATATTTATTTTCATGTAATTATTTGGTGAGACAGGCATCTAGATATGGATACGTGGGTTGGAAGTCTTAAAATAATAATAATAATAATTATTATTATTATTAATAATAATAATAATAATAATAATAATAATAATAATAATAGTAGTAGTAGTAGTAGTAGTAGTAGTAGTAGAATACACATAAGAGGAATAAGAAGACACATGTTGCAATAGTCCGCATCATTTATTTCCGGCTTCGAGTTTCATAAATGTCTAACAATATTTTCGTGCTTAAAATGAAACACATAGAAAATCAAAAGCAGTGAAAATAAAAGCAATAAGTCACCTTAGGGGTATAAGAACAAGATTTTTTCTCGTACCAAGATATCTAGACATGATGAAATTTCCATGTTCTACTGTGAATTCTCAAAATGTATATTTAAAAACTGGCTTAAAAGATCTGATCACTGAAACGTTCAGCTATATGTTTTTTTTTTCTATTTTAGTGATATGATTTTGTTCAGGAAATCTTTTAATATTCATTTCACTAAGTCAGTTCGTTTCCCTTACATTAAGTGGAGTGACAGAGAGTTGCAAAGGTGAAAACAGGCATAGAGACAGAGAGAAAAAGTTTGTTATCTGCTTATAGAGAGGAATTGAAAGTTTCACTTTTTCATTTTGTATAACTGGGTTACAATGCAGAACAAATTTTTAGGGAAGAAGAGACAAAGCGTTCAAGACATCACGGGAAAGGCAGATACAATGAATTACAGGACCAAGAGACTTAAAAGAACGGCGACACTCTCAGATCTTAAGTGGATCTTAAACAGAAATTGTTGCCGTAAAGGCCTGAAGGTCTTAAAAGTAGTAGGGAATTCGGGGCCACACAAAAATTAAAATGAAGAAGGGAGAGAAGATAGAAAAAGTCACAGAACTTAGCCGTACCGGGGAAAGAAAAGGGTTTAAGATTTACAGGAATTCTAAGTGATTCCTTCGTTCTCCTTTGATGCTGGAAGTGACGTCAGTTTCGAGCGAAAGGCAAGGCACAGAAGTTGGCGACTAAATATTCAGAAACTTAGAAGTTGGATTAAAAGAAAAGGTTAAAGAGTTCCCGAACGGGGAGGAAAAAAATGAGGAAGAGGGAAAGAAGGGAACGAGGAAAACAGGGCTGGACTTAAAAGGAAAATTATTTCAACTTCAGGAGGAAAATATGTAAGGAAAAAACAGACAAACTTGTTCGGCTGATTTTCAGTTTTCTGTGAAAGAAAATTATTGTGCCGGCTTTGTCCGTCCGCACTTTATTCTGTCCGTACTTTTTCTGTCCGTACTTTTTCTGTCCGCCCTCAGATCTTAAAAACTACTAAGGCTAGAGGGCTGCAAATCGGTATGTTGATCATCCACCCTCCAATCATCAAACATACCAAATTGTAGCCCTCTATCCCCAATAGTTTTTATTTTATTTAAGGTTAAAGTTAGCCATAATCGTGCATCTGGCAACGATATAGGACAGGCCACCTCCGGGCGCCGTGTTTAAAGATTCATGGGCCGCGACTCACACATAATCATACCGAGACCACTGAAAGATAGATCTATTTTCGGTGGCCTTGATTATACGCTGTACGGAAAACTCGATTGCGCTGAATTAACTTCGGCGCATTTTTTACTTGTTTTTTATGGTGGTAATAACAGAGGTTTTAACGAAGGCTTTTTTTTTGTGCCTATTTATAAATGCTTCGCTTTGGAGGAGAATACTTTGTGATACTTTGTTGGGTTTTGCTGCGAAAGAACGCTGTTATAGATTTAGCTGGCATTTTTTTATCTGCGTTTATTTTGTTCCAGTGTATTTTATGCGAAATAAAGCCTTTATTATTATTATTATTATTATTATTATTATTATTATTATTATTATTATTATTATTATTATTATTTTGTCTCCTTTTAGTACTCTGTAGTTTAACTTCTATGTATAGAATTAATTTCAGTGTATTTTATGCGAAATAAAGCCTTTATTATTATTATTATTATTATTATTATTATTATTATTATTATTATTATTATTATTATTATTATTTTATCTTATTTTAGTATTTTGTAGTTTAACTTCTATGTACAGAATTCACTCCAGTGTATTTTATGGGAAATAAAGTCTTTATTATTATTATTATTATTATTATTATTATTATTATTATTATTATTATTATTATTATTATTATTATTATTATTATTATTCCAGCACTGGCTTTCGCTCTATGGACAGATCATAACACAGCGAAGGAAGAGAATGTTGAATCTGCACCCTTTGTCGACCAAATGGTTTGCAAAAATTTTATGAAAGTATTACAAATTTCGTCCTTCTGTTCATCTACGAAAGCTACCATAGGACCATAGCTGAAACAAAGGAAAGAGAATTTTGAAATGTATGAGGTAAATCGACATACGATTTCGTACAATAATTTCAACCAAATTAAACACAAAGACCCATAATTATAAAATAAAATATGCGAACACTTCTGCAAGTAAGGTCGAAATTTCTTGGGAAAGTAATCATCGAGGAAGTGGATACATTCAGTGACCTGACTTCAAGTAGCGTTAATCAAGTTTTGCAATACTTTGCTGGAGATGGTCGTTTCCATTCCACTGAGGATCGTCAGGCGACCATAACAAATAATTAAGAAATAAAATACATTTGCATAAACGCACTCTGCTCTGTCTGTCTATTCAAATGAGGAGCATTTTCGTATCAGTGTATGCAATGTATGATATATTACCTATAGAAACAAATATCGTACTGAATATGCATATATTAGCACAACTTTCATGCGTGTAAAGAATTTGGATAGTCAACCTTATGTATATGTATATAGATTATATATAATTATATATATATATATATATATATATATATATATATATATATATATATATATATATATATACATTCTACATACTTACATTCATATATATATATATATATATATATATATATATATACATTCTACATACTTACATTCATATATATATATATATATATATATATATATATATATATATATATATATATATATATATATATATATATATATATAAGACACACACATCCACGTGCCAAGATTAAGCAATCGCAGTCCATCGGTAATCTAGAGCAGCCAGGCTAAGTAGGCGAGGCAGCTGTATCTAGGTAAATAAAGGCCGTTGTCGAGAGAGCAAGAGGTTTAGCTTTAACTTCCTGATTGCAGAAACTCTCTCTCTCTCTCTCTCTCTCTCTCTCTCTCTCTCTCTCTCATCAAGATGGACCGATACGTCAGTCCAAGTCAGGAGGATGCCGATTGGCCTGAAAAGGGTGGGGAGGGGGGGGGGGGATCCGGGCCTTTCGCAAAGTATCGGTGACCGGGAAAGGGTTTGGTTTTCGGGGGGTCGAGGGGTTGAAGACAGATAAGGACCAATTTGGGAGAGGAGGCGGGGGTGATATGGCGGACGGGCAATGGAGTGTTTGGAGACGGGGGTTAGGGGAGAGATCTCCAGGATGGGGACCAGATAGATAGAGATAGCCTTTTAGAGAGGCATTGACTGTTATTGGAAAGCAGGACTGGAGTGAGACTAGGAGTGGTGGGGTGGGGTTAGAGATAAGGACCTTGAGGGTTTCATTTGGGTTGACCGGACTCTGAGGGGGTTTGGGATGGGTGTTGGGTGGGGGGGGGGTGTTTGAGATCGTCCGTACGAGGGAAGACATTCTCAAACACAGCATTAACAACTCCCAGACGACGCAGTAAATGAGAAAAGTTTGTATGGAATGGATTCCGATATTTGGTGGTTTGTGCCATAAATTCTTTAAGAGGGCCGAACCATTTAATCCGGGGGCGCGCTTGACTCTGGCCCACTTTATCCGTTTATCAAGACGGGGCCCTTTTAGCCCCTCATTCATTCATTCTTTCATTCATCTCTCTCTCTCTCTCTCTCTCTCTCTCTCTCTCTCTCTCTCTCTCTCTCTCTCTCTCGTTATTTTAAGTCTATGGCTATAAAACGATGGTAGTATCTGTAGACGTTTATCAATACGAGACCATTTTAGCCCCTCATTCATTCATCTCTCTCTCTCTCTCTCTCTCTCTCTCTCTCTCTCTCTCTCTCCTCTCAGTTAATAAGCATACTTCTGTAGCCTTGTGACGATGGAGTATTTACAATACAAATGATCACAGTTGACAGAGCCATTTTGTAGTATTAGCGCTCTCTCTCTCTCTCTCTCTCTCTCTCTCTCTCTCTCTCTCTCTCTCTCTCAATATAAAACATAGATACTGTATAATTCCCCTTTATCATCAATGCAGCCTCTTTATTTAAAAGACTTTTATTAAGAACGGACTAAAAATCAGGAAGTTGTATATTGCCGTTTTCTCTCTCTCTCTCTCTCTCTCTCTCTCTCTCTCTCTCTCTCTCTCTCTCTCTCTCTCTCTCTCTCTCTCTCTCTCTCTCTCTCATTACAGGATTAAGTGTGTCTAAAAACGTGATGAAATAGAGATTTCAAAATGTATTGTTGGTTTAACATGAGACATACAAATAACAATTGAACCTAATTAAGAGATTCATAAATAATAGGAATTTATAAAAAAAAAATCTCACGTGAGACACTAAAATGGCGAAAAAGAAAAATCCACACCAATGTCAACGTAAATATGAACGAAATCGCCTGTCTTCAAATTAGGACCAGTTTTCTTTAGTTAACAACACTCTTTAAAACTCTTATAAAAAAAATTCGTTTCAAAACATTTTGCTTTGATGATAACATTGCTCCTTTAGTTATACTGATAAGGAGAATCGAGCGGGTTTATCGTAAGCTCTCGTTTTGTATATATATTTTAGATTTAGGTTTATATTTACATCAGTTTGGATTTTTTCAACAATTGGAATAAATGCAATAACAAGAACGGAACGAAGAAGAAATGACTAATAAATCAATCCATCTGAGGCACATTAGCAAATCTCTCGCTTGCCCTAAAAACCATTTTTAACCGCGGGAACATTCCTACCGTGAAGGAAAGGATTTATAACCAAGAAAATATGATAATATTAACTCTCCGAACAAACGAATAGCGTCGGTTGACAAACTTTCAACTTTCCGAAAAACTTGATGCGAGTTTTTGAGGGAGATGGAAAAATAACAGTCTTGAGGTAATTGGATGATTACGTAACTTGTCAAAGATTTGCCCTAAATTGTGAATTCTGAAAGATTATACTGTATAGTTGTCGTCGGCGTCCGAAACCGCCTTAAATCGTCGATTCAGAACTAAGGTTATACAATCGTCTGCGTCCGAAACACAGAATTCGTGACATTCGCATGAAAAGAGGTTGAAATTTTAAATTTGGCCGTCTTCGCGCAAAATGAAGTAACTTCCGTCATTCATTATTTTATTATTGCTTTTCAATACTAAGTAACCTACGTCTTTAATTACTTTATAATCTAATAATATTCAACAAAGTTTAATTCCAGCAGGTGTCAAAGATTTTTCGACGGGTGAACTCATTTGATTGCTGCCAAGGTGCAGGGCTATTTCGAGTGAATAATTGATCGGCTTCTGCATCAGTTATTTTGTGACCGATTTCTAATCGCTTTCAATAAGATCTCCTTCAACCAGGCGGAAGAGATTTGTGCTGAGGGACCAGGTAAATATATTTTTTAATCCCGTACAAACTCAGACAGTTTTGGTCAGGCTGCTTTCAAGATTGGCAGTGAGTATTGACGACTATGAGATTCTACCGAGAATGTGTTTTGTCAAAATAACTAGTAAAAAAAGTTTCTTCGGCGCAATCGAGCTTTCCGCACATCCGCTACAGCGTATAATCAAGGCCACTGAAAATAGATCTATCTTTCGGTGGTCTCGGTATAAGGTGTAAGTGCAGCGGCCCATGAAACTTTAACCACGACCGGATGGTGGGCTGTCCTATATAGCTGACAGACGCACGATCATGGCTAACTTTAACCTTAAATACAATAAAACCACTGAGGCTAGAGGGCTGCAGTTTGGTATGTTTGATGATTGGAGGATGGATGATCAACATACCAGTTTGCAGCCCTCTAGCCCCAGTAGTTTTTAAGATCTGAGGGCGGACAGAAAAAGTTCGGGCACAAAAAGTACACCCGGACAGATAAAGCCATCTCAATAGTTTTCTTTTACAGAAAACTAAAAACATGTGGTGATGGGAAAGCAAAAAGGATAAATACAAAGTAAATGATTATGTGTGACACAAAAGTAAAAAAAAAAAAATGTAAATCAGAGGCCAGTGCATAGATAAAGACCAGACGAACTTATGTAAATGAATGCAAACATAAATGAAGTATTTTAATATCGATATTTCTGTATGGAAGAATAAATTTTGCGTTGAAGAAAGTCTTCTGAGAAATTGAAATCTCATGAGATCATTCACACAAGTCGAATGATATGATTTGCAAAAATAGAAGGCGAATTGATATGCCAGTATCGAACGATTTGCACATTATTTATCTACAAATTTATCATTTTTTTTAAATCACGCATTTCTTAAAAATTTTTAGTGGATGTATGGTACTGGTATAAATTTGTTTCAATAACAAATGTTATTAAACGCAAGTATTTCGAACTGCATCTCGCATGTATTTCTTAGATGTCAAATGGCTTTATTCATAACTTTTACCAAACACACGCTGCTTCATAATTTAACCCTTATTAATTTTTTTTTCCTTTCATTCTCATATCCGAAAGCATTTCGGTAATAATGAAAAATGCGATCGTAACGATTTAAAAATGGGGAATTAAAAAGGAAAAGAAAGCGCCCTGGCTGCGTTAAAAATGCCGCTAATTGAAAATTCACTTTTCATGTTCTCGATTTATCTCTTTTTTTCTCTCTGTCTCTCTTTTATTTTTTTTTTTCTTCAAACCGAGTGAATTTCCAAAGCCGCGCTCCTACAAAAAAAAATATAGTTTGGAAATTAGAAATGATGTATATACACGTCTATCTGACAGGAGGAGGAGGAGGAGGAGGAGGAGGAGGAGGAGGAGGAGGAGGAGGCGGAGGCATTTACGCACAGAATCACGGACGGCGAAGAAAATAAGGGCAAAACATTACCTTCGCCGTCAACGTCTGTCGCGGTCGTCAACGTCCGTAAGTTTAGGGACGAAAAGGAAAAAAAACTTCCATATTACTTCCCCATAATTTACCTCCGACGAATCTAGGCTTCCGTACCGGCGCTTTCCGTTTTTCACCTCTCTCTCTCTCTCTCTCTCTCTCTCTCTCTCTCTCTCTCTCTCTCTCTCTCTCTCTCTCTCTGTGTGGTTTTCGCCAGTTGCCTTTTTTTTTATCCGTAAACTTTTTCTCTCACTCTTTCTTTCCTTCCCTCTCCGGATGCATCAAACTTATTCTTGCGGGAGGCTTCCTGTCATTTGTCACGGTTAAATCAGGGTTCGTGTCTGAGGCAGACGGCGAAATTAGGCTCGAGCCAGCGAAGTTTTGGGCCTTCTTGACTTTTCCAGCCCGAAATATAAAAAAAAAAAATAAAAACAGAATAAGATTTAAAAAGTGCGAGGGGGGAAAAAAAAATAAAAATTTCGATTCTTCTGGCGCGAAAATTTCGCGCGCGCAAAGAATGAGCTAATGAGTAATCGAGTTAGAGTCACACCGAATGTAACGTACTGCATTTGTGGGTTATTCGCGGACGGGATTTGATATCCTGTGGATAAAACTAATAAGGGCTGATAAAAGCAGTACGTCATAGGACCGTTAACGCTGAATTTAGTCGAGGATGATGTGTGAATGGCGATTAGTTCTAACAAGGTTCAGAAATGATGAAACTCGTTGTTGTTATTATTTCCTTCTGAAGGTACATTAGATAAGGAAATGGAGGAAGGCTTCTATGTTTCCGCGCAGAAAGTTTGTGTTTAGACTGATTAATGTAACGTATAGAACCATCCTCTTAAATGTATATGAGTTAGGAATGAATATAGATTATATATGTATATGTATATATATATATATGTGTATGTACGTATGTATGTAGATATATATGTATATACACAGATATATATATATATATATATATATATATATATATATATATATATACATGATGTATATGTATATATTATATTTAAATTATATATATTTATATATATATAGTATTGAAATATAATATATATATATATATATATATATATATATATATATATATATATATATATATATAAATAATTGTGTATATGTATGTTGTGTGTATACATATATAGAAAGAGAGAGAGAGAGAGAGAGAGAGAGAGAGAGAGAGAGAGAGAGAGAGAGAGAGAGAGAGAACAACAACCCATGCATGCATTTCTTAAATACCGAAGCATAATCATACCTCTCACTTAAAACCCTAATTTGTACAATACAATCAGACAAGCCTCTCATCGAATCTTCCCTTCCGCCATGCGAAATCCACAAGCTAACGATCCTTCAAGAAGAGAAGAAGAAGAAGAAGAGGAAGAAGAAATCTCCCAATATGTTTATGTGGCCATTCCCTTTATCAGCTACGACAGGTACTTAGAGATAAGTTCGACCATAACAATAAGCATTAAGGAGAATCACGCGCCAGGGGGAAGGGTCAGCGGATCCGCCGCCCTTGGGGACTCAGAATCCTTTTTCGGGAGGTAGGGGGGGGGAGAGGCGGGGTTGGGGTGGGGGCTGGCAGGCTTAGGACTGAAGAGATATCTTCAGAAGCTGAATCTGCTTTGAGGAAGAAAAATGAGCGTTTCATTGTTTGCTGCAATTATTTTGTACCTTTCCAGTGCGTATGTTTGTTGCATCGTAAACCTTTGCTACTGTCGTAATGATATATATATCTGAATATGTTTGCATATACTTGTATGTATATATATATATATATATATATATATATATATATATATATATATATATATATATATATATATATATATATATATATAATATATATATATATGTATATATATAATATTATATATATATATATATATATATATATATATATATATATATATATATATATATATATTGGCCTTCTATATGGAAATACAATAATTCTATTTAACGTGTTTAGTTCAGGTAATTGTTTGCTACCAGATACGATGTGAAATATACATGGCCAGCTCAACAATTTAAACATTAAAGACTTTCAAAATACATGTTAAATTAACTCCTTTTTTCAAGCTGAAATCTTCTCCGAAGCTTTCTTATGAATTAACATAGCCTTTTCCCGATAAGATAACTCTTATAAGATAGTTTCGCCTGAATGTGGAATGAAGACGACCCTGCAGGCATTCTTGAAACCGCTGTATGCTCTCTCTCTCTCTCTCTCTCTCTCTCTCTCTCTCTCTCTCTCTCTCTCTCTCTCTCTCTCTCTGACAACCCTGCAGGAATTCTTGAAAGCACTGTATGCTCTCTCTTTCTCTCACTCTCTCCCAAAGACGCCCTGCAGGAATTCGTGAAACCACTGTGTGCTCTCTCTCTCTCTCTCTCCCTCTCTCTCTCTCTCTCTCTCTCTCTCTCTCTCTCTCTCATTCTCATTATCAATTGCCATTAATTAAGCTTCTTTCGCTTTCACGATCAATTGGCAGCGTTTCTTAGCGTACATTAAGGAAGTTAATTTGACTCTCTTCCGGTCGGCGGGAGAGTTGTTCACTTATATTTTCAATTCGTTCGCTGGAAAGGTAATCATTCTCTCGACTGCAGGGGAGGGTAATGTACCAAACTTCTCCTTCTTCTTCTTCTTCTTCTTCTTCTTCTTCTTCTTCTTCTTCTTCTTCTTCTTCTTTCTTAATTGCTGACGGTCATCCCTTTTTTTTACTTTCGGACTTTTATTTTTTTTTTATGAGGAGGAGGATGCTAATTGTCGGTGTTTTTCTTTTTCTTCGTTCCTTTAGTTCTTTTCTTCTTTCTTCTGCTTTTTATTCTTTTTCGTCTTCTTAATTACGGTTTTTAATACATTTTCCTTCTAACAGCGGAGGATCCAAGAATTCCTCTTTTCTTTATAGTTCGTTATTCTCTCTCTCTCTCTCTCTCTCTCTCTCTCTCTCTCTCTCTCTCTCTCTCTCTCTCTCTCTCTTTAAATTTATCAACATTTTATCATTATCTCACCGGAAATATTTTTCCCGTTTTTATCGGAAATTATTGATATCCGCCTTATTTTTAATCACAGCTTAATTCTTCCTTCCAATTTGTCATTTTTATTTTTCCACGATTAATAAAAAGTGTCTTTCATTCCCACTTTTCTTACTTGCAGTCACCCGATTAGTTACTGGTGTGATTCACAATGTCCTCTTATTCGAAATATTGATCATAGGCCTTTCAAGATGTGATAGCAAATACTTTTATTTCAAAATACCTTTATTACCTGAATGGCTGAAATTTCGTCTGTACAACTTCCAGGGGAGGTGGGAGGGGGCGCGGGAGTAGGTTGGAGAGGTATGGGAATAGGTTTTATTTTAAGCAATTCTCAGATTGCTAGAATTATTATCTTATGCGTTAATCGCGGCTATATTTATTTTTAATCGGCCAAAAACAACAAAACTGTAAATAATGTATCCCTAAATATGTTTCTCTCTCTGTCTCTCTCTCTCTCTCTCTCTCTCTCTCTCTCTCTCTCTCTCTCTCTAAGCATGTTAGTTTGCTTACGTGTTTGTAGGAAGTGTCATTTCAAGTGTTAGCAAGTAAGCAGAAATTTTGAAGTTCTTGATGCATTTAAAGCAAAAATGGATATGCGTCTTGTTCATAACACTTTTCTAAACAATCATTGTAATCAGAGCTGTCTCTGAACGTCAATAGAAGCACTGTTTCAAAATCCGTGTAGAGTATAATGAATTATTCGTTATGCATATGTAACGCTTTAGTTAACAGCACGTGAAAACTGGTAGCGAATGCAGAGTTATATTTGATCGAATACAATATTTGCAAGCGCATAAATTATCATTGCCTACTCTGCCCAGTGATCGCACTCCGGCAGAGCGAAATTTAGTTCGGTTCCTGTTTCATTCGTGCTTCAGGTGAATCTTTTTTTTAAATTTTAGTTTTTTTTTTTTTTTGGTGTAAATGTCAGAAAGATTCAAGGAGACGATGTCTCCAAACAATAGAAAAATGGTGTAATTTTCCTTTCATTCAATAGATGGCGGCACTAGAATGGCTTACATACAGGTCTTTCCCGTTGAACTAGATCAATTTTGCAGAAAGAGGTGAGATGATGACATTTTTCATGACCCAAAATACCTTTTATTACTTAATAATTCTGTGCATGGCGATTAAAGAACAGTAGAACACGTCGTGCAGGAAGAAGTATCAAGGAATCAGTTAGTTATACTTCTAATGAAATGACAATAAAATGAATGATTGCCAAATTTCAGTAAACAGTGAATAGTACTCAGCACAGCATGTCCAGATAATTGTAGAGCAAAGTGTTGCAGTGTTACCTCAAATTATATTTGATTACGCAAGCAACATTACAAAGGATCATTAAAACGGTTAGAAAAAACTAAAACGTAAGTTTAACTTGTTAAGCCAAAGGTAAAACGTAGGAAATTTAACTTGTGAAACACAAGGCACGACAGCATCCTACCTTATACGATCCCAGATGATCAACAACGCATGCCAACCGAACTTCCCTTCCCGCTGGCATTGTGACGTTGCTGATGGGCTCCAGAAATACCGGCGTATCAACTGGAATGAGAATAAATAAAAAAGATATAATGTTCCTCTTAGTCCTCTTATTTCTCTCTCTCTCTCTCTCTCTCTCTCTCTCTCTCTCTCTCTCTCTCTCTCTAAACAATTTGGTATAGATTGAGGAGTTATTAAGCATCTTGTAATGGAAGTGTTGGAAAACCTCTTAACGGAGTGTTTATGAATACTATCAGATATGTGTATGTGTCTGCATAGTTGTGCACATATTAGAATACACACACACACGCATACACACCTATACACACATATAGCATGTATAGGCCCTATATAAATAAATAAATAAATAAAATATATATATATATATATATATATATATATATATGTGTGTGTGTGTGTGTGTGTGTGTGTGTGTGTGTGTGAGTGTGTACTGTATGTGCATATATACATATATATACATATACATATACATACACGTGTGTATGTGCGTTTACAAAAAAAATATGATATACTCCTTAATACGAATACAGAAAGTCCTGAAAATAAAAATCTCTGGCAAATTAGATCACTTCTCAGAAAGCGTCATAAGAAAAAAAGAAAATTGTCAGAGTGGATTAAACCAAACGGAACAATTCCAAACACCGAGACTTGACAACTGGGAGGAAGCAAACGCCCTCTGTCGAGGAAAACGGCCAGTCACCATTAGCATACTGAGTGACAGTCTCTTTAAGGGATACGTGGTGGGCCAGATGCCGTTTCCTACCAGCTATTACATAGTATTTCTACGCTAATTGTGTCGTTTCGGTGTGTGTATGTATGTATGTATATATATATATATATATATATATATATATATATATATATATATATATATGTGTATGTATGTATGAGTGGTGTGTGTGTGTCCGTGTGTGTTTGTGTGTGTATAAGGTTCTCGCCTACCAGTCAAGAGGACTGGGGTTCAAATCCCGCCACTAACTGGTGGCTTGGGGATGGCGCCATTGCATAAACCCGGTGGCCCGCCAACCTAGCGGTCTGAAAACTCGAAAGGGTTAGTAAGGAAATAGGTACCAGCCCTCAGCCTGAGGTGTTAAACAGTGGGCCTAGCGACACACTGGCCACGTGTCTTAGGCAACGGGACTTTTCCCCCACTGGCTGTCGGCCTAAGAAACCTGAGTTCATCGCTGGCTGGCCCTATGAGCCTTGCCAGGCCCAGGAGGACTTTAACTTATATATATATATATATATATATATATATATATATATATATATATATATATATATATATATATATATATATATATATATATATATATACGGCATCGTTCGTAGCCTGGACAAGGAGAACATGTTTGAGATTTACAACATAGAATCATGAAATATTAAACCATTATTGCTGAGCGTAAAATGTTAAGAAATGTGAAAGAAGGATGTGTGCATGAACTTTTGTACCTTAGAAACACCGAACTGTACAAAGTGCTTTCTTTTTCATGTCTTATAATAATGCATAGGTTGATGTCGGTAGCTTCGGTCAAGATGAAGTGAACTCGGGAGATTTACGAAGAAAGTTAATATACAAATGAATGTATTCTCAACGAATATCATTTGCTGTACAAAAATTTGGCTGCCGGAAAGGGCGCTTTAAACGAAATAGAGAATAAAGGAGTTAGCAGAATAAATAGAAGAAAAACAGGGATGTCTTTAGAGATACCAGGAAGAAGTGAATAGATAGAGCAATGTATCATGCAGTAGTGATGTATGTATGCACATAAAAATGTGATAATACTGAAGTTAAAGTTAATGATAATAAATAGCCAAGGTTTGTACGTCACCCCACGCTTAAATTTTTGCGATATGTAAATACATATCATCAAACACAAAACAGCACCAGACCAAACACTCCCGCCAACCCCAAAAAAAAAAAGAACAATCACAAACAAACAAACAAAAGCACTAACGGTCACTTCCGGCCGCGTTCCGGTCCTCCTAACAAAAAAAAAAAAAAGATAGCGGGCGAGAAATGGTTTAAAAAAAAAAAAAGATGGTCAATCTGAGAGGCTAAATAGACATCGGCATCGTCTTTCGTTTAGTGACCCCTGAGTGAAGATGAATGAGGAGAGAGAGAGAGAGAGAGAGAGAGAGAGAGAGAGAGAGAGAGAGAGAGAGAGAAGGTCCTCAGCATCATTCATTCCGAGTAGCAACTTTCAAGTAATTACTTCTATTGTCCCCCATCTTTTTATTTTGGGGGGGAGGGGTCGTTCTCGAATGGGTGAGGGGGGGAGGGGAAGGAGGCCCCCTCCCCGTTCCCATTCGGTAGTTTTCACCATAGAAAGAAAGACTGAAGAAGTTTTTTCCTTCCTTATTTTTTTTTTATTCTTTTTTTTTTATCCCTTCCGTTCCATCTTCTATGTTCAGTTTTTTTTCCTTTATTTTTTCCATTCTACCTTTATTCGCTTTTAGACCCTTCCGTATATTTTCCTTAATTTTTATATTTGCCATTCGGTCTTTTCTCGTAGTTAGCTCTCCTGTCAGTTCATTGGCATAATTTAAAAATCTTTCGTTTCTTAAAAATTTCTCAATAATAAGACTAAGATAGCAATAATAATTATACCAACAATACCATTAACGTTTTCTAACTTTCGAGTATATCACAGATATAAATGAAAAGCACAGACAGATGTCAAGTGAATGGACAGAGGAACAAGTAATGATAGAAAAAAAAAAGAAATTATCTAAAACCCACTGAAAGAGGGGAGTAATCAGTTGAAATCTGACAAAAAAAATATCTTTGAGATGAAGAGAAAGTTTTTTATGAATTCATTACAAATATATATATATATATATATATATATATATATATATATATATATATATATATACTGTATATGTGTGTATACATATACATTCATATATATATGCTGTATATGTGTGTTTATACATATACATTCATATATATAATATATATAATATACTATATATATGTACAGTATATATAATTAAGTTGTATTTCTTATGATCAGTTTTTCTACACCCACTTATGATTCAGATTCAATAAATAATATTCCGAAAATATATTCTAACTTATTAATTTTCTTAGTCCTTTGAAGACATGATAATTAGCGTCATCTAAGGAAGATTAGCTGTGTAATCCAGATTTTGTATAACAATATCCTTGATCAAAATGATTAGATAAAATTCTTTATTAAATAAGATGTTAAATACAACCAAACGCTGAGAATTAGAGAAAGTTTTGCTTTCGCATTGTTTTTATTTTATTGTTTATTTTGAGTCACTTTTTAAACTGACGTGTCATCGACATAAGTGCTAGACAGAGATATATATCTAATGCAAAAAGACAATCGATGAATTAATCAAATATCATTTCAAACAAGCAATCATCCAGATTTTAGCTGTTACGGATAATCACTTTGTAAACGTAATAAACAAATGTAAAATGTAAATAAAAAGAGAAAATATTTCAGGAATCAAACACCATTGTAGTAAAACCATTACATTACAAAAATAAATTCAAAATAAAATTGCAACAAGAGTACAAAACATAAATTATTAATCGAATATGAAATGACAATTGAATATTAATGTATCATCAAAGGACTCCATCACAAACCGTTAGTAAATAAACGTGTGATATTGTCATTCCAATACGTCTCCAGTTGTAAGTTTTATTTACAAGTATATGAAATAAGAAACAAGTAAATAATGCGCCGAAGTTTCTTCGGCGCAATCTAGTTTTCTGTACAGTCGCTACAACGTATAATCAAGACCACCGAAAATAGATCTATCTTTCGGTGGTCCCGGTATAATGCTGTATGAGCCGCGGCCCATGAAACTTTAACCACGGCCGGCTGGTGGCCTAGCATATATCGTTGCCAGAAGCACGATTATGGCTAACTTTAACCTTAAATAAAATCAAAACTACCGAGGCTAGATGGCTGCAATTTGGTATGTTTGATGATTTGAGGGTGGATGATATTAATACCTATTTGCAGCCCTATAGCCTCAGTAGTTTTTAAGATCTGAAGGCGGACAGAAAAAAGTGCGGACGGACAGACAAAGCCGGCCCAATAGTTTTCTTTTACAGAAAACTAAAACAGAGCTTTAACTTTCTAAGTAATTCTAAGATAGGATTAGTGTGCATATGTGGTATTAAATAAACACCCTTTGCTTTCCACTAAGCCATTGTTAAAACTAATATTATACAGTAGGCATTACTAAAGGGTATTTGCAGCGTCCCTTCGGCCCCTAACTTCACGCACTCTTTAATAATCTTTTACTTTATCTCCATTCCTGCTTCATTTCTTTAACTTGCTGTCTAACCTCTCAAACTATTACTCCTTAGGGCAACTGCGGGGTTTTCCCTAGTCCCACTTTTAGATCGTTGTACCTCACCGCTTTCAATTTCTGGATCTCTTTAACTTGCTGTTCAACCACACCAACTCCATTTCACTTGCTGTCTCAAGCGCTGAATGGCTGAAGTGCCCCTGTGCTTGGCTGGACAGCCTAAATTCCACAAACCAACGAGCCAAAATAACTAATATTATATACTTAGTTTCGTAATATTATCTAGTTCATTTCGTTCTCTTTGAACATCAATGAATAAACTAAATTTTGTAACCATATTTTCTATCATAACTTCTTCCTGTTGCCCACGCACACACACACATACATATACTGTATATATATATATATATATATATATATATATATATATATATATATATATATATATATTTATTTATTTATTTATATTATGTATATATATACAGTATATATATTATATATATATACTGTATATGTATATGTATATATATATATATACATATATATATATATATATATATATATATATATATATATATATATATATATATATGTATATATATATATATGTGTGTGTGTGTGTGTGTGTGTGTATGTATGGACTTTTCCACGGAGACATGCAAATACACAAAACTACGCACACATACACACATCCACACACACGCGAAGAAGACTTACACACCCTGCATAAACAGGTCCTGTTCTATAGCTTCAGCGGAATCATTTCTCGCCTGATATTGGCCTGGCGTTACAATGATGAACGAAGCCAAGGAAATAAAGAAGGTATTCGCTTAAGTTGATTGGATATGGAAAAATAGAATCTCCAAGAAATACGCCCTTTCCTTTATTCTTTACTTTTTACTCCTTCGACGGGGAGAGAGAGAGAGAGAGAGAGAGAGAGAGAGAGAGAGAGAGAGAGAGAGAGAGAGAGACGGGAAGACAGACAGAGAATAATGTTATACCGCTGGTAAAATAGATTGGACAGATTTTATACGCAGCTGGTTATAAAATAAAATTGATAAATATCCATGAGTGTGTCTCATTTATGAGATGATTTTATGAAAATTTTATTGATATTTTATCTTTTTCCTGTTTTATTTATCAATGTACTGATGCACACGTTAGTAATGCCACTCGATATACAAGTTTCTTTTAAACAGATAAGCGATTAGCCTCCTGATAAACAATTTACCTGAGAGACATCAGTTATCTGTAGATTTATATTCGCCTTTTTTTTAAAGCGGATATAAAGCACGACTATAAAGTTACCCATGAGCACGAATGTGCGTAGATCAGTGGAGAGAGAGAGAGAGAGAGAGAGAGAGAGAAAACTTAAAGCTACTTTTCAATCAATAAGCAGGTAAATTATAATTCATTTAGAACATACATTGTTACCTTTTTAACTCTGACCGAGATGATAATAGAGAGAGAGAAAATTAAAGCAACTTTTCAATCAGTAGGTACGTAAATTATAATTCATTAGAATATACACTGTTACCGCTATAAATTTGACCGAGATGATAATAGAGAGAGAGAGAGAGAGAGAGAGAGAGAGAGAGAGAGAGAGAGAGAGAGAGAGAGAGTCATATCACAGATGTGAATCCAAATAGTTACTAATCACTTGAAGCAGCTGTAATTGCAAAACTTCTCCGACCTCAAATGCCATTTCAACTCCGCAGCACTAATGAATTCCTAGGAGATAGCTTAACAGAACTGGATGGATTGTTCTTTTTAATTACCATGATTTATCTGCATCTATCTATTCATTTATCTGTTTGTCTGTTTATCTGTCTATCTATACACAAACACACACACACACACACACACACACATATATATATATATATATATATATATATATATATATATATATATATATATATATATATATATATATATATTAAACGTATTTGAACGAAAGACATGATTCAATTCAGCCAACAACGGTTGAAAGAAAAAATCCTCTATATTGACTAACTCCCATTGCCACCCCACCATTTCATACAATTGCGCAAAAGGCCTATCAGCTACGCATCAATCCCCTTACACATAATGCACTATGCTCTTGTGAATACAGCCAACCTGATTCTTCTCTAGGCAAACCGAAGCAAATTTATAATTCAAGCGATTGCTGTTAATAATCCCCAGCACCTTACAGAAACAATGCATTATGAAGCCTATTCGCCATAGATCGACTGCCATCACAAGGGTTCCACAACCCACTTAGTCCTTGTTAGAACAACCAGATCAAGTGGCGTCACTGACTTCTAAATCATGGTTTTTAATTGTAGATTTATCTTACTCGTCCCTGTTAGTATATACCAGCACATTCTGATTATGTGAAAGCACATTTATGCATGTTAGTTTTGATGTATCGAAAGTTCATCTTCAGATTTATTGTTTCCTTGTATTTTCATTTCAGGGTACATTGAGTAATTATTTTTTCCAACTGGCGTCGCAGCATCAAAGGTCGTAGACACTGATTTATGATAGATTTATTATATACTGACAATGAATTGATTATCGATCCTCTTATGTTTTTGTTTATGTTTTTGTTATTCTGCAACGATTTCATTGCGAGTTTCATTTCTCTTTCTTTGTTTCTGAAGGAACAGCGTTACTCAAGAGACTTTCTGGAGGGAGAGAGAGAGAGAGAGAGAGAGAGAGAGAGAGAGAGAGAGAGAGAGAGAGAGAGAGATTCGGCAAAAGGTCAGGCATCAAGTATTAACTTCGACAACTTGCTTTATTTATGAAGGCTAATTCCAGATTTAGAGTTTTGTTGGAGATAAAAAGTTTTCGTGGGCGAAACTCTCCTTTTTTATCGATATATATATATTTCTCTCTCTCTCTCTCTCTCTCTCTCTCTCTCTCTCTCTCTCTGGTGTTCTCGAAGTCACCAGGATTTTTCTTTTTCTCAGACGTTGGTGGTTTGCTTAGATGTCGAAATTAATTTTTATTTTTAATCTTGTTTATTTATTTATTTACTTATTTATTTATTTATGTATGTATTTTTAAAATTTATTTATTTATTTTTTAATCTTATTTAGTTAGTTATTTTTAATGTAATTTTTTTATTTATAGTTTTATTCTTATTTATTTATTTATCTAGTTTCAATCTTATTTATTTATATATTTAATTTTAATCTTGTTTATTTATCTATTTGTTTTTAATCTTATATATTTATTTTTAATATTATTTATTTATATATTCATTTTGTATCTTATTCGTTTATTTATTTATTTAGCTCTAACTTTATATATTTTATTTAGTCTAATCATATTTATCTATTTAATTAATTAATTAATTTATTTATTTATTTAAGTATTTATTTATTTTCTCGATTAGATCATGTATTGTTACCACAGTTGCCGTATTTGAGTCTCGTTCATGGTAATGATTACAATATCTATGTCAGTCCCTCATATATAAGCACTCCATTGTTTCTCTTTCCTTCGTGGATTTTGTCTTTATCAATCCCTTAGTGTATTTTTCCCTTTCACAACGAGTCAGATTATATACGACGCTCCCACGGCTGCTGTGATCGTTCAGTAATGGTAGAAACTGTCATGTTTTCTTTTAACCTCTATATGGAAAGAATGATTATCTCACCCATCATCCTACTAAGTAATGAAAGAAAATTTAAGACATTCCTACAAAAACTCTTCCTTTTTCAGCCTCTTAAATTTTCCGTTCTTTGTCTTATCCGTCGATCTGAAAGGGATGAAATCTTTTACAGGCTAAAATTATGGTCAGTTTCATCACTAACTTTGATTTCGAAGTGAAACTGGAACTTGACTTAAATTTGAACTAATTTTAAAGTAAATAGTCTGTTATCAACAATCAAATCATTCGACTTTGTTTACTGTTATCAGTTTTCCGTAATTTATCATGAATCCTCCCTTACTTGAATATTATTGTAATTTCATATTCATTTCTACTTTCTTTTCAAACTGTTCTCCCGTTTTTCGCATTATTAAGAATAAAATATTAGTGAGAGTATACATTACAAACTTGTTTCCATTTACTTGGAAGTATGCCAGTACACCAAAACGTTGAACTACCACTAGTTGCATTGTTATAGGGTAGAGATAAGGAGTTGGAGGGATTGTGGTGGGGTCTGGGGAAGGGGGCTTGTTTTATAACTGCCGAGTAACCAACCCCGTTAGCTAACTAGGCAGCCACCGCTCGCTTCTCTTTGTCACTTCACCGTGGTATTCATTTTTGTGTAATATTATCCGCTAATTTTCACGCTTTCTTAAGCGTACCGGGTTTTCTGTGCGTATAGTGAGAAAATGAAACTGCGTGTCAGAAATCGACTTTATGATAGTTATTTCGAAGTGGGCTGCGTCGATAAATGAAGGCAAAGAAACTCTTTAGCCAAAATCTCCACCAGGCTGGAATCGAAGTAACGTATCTCGAAGGCTGATGACGGTAACGCTTCTTGGTGCAAGAAGCTTCAGAATGTGAGTTTTGCAAACAATTTT
>NC_089758.1:29959233-29986733 GCF_040412425.1 Macrobrachium rosenbergii
TGCAAAGGAAAGCTCTAGTACAGTATTGGGGACTGTGAGTCATTTAGGCCGTGGTATATTCGAAAATGGAATCCGAACTACGTCCTATCAGACCTGTGATAATTCCCCACATTGTCCTGACCAGAAGCAAATTGGGTCTAATATTTCATAACCAATTTCTACTGCTATGCCACCTTAACAGGTCATTTATCACATGTTCATGGACGAAGTTCATTTTTAGTGTGTAATATATATATATATATATATATATATATATATATATATATATATATATATATATATATACATATATATATATATATATATATATATATATATATATATATATACACAAAAACATATATACATATATATGTGTGTGTACAGAGAGAGAGAGAGAGAGAGAGAGAGAGAGAGAGAGAGAGAGAGAGAAACTTTTTATCAGAATATCGAAAAGTGACAGATTACTGTATTTTTATTTTTATCAGGATGTCGGAAAGAAAGGCGAGAGGAAGTAATGTCCTGTAAATGGCTTTCATCTAGATGTCGAAAAAAGAAAGAGAGAGAGAGAGGGAGAGCGCACTTTAATTTTTATATCTTGATATCAACGAGAGAAAGAGAGAGAGAGAGAGAGAGAGAGAGAGAGAGAGAGAGAGAAAGCAATGTCTGTGGGTGTTTTTATCAAGATGTCGAAAAATATACTTTTTTAACAATCAAAAAGAGATAGGTAGATAGATAGACAGGTAGGTAGGTAGGTAGACACGGTAAGTAGGTAGAAAGAGAGGGGATTGGGGGATTAGGTAGGTAGGCATGTAGACAGATAGGTTGATAGATAGAACGTAATGTCTTTTAATGTTTTAATAAAGATGACAAATAAAAAAGAATGAGAGAGATGACCGTTGCAACATTTTATCGTGTAACCAAAAAGAGATTTGTAGGTAGCTATAGAGAGAGAGAGAGAGAGAGAGAGAGAGAGAGAGAGAATGTAAATCTGTAAATGTGTTTATCAAAATGTCGAAAAATAAATACATTTACCAAGTAATCAACAAGGGATAGGTAGATAGGTACGAATAAGGGAACGTCTTTACCATGTAATCAAAAATAGATAGATAGATAGATAGGTAGGTAGGTAGAGAGAGAGAGAGAGTGATAGATAGGTAGAGAGAGAGAGAGAGAGAAAGAGAGAAACTTATGTCTGTGAGTGTTTTTTCAAGATGTCGAAAAATAAACATCTTTACCAAGTATTCAGAGAGAGAGAGAGAGAGAGAGAGAGAGAGAGAGAGAGAGAACGAGCGAGAGCGAAAGCAGCTCCGGTTGCAGCGTAAGTGGAGAGGGCAGCGAGCGTCCGATGCCATCATCGGCGGCAAATCAAAAGCACACTTACCTGCAATACCGAACTGCATTCAATGCGTTTTGATCCGACTTTGTCCGGAAGCCAAGAGAGAGAGAGAGAGAGAGAGAGAGAGAGAGAGAGAGAGACAACGACATCACGCGCTCGTCCGCTCGTCAAATTATAATGAGGCAAATTAGCACTGCAAAAGGTATCCCATGACACAGGTATACAAAGAATTTAATTAGCACGTACAGGTGAAAATACTTTGCTACCGATCTTCATATGATGCCATTGGCGAGAGGGATCGGCTAAAAGCCCTTTGTGGCTCTCTCCGGTTACCGAGAGGTAAAATGGCTCTATAGTTTTCCCCCAATTTATTGCCTTTTCAGCCTTTTTTTTTTAATGGGGGCTGGGTGAGGGTTGTTTGGACGTGGGGGATTCGAAAATAGATTTTTTTTGAGTGGGGTGGGGGTGGGATATGGGAATGGGGTTGGGGGAGGGGCGTTTGCAGTGGGCTTCAAATGCATTGGTAACAGGAAGCCATCCTTATGTCACAGGATCCTTCAGTGACAATAAGCTTTGTTTCCTGGATGACAGTTCCTTATTTACCGAATGTTATCCCATAATTCATCATCATCATCATCATCCCCTCGGTAGGGGGGGGTGGTACCATCAGTGTACCTCACGCTGTGCACAGCAGGCTTTAATTTAGTTCTTTGCGGCGTCCCTTCGGCCCTTAGCTGCAACCCCTTTCATTCCTTTTACTGTATCTTCGTTCATGTTCTCTTTCTTCCATCTTGCTGTCCACCCTTCCCTAACAATAGTTTAATAGTGCAACTGCTAGGTTTTCCTCCTGCTACACCTTTCCAACCTTCTTTACTCTCAATTTCCCTTTCACCTCTGAGTGACGTCATAGGTCCCAGCGCTTGGCATTTGGCTTATGTTCTATTCTATTCTATTCTATTCTAATCATCATCCCGATCATCACCTCCATCACAACGCTGCGTGACGCAACGGGCTTCTGTGTCTTTCCTGAGCTTTATCTTCCACAAAACTCTAGTCATCTCCAGCTTCCTTTTTAACAGTCTCATCACGAATTGTTTTTCTTGAAGGTCATATTTTCCATTTGTTTGCCAAGCATAAATCTGTAACGCTTGGTTCTAGAAACTCATATTTACAAGTTACAAGAGGCAAAATGAGTTTCCAACGCTCGTAATTAGATTTCCCATGGCAGAACGTTAGATTATTTTGCAGAGCGCATTTTTATAAGTCTGTGTAAACTTGTCAATTATC
Source organism: Macrobrachium rosenbergii (assembly GCF_040412425.1). NCBI lineage: Eukaryota > Metazoa > Arthropoda > Malacostraca > Decapoda > Palaemonidae > Macrobrachium > Macrobrachium rosenbergii. Next base: position 29,961,839 of record NC_089758.1, read on the forward strand.
TCCCCATAAAGAAAGATTATAAGCCTAGAAGGAAAACCCCTTTTCACTTTTGCTCTCGAGAAGAATTTATCAGGTTTGTTTTCGCCAGTTAGATTTCTACGTCTTTCCGTGGATTTTGCAAGGCTCTTTTTAACATAAACGCTTATTTTAATCATAACTTGCGTATTTAACCCGTATTTTCCCATTGACCTTTACTAATATCTGCGTTATTATAGTTGGCACTAAGGTGAAGTATCGAGTACGCCTAAAATGTGTAGAGGAAGGTGCGTAATAAAACCTTACACTGAAAAATGGGGCTGAAATAGCACTGGACGAAGGTCGTCTGTGATATATCACAAAGTAAGCTGATGAACGCATCCATTAGCAGCGAATCCAAAATTAGTCTGCAATTGGGACAGACATAATGATGCGAAATATTGCGACGCATTAAAAGTGACGAACCAACTCTGGTTTCAAAATAGAAACTGTTGGTCAGTTGGGTTAGATAAAGCTGACTTATACCAGCATACCCCGTATGGGGTTAGTGCCGTCAGTGCACCTCACGGGGTGCACTGTAGGCATTACTAAAGGTTCTTTCCAGCGTCCCTTCGGGCCCTAGCTGCAACCCATTTCATTCCTTTTACTGCACCGCAATTCATATTATCTTTCGTCTTGCTATCCGCCCTCTCCTAACAGCTATTTCATAGTGCAACTGCGAGGTTTTCCTCCTGTTAAACCTTTCAGACCTTTTTAATGTCAGTTTCCGCGTCAGCGCTGAATGACCTCATTGGTCCCAGTGCTTGGCCTTTGGCCTAAATTCTGTATTCAGTTCAGTTCACATTCACAAGACAAAGTACAAGTAACAGGTACATCCGTTTTACAAGGATTATTAAAACGAACGTTAGATCTACTAGCAAAAAATGATATACCCAGGTATACAAAGAAAGTATAAATTAAATCGTGGACGTGTTCTCAATTCAGTATAATGCGAGGTAATTGAAAAGTAATCTTTAAAAAAAAGACACACGTCTCGGAGCAACATTAAGCGTAGGATAAGACGCGTGGTTTCTTGGGAGAGTACCAGTACAAAGTATTTTAACTTCACAATCTACGTTTTTGTCACGAAAAGGTTTGGAGACTCGGAATATTAGCTGAGGCTTAGTGAAAGTTAGTCCTCCTTAAAACTTTTCATTAGGAAAAAAATAATAATAAAAAAAGATAGAGATAAAAGATAGAGACAAGAGGAATATATAAACACGATGGATAAAGTATCAGTCGAAAGCGTATGAATTAAACCTATCTAGACTGAGGCGAGAAATAAAAAGATCTTAAGTTATAATTTCAAGGCAAAAAAACTTAAGTTAAAATCAAGTATATACCGAAGTTTAGTGTTAAGGATAAGTATTTTCCAGCAGAGAAGGAACTGAAATTTTCTTTAATAATTTTATATTGCCTTAATAATGAATTCTTTTGTTATCATTTTCTGTGATATTTTCTTTAACATTATGGCTGGATAATCTTCAACACGAAGGAAAATCAACATGAACCTAACCCTTAATCTCAAGGCCCCGTAGAGGTGTAGTGCCGTCAGTATACCTCATGCGGTGCACTGTAGGCATTACTTAAGGTGCTTTGCAGCGTGCCTTCGGCCCCTAGCTGCAACCCCTTTTGTTAATTTTACTGTACCTCCTTTCATATTCTCTTTCTTCCATCTTACTCTCCACCCTCTTCTAATAATTGATTCCTAGTGCAACTGCTTTGAGGTTTTCCTCCTGTTACACCTTTCAAACCTTTTACTGTTCATTTTCGTGTCAGCGCTGAATGACCTCACAGGTCCCAGTGCTTGGCCTTTGGCCTAAATTCTATGCTCTGTGCTCTAAAACAAGCCGTTAGTCAACCATTCTTTACCAAAGCAAACAAAACTATCCATCACTGTACTCCACTAAAATAGTCCCGAAATGTCTCTACGGATTAATTAGCTCGCTGTAGCGCGTCAAAAAAGACTAAACTGCAAGATACAGAGTTAATGAATTTCGGTGAGGGCAAAATAATGGACTCGGGCGGCAATTTGATAACACTTTATGCATGTGGCTTCCCCCGACAGCAGCAGCAGGCTGTGTCCTCCCGAATTGATTAAATCCGCTGCTTATAAGCTACGACACGGTTTTCGTGTAAGCTGTGTGTGTGTGTGTGTTTTAATTAGTTATTATAACAAAAATTCTTTCCTCTTCGGTTGGACTCCATAAAAGGAACTGTATATAAATATTACATTCCGCCTGAATTTGTTAAATCCACTGCTTATATCCTACGATGGTTTTCGTGTAAGCTGTGTGTGTGTGTTTTTTATTAATTATTATAAGAAAAATTTTTTCCTCTTCGTTTGGACTCCACAAAAGGAACTGTATATAAATATTGCATTTCCTCCCGAACTGATTAAATCCGCTGCTTATTATAAGTTACGACACGGTTTTCGTGTAAGCTGTGTGTGTGTGTGTGTGTGTGTGTGTGTTTAAGTTATTATAAGAAAAATATCTTTCCTCTTCAGTTTGACTCCACAAAAGGAGCTGTATATGAATATTACGTTCCTCCCGAATTTGTTAATTCCTCCTTATATCCTACGACGGTTTTCATATAAGCTGTGTGTGCGTGTTTCTTTAGATAGTTATTATTAGAAAAAATACCTTTCCTCTAAGTTTTGGCTTACAGTAGAAACTGAATTTATAAATATTACATTTCCTCCCGAATTTGTTAAATCCTCTCCTTATAAGCTTCGACGATTGTCATGTGAGGTGTGTGTGTGTTTTTTTTGTATAGTTGTTATTAGAAAAAATATCTTTCCTCTTCAGTTTGCCTTACAGTAGAAACTGAATATAAATATTACGTTTCCTACCGATTTATTAAATCCTCTCCTGATATCCTACGGCGGTTCTTTTGTGTAAGCTGTGTGTACTTTTTTTTAATTAGTTATTATAATAAAAAATATCTTCACTCTCGAGTTTGACATCACAGTAGAGACTGAATATGAGTATTACATTCAACTTAATTTTCAAAGAGGAAATGTTTTCTCTTGAACGACTTCGAAGAAATAGTGATTTTGACGAATGGGAAGATCATCCTGCGACTGGATTAATCCCGTAGATTAAATATCTTTCTGTAGAGGCTTAAAAGGCATCATTCCTGAGTTGCTGACCTCCAAACACCTAAATGAGACTCGCATAGACTTTGCCGATGGGGGAAAGTGATATATTATAATAATAATATGTGTTTTCGAAGTTTTATTGTTTGGTATAATCACTAATATATGGGAAGGCTCTGGATATTTTTTCTTTCTGTTTTCATGTATTGCAGTTGTAATGAAATACAACAAACCACTGAAGATGAAATGTTACAATACAGAGGTTTACAGGTGCACGTTGAAAGGGCTTTTATCTGTGTAGTAAATGTACACGCACACATATATATCTATATGTATGTGTTCTGTACATATATATATATATATATATATATATATATATATATATATATATATATATATTTTGTGTGTTTGCATGTATGTATGTACGTATGTATTGTTCAAAGTGCTATCATACTTGCATGCATGTGTATTTATGTACATGTATTTATTGCATGTACGCGGTACTCCTTTCATGAATACGAATTTGCGCTCATTTCGTATATAACTTAACTGAACACCTTCCAGTGATAGAATTCCTCTTTTTCTCTACCTTAATTAATTTGAATAATTGCGATGTAAATAATGAAAATAGAATAGAATAAATAATGAAAATCAAATAAAAATAAAAACATAAAGAAGACTAAGAATTCGGGACTAGAGTTTCCTCATAATTGACTGAATCAGTGATTGACTCTGACAGGCGCCACAATAATAAAAGTCATTGGCACAGTTAAGTCATCACCTGCAGATTGTAAACTATAACAGCAACAAAAACAATAACCACAACAACATCAATAATAATAATAATCAACATCATCATCATCATCATCATCATCATCATCATCATCTATGATTTTTATCCCATTCACATAGTGTTCATCAACCTAGTTTGTACAATACGCATCCGTCTTTTAAACTTGTTCTTCAGTATGTCCATGCCCATTTCATCTCTGCATTCCCTGTCATGCATTCTTCCGCGTCCATTTATGCGCAATTCAGCTTTTCCTTTCACTCTCTCAGGTACAGCGAATCATATTGCATCTCTTTTCTATCTATACCACATTCGTAAACTGCATTTCTAACTTTCTTGACCATCATCATCAGTTTCCGGTTATTCTTTATACACTAACAGCAGCTGATGATAAGGCTGTATTTCTATTAATCATTCGCTGAGAGAGAGAGAGAGAGAGAGAGAGAGAGAGAGAGAGAGAGAGAGAGAGAGAGAGAGTATACCCAGAAACCATTGAAAACCCAGCATTCAGAAAAACTACGAAAGTTTATATAACAAAGGCTATTACTCTGTGGCATGTTTTAAGGACCATTTTCAAGCGAATATGACGAAAGATGTCGATAATAGAAAGAATGTCATATCTCGTTTCGAGTCTTAAAAAAAGAATATCTTATGAAAACATTATCCCTTACTTTTCGGTCTCCAGATGCTGTCTCGCGCTGTGCACTGGAGGCATTACTTATGGTTCTTTGCAGCGTCCCTTCGGTCCCTAGCTGCAACCCCTTTCATTTCTTTTACTGTACCTCCGTTCATGTTAACTTTCTTCCATCTTACTTTCCACCTTCTTCTAACAGTTGTTTCATAGAGCAACTGCGAGGTTTCACTGCTTGTTATACCTTTCAGTCCATCTTTACTCTCAGTTTCCCTTAAAGCGCTGAAAGACCTCATAGGTCCCAGCGCTTGGCCTTTGGTCTAAATTTTATAATCCAGCTCCAGAAGTTGTCTCCTCAGTTGAACGAATAGCTTAGTTCTTTCTTTTCATTAAAAGATGGGAGCTTTAATCGCTGTTGATGTTATTTTTCCTTTTTTGTTTTTTAAAGAAAAAAAAATAAAAAAAAATTTTCAGTGAAGTTTAGATGAAATTACTGTCTGTCTCCTCCTCCACCTGATAGTTTCATCGATATTTTGTTTGTCCTTTTTTTCAAAGAAAAAAAAATATAAAAAAACCCAATGAAGCTTAGATGAAATTACTGTCTGTCTCCTCCTCCACCTGATAGCTTCATCGATATTTTCTGACCGATCTCCGTCCTCTTAGACCGGTAGAGCTTGCTTGTTTGGCAAGGTCCAGCAGGATAAACAAACTCCGATTCACGGTGCGTCTTTGGGCAAAACAAACAAACGGATCTTACTGCTTTGATGTGAATGAATCTTTACTGGCGGTTAACGAGCTGGAGGTGGCGGGGCGGGGAGGCGGGGGAGCTCTACCTGGGTGTGAGTGGGTGGGGGATGGGAAGGAGAGGGATGATGGTAATGTTTACGAGTTGGAGGCTGGGTGTCCTTCTTGAGTCTTCCTCGGGAGGTGCAGACTTTTTTTTTTTTTCAATGGGGAAGGGAAGGGAAGGGGTAGATTGGGGGTTGTACCGAGCAAACGCGGATCCTTCCGTGTTACTCCCTGGGATTCTTTCGGGAAAAGCGAACTTGGAGTCAGTATTTTTCCTGATTAATATGTAATTGCTTTCTGTTCGAGGGCCGACAACCTGACAAGAACAGCGGGCGGTATATCTGAATTATTTCTAACTTTAGTCTTGGAGTATTTCCGACTTCCGGGGGACAGCTGCTTTGTGTCATCCCCCTCCCCGCCTCCCAAGACCCTCATGACGTATTTTTGAAGTGTTCTTTCTCCCCCCAACCCCCTCAACCCTCTTCACCCATGGGGACCCATGGCGTATTTTTCAAGTGTTCTTTCTCCCCCCCAACCCCCTCAACCTCTTCAACCATGGGGACCCATGACGTATTTTTCAAGTGTTCTTTCTTTTTTATCACCAAATCTCAAAGCTCCGTGAATGAGGTTTATCAGTTATTATTATTATATTCAGAAATGAATCCTATTCCTATGGAACGAGCCCACCATTGGGGCCACTGACTTGAAATTCTTCAAGCTTCCAAAGAGTACGGTGTTTATTCGAAAGAAGTAACCGAAGGTAAAAATGGGAAATACAGAAAGAGGAGATGGGTTATGAGTAAAACAGATAAATTAACAAATTAATAAAAAAGATCTATATATTCTTTCACTGAAAACTGCAAAGTTTTTATTTACTTGGTCGTGGCATAATCGGTAACACACTGGCTAACCTTTCTAGGGGACGTAGGTTCGACTCCTGAATGAGTACAGTTGGATGGGCACGTTCCGTTAAAAATTAACAATACCTCTATCGACCCACGACGTTTGTAATCAAGGTTATGGCGAAAAGACTTGCTATCGTTCCTTTTACTGTACCTCCTTTCATATTCTCTTTCTTCCATCATACTTTCCACCCTCTCCTAACAATTGATTCATAGTGCAACTGCTTTGAGGTTTTCCTCCTATTACACCTTTCAGACCTTTAACTGTCAATTTCCGTTTCAGCGCTGAATGACCTCACAGGTCCCAGTGCTTGGCTTGTGGCCTAAATTCTATATTCAATCAATCAAAAGACTTGCTAATATCCGAAATGGCAAAATCTTTCTGCGCCACCTTTCTGAGCGAAATGATTGATTGCTTAGTTCAAAATTGGCTAAACTGTTTAGACCCTATTGCGAATCAAACACGGGCCCTTTAGCTGGTGAAACAAGTATCTTGACCATTGTACCACGAACCGTAACGTATGTATATCGTTTCAGCATTAAGCACTCTCTCCTAATCTGGGATGGCTGAGAGCAAAATAAGACAGTAGTCATTGCCGCGCCATGCATACACACTCAACGTGGTTGGTGGGCATATATGTATATATATACATACATACATACATACATACATATATATATATATGTATATAGATATATATATAATATATATATATATATATATATATATATATATATATATATATATATATATATATATTGTGCGTGAGTATACAATGTGTTTGTTTAAGTATGTATGAATAAGTACTATATACATGTTGGTGTGTGTTTGCAAGAAACCTCGCTAATGTAGCATTCGTGTTATGGTCACTTTTAGATTCAGAGAAACGTAATGTAATTCCGACCCAAATCTACTTGGATGAGTTCAACTTTAAGTATTCAGTAATTTTGTAAATGCCACTTTCCCGGTTTACTTTCTTTCTCCCTCTCTCTCTTTCTGTAACCTACAGTACTGAAACAGCGCTCTCTCTCTCTCTCTCTCTCACCTATTAGTCTGAAGCTGTTCTCTCTCATTCTCTCTCATTCCCACCTATTTGTCTGAAGCAGTTCTCTCTCTCTCTCTCTCTCTCTCTCTCTCTCTCTCTCTCTCTCTCTCTCTCTCTCTCTCTCTTCTTCTTCTTCTTCTTCTTCCTCCTCCTCCACAAACTAAAGGATATTCACACGATCGCATCTCTCTCTCTCTCTCTCTCTCTCTCTCTCTCTCTCTCTCTCTCTCTCTCTCTCTCTCTCACCTATTAGTCTGAAGCAGTTCTCTCTCACTCTCTCTCATTCCCACCTATTTGTCTGAAGCAGTTATCTCTCTCTCTCTCTCTCTCTCTCTCTCTCTCTCTCTCTCTCTCTCTCTCTCTCTCTCTCTCTCTCTCTCTCTCTCTCCTTCCTCCACAAACTAAAGGATATTCACACGATCGCATCTCTCTCTCTCTCTCTCTCTCTCTCTCTCTCTCTCTCTCTCTCTCTCTCTCTCTCTCTCTCTCCTTCCTCCACAAACTAAAGGATATTCACACGATCGCATCTCTCTCTCTCTCTCTCTCTCTCTCTCTCTCCCCTAGCGATTCGGCTCGCATTTTTTGCTCATGTCCCCCATACATTCTTCTGTTTACATTTACTCTGCCCGGCTTAATGGTATGGTCTATCTCTATAATGCATGTTCTGCATGGACCCCTCTTTCCAAGCGGCAGCATTTTGTATATAGATTAGCGCTATGGTCTCCCTCCATCGCTCCAGACCAAATGGAGTCCTGGAGCAAGAGGAACAAGAGGAGGAGGAAGAGGAGGAGGAAGCGCAAGAGGAACAAGAGGAGAAGGAGGAGGAGGAGTGAAAGAGAAAGAGTAAGAGAGAGAAAAGGAAAGAGAGAAATTTCTAGCTTTTTCTGCTGTCTAGTGTTTATATATATGTTTTATTTTACTTCTGGCAGCGTTCATCAGTAATGATTGTTCCTCTTGTATTCCTCTGAGTCGTATATAGCCTTTTTTATACGTTCATGATTTTTTACATATGGTCTCTTAGTTCCATTTTCCTGTTTATTTGAGTATGTTACTTAAATTATGTTTCTTCACACATACACGTATACACTCACACGCAGATATACAGTATATACACACGTTAAAGTATATACACATATACTGTATATACATATGTATATATATAATATGTATGTACATGTGTGTGTATATATTCATTTATTATTGTTACGTTTTTACATACGTTCATGTTAACAATAACGACCCAAAAGTAGTGACCATAGGAAATGGATTAAAAGCAATATATATATTAGCTTAAAAGCCGAAGCACTGGAAGGCATCAGGAAAGAGAGTGATTGATAGTGAGATATTGTGCTAGGGTGGTGATGAGAACGCTGACTGGGTGACTGGTATATATATATTGCGTTTGTTTGGAAGACGTTTCTCAGATATTGAAAGGTGTAGGTAAATGTTTATTATTTGCTTTGGGAAAGGTTGATAGACGCGAGTTTAAGTTCTGTTGCTTTAAAAAGCCACCTGCATAAGTGTGACTGATGACTGAAGTTCTTACAGGGAAAGAGCAGGGTGGTTTTGGAGTTAAGTTCTACTGTTTAGAAAAGCCATTTTCAGAGGTGTAACTGATGACTGCAGTTCTTATAGGGAAAGAGCAGGGTGGTTTTAGTTTTAAGTTCTGCTATTTAGAAAAGCCATTTTCAGTGGTGTGACTTATGACTGAAGTCCTTACAGGGGAAGAACAGTGTGACTTTAGTTTTAAGTTCTACTGTTTTAGAAAAGCCATTTTCAGGAGTGTAACTGATGACTGAAGTTCTTACAGGGAAAGAGCAGGGTGGTTTTAGTTACAAATTCTGCTGATCAGAAAAGCCATTTTCAGAAGTGTGACTGATGACTGAAAGTCCTTACAGGGGAAGAACAGGGTGGTTTTAGTTTTAAGTTCTACTGTTTAGAAAAGCCATTTTCAGAGGTGTCACTGATGACTGAAGTCCTTACAGGGGAAGAGCAAGGTGGTTTTAGTTTTAAGTTCTGCTATTTAGAAAAGCCATTTTCAGTGGTGTGACTGATGACTGAAGTCCTTACAGGGGAAGGGCAGGGTGGTTTTAGTTTTAAGTTCTGCTGTTTAGAAAAGCCATTTTCAGTGGTGTAACTGATGACTGAAATCCTTACAGGGGAAGAGCAGGGTGGTTTTAGTTTCAAGTTCTCCCGTTTAGAGAAGCCATTTTCAGAGGTGTGACTGATGATTGAAGTCCTTATAGGGGAAGAACAGGGTGGTTTTAGTTTTAAGTTCTACTGTTTAGAAAAGCCATTTTCAGAGGTGTAACTGATGACTGAAGTTCTTACAGGGAAAGGGCAGGGTGGTTTTAGTTTTAAGTTCTGCTATTTAGAAAAGCCATTTTCAGTGGTGTGACTGATGACTGAAGTCCTTATAGGGGAAGGGCAGGATGGTTTTAGTTTTAAGTTCTGCTGTTTAGAAAAGCCATTTTCAGTGGTGTAACTGATGACTGAAATCCTTACAGGGGAAGAGCAGGGTGGTTTTAGTTTCAAGTTCTGCTGTTTAGAGAAGCCATTTTCAGAGGTGTGACTGATGACTGAAGTCCTTACAGGGGAAGAACAGGGTGGTTTTAGTTTTAAGTTCTACTGTTTAGAAAAGCCATTTTCAGAGGTGTAACTGATGACTGAAGTTCTTACAGGGAAAGGGCAGGGTGGTTTTAGTTTTAAGTTCTGCTATTCAGAAAATCCATTTTCAGTGGTGTGACTGATGACTGAAGTCCTTACAGGGGAAGAGCAGGGTGGTTTTAGTTTTAAGTTCTGCTGTTTAGAAAAGCCATTTTCAGAGGTGTAACTGATGACTGAAGTCCTTACAGGGGAAGTACAGGGTGGTTTTAGTTTCAAGTTCTGCTGTTTAGAAAAGCCATTTTCAGAGGTGTGACTGATGACTGAAGTCCTTACTAGGGAAGAACAGGGTGGTTTTAGTTTTAAGTTCTGCTGTTTAGAAAGCCATTTTCAGAGGTGTGACTGATGAATGAAGTTCTTACAGGGAAAGAGCAGTTTGGTATTAGTTTTAAGTTCTGCTATTTAGAAAAGCCACTTTCAGAGGTGTGACTGATGACTGAAGTCCTTACAGGGAAAGAGTAGTGTGGTTTTAGTTTCAAGTTCTGCTGTTTAGAAAAGCCATTTTCAGAAGTGTAACTGATGACTGAAGTACTTACATGGAAAAAGTAGGGTAGTTTTAGTTTCAAACTCTGCTGATTAGAAAAGCCATTTTCAGAAGTGTGACTGATGACTGAAATCCTTACGGGAGAAGAGCAGAGTCAGGGGTTAATGATTACTTACGAATAAAGATTTTATTGGCATAGATCCACTCCCAAAACATCACTAAGTTACCATAAAAGTCGGTTTTTTAAGCGATAAATTTATCTAATGTTGCAATATCTTATAACAGAACCAAGGAAGCAATCACGAGTCCCATTTCCACTTTCTTACGATTTAGTGAATGAAGCAAATTTACAAGCACATGAGCAGCCATTTACTCATTATAAAACTTTTCAACGTTTTGTAAAGTACGAAGACTTTTTTCCTAATTTCAGGCTCTAAGTCATTCACCGTGGTTTGTTTTATGGACGGTTAAAACGAAAAAGGTGTTAGTCGGTTTAATCTTGGTTTTCCCGCATCCCATGTTGCTTTATTCTACCTTTCGTGTTTGTACAACAGACCAAAAACCCTTAAATGTCATTTCTGTTCAGATGCCAAGGTCATTTTTTATGTACGTCAGTTTTTTCTTATTTTTTAATTTTTTTTTTTTTCTTATTTTTGGCCAATCTTACCTGTCCATAAACAGACTAGAAAAATAATCTTGTTTACATTTATGTTGACTATCCTTGTGTTTATCATACTTCTTCGTTGTGAATAAAATCAGCCTGCGTCAACTACCCACTTCATATTGTCTCCTCTCAAGAGAACTTGTAATTCAGAATCTACTGCCAATACAGATTCCCTTTTGCAGAGCATCATTAGTCCTATTGCAATTCCTATTACGGGTCGATGAATAATACTGAATAACTTTATAACTATCACGAATAGAAAACTTTTCCAGTCGGCCCAAAACTTTTTCGACGGCAACATTCGTCTTATTGTTAGCTACGAGATGTTTTTTGAGTACATCGTGTATTTATGAGATTTCATATATAAATATATAAATGCGTATATATATATATATATATATATATATATATATATATATATATATATATATATGTGTGTGTGTGTGTGTGTGTGTGTGTGTGTGTGTATAACTGAATCACGATAATGTGGAACATGATTAATATGTATATATATATATATATATATATATATATATATATATATATATACACAAAATCCACGAAGGGAAGAGAAACACTGGAGTGCTGCAGGCCTTTCGACTGTCGTCCTTTACGTGCAGCAGACGACGGTCGAAAGGCCCCGCAGCACTCCAGTGTTTTCTTTACTTCATGATTTTGTCTTTATTTACATATATAGATATATATATATATATATATATATATATATATATATATATATATATATATATATATATATATATATATATAGATAATGGGGAAAGATGCAGAGAAAGATTATATAAAGTATATATATATATAGTTTATATAATATATATATATATATATATATATATATATATATATATATATATATATATATATGGTATATATATTGGCTTTCGTGTTTTTAGGTTATATCTTATAATATTCAGTTTCCGATGTCTTTATATTAATGATTTCAAGCATCCTACTAACCACATAGTGCCACAATTCATTGCTGGTCTGTCATGTGCCCTTTAATGCCATAATTTTTTGTCGTAAACCCCGTATCTTCGTCCTCTTCTGTAGCTGAAGTCTTAAACTTCCTAGTTTTTTCTGTTCCGAAAGAGTGTAAAAGTTCCTTTGATGAATAGGGAGTATGTGTGCGTCCCATTTAGCGATGCCATTAGGCCCGTCTCGATGAAATATGCCTATTGAGTACAAAAATGCAAATTTTAGCTGGTCATTCAGTAGGGCAAGCATTCCCGCAGTCTCGACACCTAAATTATTTTGCATGAATGTTTCTCTCTCTCTCTCTCTCTCTCTCTCTCTCTCTCTCTCTCTCTCTCTCTCATACACACACACACAGCTACAGCTTTTTGTTCATTTCTGCCATGGTTGTTTCAGACCATACAAACTCCCCATCTCTCTCTCTCTCTCTCTCTCTCTCTCTCTCTCTCTCTCTCTCTCTCTCTCTCTCTCTCTTTGTTACAGCTACAGTATTTGTTCATTTCTGCCATTGTTGTTCCAGACCCCACACTCTCTCTCTCTCTCTCTCTCTCTCTCTCTCTCTCTCTCTCTCATTGCTGCAGCTACATTATTTGTTCATTTCTGCCGTCATTGCTCCAGACCCCAACCCCACCCACCCCGTCTCTCTCCTCTCTCTCTCTCTCTCTCTCTCTCTCTCTCTCTCTCTCTCTCTCTCTCGTTGCTGCGGTATTTGTTCATTTCTGCAATGGTTGTTTCAGCCCTTACACTAAACCCTCTCTCTGTGTGTGTGTGTGTGTGTGTGTGTGTGACTGCGAGCGTGTTTTTTGTCATTCCTTTTATGCTTGCTCCTTTACCTGGGCGTATAATCCACCTGGGAAATCACTATAATGCCAATTAAGACATGCAACCGATTTCCGTTAAAAGTCGCTTCTCCCAGCTACCATTTGTGTTTGTCATCTGAACCCCGATACTGAGAACGTACGCCTCCATTGTCAAGGCAAAATGCAAGTTATTGAGGTTCGATAACCCCGATAGCGCGGTATCACCGAGTGTCATCTGGACCTCATTATAACGGACTTTATGAGTGTCTCTGGCTTGGAATTCGGGTAATTGAGGTTTTCTGAGCCTCATTATAACGGACTTCGCGAGATTTCGGGTATTTTGACTTGCTTCCGGACCGCATTACGGCGGACTTTATGAGTGTCTGGCCAGGAGAATGGGTAACTGAGGTTTTTCCGAACCTTCCTATAGTGAACTTCATGAGTGTCTCTGACGGGAAGATCGAGTAATTGAGGTTCGCCCTAACCTCGTTATGACGGAACTTACGAGTGTCTCTGGCGAGGTGCTCAGGTAATTGAGGTTTGATGACTTTCCCGAGGAAAGAATGTTTTAAGAGAATTAAAAAAAAAAATGGAAAAAGACTTTCGTGAATAATGATTTCATTGAAACGTCAGAATCTGGTCGGAGAGGGAAGGGAAAATATCATTTTGGATAGTCAGATAGTTGATAGTTTGTAATTGCTGCTTGTAATGCGAGATTTATGGTTGGCACTCGAGGTGGCACTGTTATCGGAAGACGCAACGTAATGTATGCAAGATCAGGATTGTATATTTGTGCCGATGGCATTTCATAACAAGTGGAATCGTGCTGAATGTAACACGCATTGGCGACCTGTGAAGTGATTTAAGCGACTTTAACATTATTGAAGATTCGTGGTAGACTAAATTTTAGAGGTGATAGGTTAACTGTTAATAATGAAGACCTTCAGAACAATCAGACAGTGATTTTGTTTGAAAATTCGTTAACTATTTTATGTACAGCACATTATATATATATATATATATATATATATATATATATATATATATATATATATATATATATATATATATATATATATATATATATATATATATATATATATATATATATATATATATATATATATATAAGCTTATACACTGAAGTCACGTGCATCTACTGTGATTTGTAAGCATGTATATACATACATACATATATATATATATATATATATATACATATAATGTACTGTACATAAAATAATTAACGAATGGTCATACAAAAATCACTGCCTGAAGGTCTTCAGTATTAACAGTTAACCTACTCACCTCAAGAATTCAGTGTGTGTATATATATATATATATATATATATATATATATATATACAGTGTATATATATATATATATATATATATATATATATATATATATGCACACACACCACACACACGAGGTTTATCAGTTTATCGGTCCACGAAATTACAATCAAAGTTCTTTTGTTTAATGATAAAACGAAAGTCAGAATTTCCCTTACATTTACTTCAAAGTATTACCATCTACCTTCAATTTGCTGTGCCTTATTGTCGTTGCACTTCCATCTATCTTCTCTGCACTTTTAAACTACATTGTTGGCCGAAAGCCATTTAGACAAGCTGGCTTTTTTGTTTTTTTATTTTTGCTGCGGAACTTTTCCCGTTATTGTTTTTCATTGAAAACCCGTGCAAATTATGAATGTTATGCAATATGAGGATTTATGTTTTCAGGATTCTATTTATTCCATGTTTACTTAAGTATATATATTATTTACATGCCAAAAAGTGGATACTTAATCTTCAATGAACGATAGCTAGTATAATTACCCCTGTTTTCATGACTTCGTTTACTACATATTCAACATTCAACAGGGTATATTTAAATGAACAGTTTCACAGGCCACTGACGTACAGACAGGCTACCCTGCGACCGAAAGAAATGAAAGATAAAAAAATCGAAAAAGCAAAGAGAGAAAGAGAGAGAGAGTGATAGTGAGAGAGGTAATCAGAAAGAAAGGAGCAATGTAATCTATCCGGGCCAGGTATCAGATCGTCTGATCTCCCCCTCGAAAAGGGAGATATTAGCTCAAGGCTTTTCTGAAATTCGTTCGATCCTCTTAGCGATGCAAACACTCGGGCGGCTTCTCAATTTCTTCCGGAAAACTCTCTCGCGCTCGCTGCTTCTCCTGACGATTCTCATCTTCAAACCGTCGTTGCGGCACTAACTCCCTCCCCTCCCCTCTCCTTCCCCTCCCTCCCCTCCCCCTCCCTCCCCTCCCCCCTCCCCTCCCCTCCGCTCCTTCTCTCATTCAAGTTCTCATTCCTTTTATTTTCTTCTCTCTCCTTGATCCCCCCCCCTTCCCCATCCCCATAGGAAAGCACTGCCCCCTCCCCTCCCCTTCCTCCTCTCCTCTCATTCAAGTTCCCCTTCCTTCTATTTTCTTCTCTTCTTCATTCTTCTCGCACTTCTTTCCCTTCTCTCTTATTATTCTCCTTTCTATTTTCATTTACCTCTTTTCTCGCTGATTCAGTAACGCCAGATAACTTAGAATGAATCAATCAGTCGATCATCATCGTTCTGCCATTCCTTTTCTCTCTCCCTCATCTCTTCCTTCCCATTTTTATTACTCTTTCTATCTTCTCCTCTTCCCTATCCTATCTATGCTCTCCTTCCCCACCCCCGTCATTCATTTCCTGATCCTCCCTCTTTCTCACCATCATCCCCATTCCATCCTTTCTCCCTCATCCTTCTCCTCTTCGTCCATAGTTGGTGCAACACCAGGGTACAGAAATCAATCAATCTCCCTTCTTCCTCATCCTTCACTGGCTTGTCTCCCATTTCTTCCATCATCACCGAATCCTAAAATCTTGCTTATTCTCCTTATTCCTACTCCCTCCCTCGCTCCGTCCCTCTTCCTCCCTTCTTCAAACTCCTTTGTATCTTTCCTTCTGTTATGTCTTGTCCTCTTTGATCCCCTTCTCTGTTACCTCCGTACATCTTACACATTCTCTATCCCTTGGGGCTTTTTCTTCTTTTCCACCTCTCTCTCTCTCTCTCTCTCTCTCTCTCTCTCTCTCTCTCTCTCTCTCTCTCTCTCTCTTCTGATACTGTGATAGATTTGTTGATAATAGCTCCTCTCTCTCTCTCTCTCGCACGCACGCGCGCGCTCGTGACACTTTCTTCAACGGAGAAAGATTGGCTAATTTCTATATCCAGGGTTGGTTTCCCTTAAACAACAGTAGCCTAAGAAAACGCCAGATAAAAATCAGAATCAAAATGTCCCTGACTGGCCCATAAAACTCTCATCAGAGTGCGGCGTTTCAAAGTCTTCATCTGACGCCAATTTCCGACTTCTGTAATGAATGCGATTGTCGGCGAGCCGCCCTCGGAGTCCGAATCCGGCCCAGCGAATGATGACACCAGGTTGCGGGTCCATGCTGCGAAACTAACGGCCGTTCGAAACCACGGGGCGGAACATTTACAGCGGCTTCCTGGTCGCCATCGATATTGAATTCGTAGGATCGTGGGGTTCGTAATATAGGTTTGCGAGATATACTGTATATACTATATATATATATATATATATATATATATATATATATATATATATATATATATATATATATATATATATATATATATATATGTATATTATATGTATATATACATATATAAATTTCTGACTCACATCGGGATCGAACCCAGGTCTTTCAACTGAATGGCAGGGCGCTACCCCAGTTGAATCAACTGGACCTTCGTGTTTCAGTTGGTGGCTCCCTTGCCTTTCAAGTGAAAGACCTGGGTTAGATGCCAACATAAGTCAGAAATTTATTTCTGTTCCACACGCGATTGTATGTTGATTACTTCTGTATACATATACATACATACCTACATATATAGTACCTTCTGTCTCAGCATCTTTTCCCACTTCCGAGTCGGGGTCGATGTTTCTGACTGCTTTCCTCCTCCGCCTGGCTCGGTCAAACACATCGTCCTCTGACAATTGTTTGTCTCTCAAATCTTCTTTAACTACATCCATCCACCTTCGCTTCTACGGTCTTCCTCTCGCTCTCCCAAACAGTTCTTCGTTGGGAGAGTGGGTTCCGCTCTCAGCTAGCACCCTGCTGGCTGCGAGTTCGAATCTCCGACAGGCCAGTGAAGAATAAGAGGAATTTATTTCTGGTGATAGAAATTCATTTCTCGCTATAATGTGGTTCGGATTCCACAATAAGCTGTAGGTCCCGTTGCTAGGTAACCAATTGGTTCTCAGCCACGTAAAATAAATCTAATCTTCGGGCCAGCCCTAGGAGAGCTGTTAATCAGCTCCTCAGCGGTCTGGTTAAACTAATGTATACTTAACTTATTTTTCTCCCACCAGACATATATAATATATACAGGATATATATATATATATATATATATATATATATATATATATATATATATATATATATATATATATATATATAAAGAAAGAATGAATGAATCATTCTATTTCGTAAAGAGAAACTATATCCGAAACGAGAACTTATCTTTAAACCTTACGTTCCTTTCGCCACATTCTTAAAACCCTAAGCCAAGCCATTTCTTGGGAAGTTTCGGAGTCCCCGAGGAGCCCTCTCGCGCCATCTATTAGTCTGATTGAGTGACTTTTAAGAGATTCAAATCATCCGGAATATTCTGTCAAGATTTTTGTTGCGATTTGAATGATAGTTATATATGCCGTTCCCCGCTTCCAACCTTGTTTTTTAGTCTTGTCTCTTTTATGTACTCATTTTTATTTGTATTTTTGGCTTTGCTAATGACAATTCCTTTTGGGTAATCACTCGCATACATGGTCTTGTATGAGACTTATGTGCGTGAGTTTATTTAGTGTACTGCATATACACATGAACTTAACATATGAAATCGTCAGTAAGGTCGTGCCTAGATATGTGTATGTATGTGTGTGTGTGTGTGTGTATTCTGTGAAGTACATAGCCTATGTATGTTGTTTATGAGACCTCTCTAGTATCCAACATGGGCTAACATAATTATGATATCGTTAATAAGGTCATTCTTAAATACGTGTATGTCTGTATTCTGTGACGTATGACGTATACTCTTCTGTAAGTTATGTGTGAAACCTCTCTTTTGTTCATCTGAGTACTGTCCCACAGTCGACAAGTATCATCAGCATTGCAACCATCGAAATGGCTCATAAATGATTTATTGACAGCACCCTACCACAAATACCGTGACGCAACCCCGAAATAATGATCACATGTGTTTATACGTAATAACGGGGTCCAACATGCAACGATACACGTCCCTGACGTGTGCGAGGATGCACTAAAAGCGAGTCAACAATCGAGAGAGAAAAATGGATTGTGTTCCTTTAAAGGTGTTGCCAGAGAGAGAGAGAGAGAGAGAGAGAGAGAGAGAGAGAGAGAGAGAGAGCTGGAATGCAGGTGTGAACCGAGGACTCTTCATACATAAGGCAATAACTGGCAACTATAAAAACAGGTATCCAGCTAAGTAATTGGCTGGAATCATCATCATCTTCACCAGTGAACGGAAGGTGGAATGACAAGAGAAAGGAAAAGGGAAGGATTGTTGTACTGAGAGAGAGAGAGAGAGAGAGAGAGAGAGAGAGAGAGAGAGAGAGAGAGAGAGAGAGAGAGAGAGAGAGAAATTATTATCTTTAAAATATGACTAAAAGATTATCATTCGATTTTGACGAGAGGTCCCGAGGCAAGCGTTTGTTTGCCGAAAATCTCTGGGACATGAGTTTTCCATCCACCACCGTAGGAAATTAGATATTAGTTTTCTTGTTCTGATTCTGCCTAATCGTCATTTCCTAATCGTTGTTTCGCAATAAGTCTTTCCTACATGATTCCATGTAGTTTTCCGTAGAAGGAAAACTCTGGCATTGCCAAACTCATGCTAATAGATTCTTGAGAAACTTGTTTGTTATTTGGTTCTTTTTCTCCGAGCCCTTGGAGGAACTCATGTCGCTTAATACCACAGGAGATACGTCACAGATACGTCGGTGTTACGTCACAAAGGACGGACCAAAGATTCGTGATGCTCCTCACTTGAATCCTCATTGCCTTGACTTGAACCCTATCAAGGAACTGACTAATGATGTTGGGGCGTCATCTCACCGCCCCCTTTCCCCACTCACCTCCCCCACATCCCCTCCCCACCACCTCTCAAACCGGATGTTAAAAATTGGTCCCCCTACAGGAGAGAATTATGGATTCTCTCGGCACACCCCTATTCACCCCACTGGCCAACAATATGTTAACTGTCAACTCAGAATAGCCTGAAGCAGGAGGAACCTGTAGGTCGAGCTGGTTCTGTGTCGTGGAAATTGAAATAGATGAAAAAGCATAAAGCTGATTGGCAAAGCAAAGCGAGAGTAAAGTTTTTATTTTTTTCGTTTTTATATTCGTGTTATTAGCATTCTGTCCAGCGCTCTTTCAGTGGACTATTTGTGTGTGTGTGTGTGTGTGTGTTCGTTCGTGCGTTTAGAGATATACTTTCCAGTTTGGGCACGTGCGTGTACTGGCGTGCGTGAAGGTGGGTGACTGTCACCTTTCTTTATGTCCTTGGTTAAAGATTCGGAATTGGGGCTTTATTTTCACCATCTGCATGTAGTTGATCATTTACACCATTTATTGGTCTTTAATTTTTTTAGATACTCATAGATAAGAGAATAGAGAAAGAAAAGACTTTGGACTCACTAGATAGTTCTTATTTAATTTGCAAAGTTATCTTGAAATTATGCACTTATTGGTTTAATTACACAATCTGATGCGTGATAAAATGCTGGCCTATTGATAGCATTTACAAATTCTAGAAAGGAAGTCTGTATTGCTCTCTCTCTCTCTCTCTCTCTCTCTCTCTCTCTCTCTCTCTCTCTCTGATAGATAAATCTTCTAATTTATTTTCCCTTATCGTATGGGTTCTAAAGAAATTCTCTGGTTTCCCGTCTCGTTTAGTTTTTTTCTTTTTACTCTTGTCAATTTTCGTGGACAACGGCACTTCAAAATCCCTTTTTGTCAAGACGAGATGCTGACTTTAGACAAAAACCAGAAGATATGTCAGAGATGTGCCAAAGATATGTCAATGATGCGTCTCAACCGACAGAAAAGGTGTCAAGGTGTCATGGTGTAAGTCCCCTGGAAGATGTTCCCCTCAGCCAGAAATTGGGCAATGATGTCTGTGTTGGACTCCTGGCCTTACAGCACAACCCCCCTACCCACAACCTTTCCCATTCTCTCTCACTCCTCCCCCCCCCCCTTGCCAGAGGCTTAAAATTGGTTCCCTACAAGAGGAAACTATGGTTCCCGAGACTCTCCCTATTTGTTGTCAGGTGCCGACAGTATGCCGAAAGTCGATGTTGTTGTTTATGCTGTGAATACAGAAAAAGACGAGGAAGCATGAAATTAGTTGCAGGAAATGAAACATATTTCTGACAGTTTTCTCAATATCGTTTTTTTTTCGTATTTTCTTTAACGCTTTCTCTCCCGCATTTACTTGACTACGGCCTTATTTTTTATTGGATAATTATTTCATATTCCATCGTGTTTACGGGAGAAAAGGCATACCATTTTACTCTTTCAAGCAGAGAAATAGGAAATAGAATAACAAACTAATCCATATTATTAACTTGCTGATTTGATTGCTTGCAGCTAGCATTTTATGTCGGAATATGAAAGCACCATGTTCATGCTTTGAAGCGTTATTTGTGTCTTGAGAAAGATAATTTAGATAAGATATGCAAGAGCTAGATCAGTTGATATCAGTGAAATTACTGAAGTGACCTATTACGCTGTATTACGGTAAATTTACTTGCGCTAATGGGTAATATGCGAGTTTGTGAATTTAAACATATGTATGTGTGTAAGTATGAATGTATGTATGTATGTATGTATGTATGTATGTATGTATGTATGTATGTATGTATGTATGTATGTATGTATGCTTGCTTGTTTGTAAGGCGCGAAACTGCGGTCCTCTTCTATCAAACGATCATTCACAAGTAAAAGATTATCGACATCAATACAAGTCATAACCTGTGATGAATTTCCTGAAGGTGCCTCCCTGCTATTTAACAATGGACCTCCCCAAATCATGGCCCTAGCATTGCGAATGTGTAATAAGGAATGAATTTCACTTGGAATGAATATAATGAAAATACGTAAGGGTAAGATAATGAAATGTCATAACTAATGAAGTCAAATAGTCAGCAAAACATGAATGAACACGGAGAGTAAACAAAAGATGAGCAGATTATACAAACAAGTCAATCAGAATGATAGCATAACCGTCTTTCATTTGCCAATTATGGTTTTGTACTCTTACCTAATTCCCAACTAGATTTTCAAGCAGTTACTCTACAAGGAATTAATATTTTTTTCTGTCACGAAGTTTATTGGCTGGCCTTCAGTACATACCTACACATGGAGGACCTACACATGACCTCCAGACTTGAGGGAAATTGAACGTTGTATGAACGTTCAATTTACCTCAAGTCTGGAGGTCATGTGTGGGAATGTATTGGGGCAGCCAATAAATTTCATGACAGAAAAAATATTGATTTCTTTTGGAGTAGCTGCTTGAAAATCTAGGTGAGAATGAGAGAAGTTAAAGTGCAAAACCATAATCGGCAACTGAGAGATGATTATACTGTGAATCGCTTAGTGAATAAGTCTGATTGATTTGTTTGTACAATCTGGCGTCGCAGCGATCACCCAGTGAAACAAGTGGTTTTCGCAAGATGAAAGATATTGTTTGCTTTCTGTGTTCATTCCTGTTGTGGTGGCTATTGGACTACGTTAGTAATGCCCTTTCATTATCAGACCCTCATGTGTTTTAATTATATTCATTTCAAAGTGAAGTGAGTCGATATTATTGTAATGTGGGTCTGTATAGGTCAATATAGGTCTTTGCTAGAGGTTTCCAGAAGGAGTTAAGTTGCTACTAAGGTCAAGTCAATAGAGTAATAAGTGTCTAATGCCTTTGGTGCCATGTGAAATCTGCTGAGAAAATACATAATGCTTTTTACTGGAGTTGTCTCTTATAGCTTTCCATATTTCTTTTCCTGCACCTCCTGATTTAGCTAAAGCCAATTAGTCAGAACTAACAGTAGTTTCCGAGAAATGTGAAAGGTACGACTGTATCACGAATGACAAATAGAGTTCTTGAGTGTTTACCTCCATCAGCTGTGGCAGCGATCTCTTTAGCAAGGAACGGCGTAGCAATGGTGTCTGCGTGCCTGACCAGGACCCTCACCCTAAACTTTATCTTCCGCCCCAACCAAATGCTTGAAATTGGCTCTCTACAGGAGAGAGAACTATGGATATCCCGGACACACCCTATTTTCTGTCAGTGGGCAACAATACGTTCCCTGCGAACCGAGAATTGCGTTTAATAGGAATTGGTGGAATAATGTGAATGTTTTTGCAGGAGTGCTGTTTGGTTTTTGCAGTCTTTTTGAGTGTTTTAGTTTTTTTTTTTGTCTTTTTTCATAAATATAGTCTCTCTCTCTCTCTCTCTCTCTTTGTGGTGCTTGGAATTTTAAAATATATATACCACTTTTCAGTACGTTACTTTAGGCCCTTAGTGAAAGATTCAATCATTGTGCCTCGAATAATTTAACTGAAGATTTTTTCTAGTTCCAAGTTTTACTATATTTTCTTCATTTAACAAAAACATCAATTCCTTTATAATGCCGAGTAAAAAGAGAACATAAAGGTTTTTGGTAATCCGAGAAACTAGAAAATTGTTCATGGGGTTCATCTCTAAACTAGTACTTGTTGATTTGGCACTTGCTTCTAAAAATGTGTCAGTGAAGTTTATGTATGGAATGTTGAACTGTTAGCTACATCATAAATTGAAGTTTAGAGAGAGAGAGAGAGAGAGAGAGAGAGAGAGAGAGAGAGAGAGAGAGAGAGAGAGAGAGAGAGAGAGAGAATATGCCCCATCAAGAAAATTAACTAGCCAAATTACCATGAAGGTAGAGCATTACTGAATGCTAAAAGATTTAATATAACAATGGAGCATTCTAAGACCAGAAGAGCGTGGTTATTCTCCCAAAAAGAGCATGCCAAAAATATGTAGTAGAGAGGGCAGCCGGGGTCATTGATTAATATCTGAACTAAACGTTATTGTCATGCAGTACCGGAAACATTTAGACTTATGAATATGCATGCAAACATATAAATGTTTTGCCTGGCAATCTGTGTGATTGTTATTATATTTTTTTCTCTTTTAGTAAGTGATTTCTTCTTTCTGTACACCCCATTACCTTCTGTTACTTCTTTCTAATGAACACCATATTCTTTGGAAGCTTGAAAGTCAAGTCAAGGGCCCCTGTGGGCTTGTTCAATATGAAGAGGGTTTATCAGAATAATAGTAATAAAAAGTATATTACTTCACTTAGAATATGTGCTAACAGACATATTTGCCAATAAGTTGTAATAGCTGATAACATTTCCCACCATGAATCTTGACCTAGTCTGCAGTGAAAGCGCAAAAAAATCGAAAATTATTATTTTTAAAGGTGTTACGAAAGAGGATGTGGGGCCGTCGAGTCGAACTGGGAGAAATTAGCTTAAAAAAACAATACCTGGATCAAGTTAGTTAACTAATAGGATAAAATCGACTTCGGGATAATAGAACCTAAAGAGTTGGAAAAGATAAGAAGAACTGTGATATTAACAGCAAAATGTAAGTAACAAGTAGATGATGCATATTGGCGTCATAGAGAGAGAGAGAGAGAGAGAGAGAGAGAGAGAGAGAGAGAGAGAGAGAGTGAGAGAGAGAGAGTGACAGGAAGGGAAGGAAAGTTGTTGATGTTGATTTGTGCTTCATTTGTTTTCCAAAATTACGACTGAAACAAAGTTTGCTTAGAGGTACGAGAGTTATTCATTAGGTTTCATGCCTTCATGACAAAGCAGCATTGTTGTTATGCGTTTTGTGTTAATGAAGTCGGTCCCTTCATTATTGACTAAATAGTTAACTCTGGTCTTTGCTTAACTAGTACCAATCTGTCTGTATTTCTTGGTTTAAAAGTCATTGGTGACCATTTGATCGTTTATTTAGTTTTTGCTTAATCAGGGCTTTGTAGTCAATAACTGAATCTAAGATTTCCATTATAGACACTATACTCGGGAGAATATGACATTCCCCCTTATCTCGTCCTTATTTTATTTTTTCCCTCCACTAGTTTCGGTCTTATTGGCTTGAAATTGTCTTGATTTTTTATAGATATAACATAAAAATCGAAACGAATATTCTACTTAATTTTTCTGCCTTTCGATTTTTATAGATATATAACATAAAAATCGAAACGAATGTATTACATTACTTTTCTGCCTTTCGTGTAAAATCTTTTATGGGACTTTAATTCATTAACGTGACCCGTAAATTTCCCCAGACGCTTTGAGACGATGGATGTACTTCAGAAGGGCCCAGGTATATTATATAAGAGGGACGTGACTAAGAACTATGAAGTGTATCTTGTTTATCACCCAACTTAGTCGTAAGCAACAATCATCATGATGTTCCCCTTTGCAAATAATTGAGTAAAGACTCACCCCTTCTCCCTCCCCCCACCTTCCCCCTACCCTCTTACACCCACTGCTATTGCTACTTCTCTCTCTATCCCTCTTCCCAACTTCAGAGTTTAAAATTGGTTCCCTACAGGAGAGAAGTATGGGTCAGGCGACACACCCTATTCCCTCTCAGTGGCCAACAATATGTTAACTGTCAACTCAAAATAGCCCTGAAACAGGAACCTGTTTGGGGCGATGTTGGGCTGTGTCGTAAAATCGAAAAAATACAAAAAGGATTGAGAGCGAGAAGAGTGTGTTGGTGGAGCCGATACATGCATGTTTTTCTAACTGTTTTATTGCTCTCTCTCTCTCTCTCTCTCTCTCTCTCTCTGACCTATGAATCTGGGGTCTGCCTATATATATATATATATATATGTGTGTGTGTGTGTGTGTGTATATAA
>NC_089758.1:29989233-30001733 GCF_040412425.1 Macrobrachium rosenbergii
AGCCCGTCCACAAAACAAGCCCGCCAAGCCAAGCCAAGCCAAGCCAAGCCGAGGCAAGCCAACGGAGGCAAGTATCCGAAAACGTCATTATTTTCTTTCTCTCCACATGAATTAAACAAATAAAGAGGTCGCGGAAAATCCAGGGCGCTTAATTATGCTACTAATATACATAATGAAATTCGGAAAGCGCACAGGAGCATTTTGACTTTTTTTTTTTTTTTTTAAAAGAGAGAGAGGAAGAGTCTTCTTCTGAGGCCCTCGGGGAAATATTATGAGATTCACCACAAGGAGTCGTTTCTCGTCTTCCCAAAAAACGCTTAATTTCATCCCCGGGCTCGTGTCATGCCATCCGTCTACTTCTCCTCCTAACCACCCGGGGCCCCCCCCCCCACCCCCTCCCACCCCTCCCTACCTTTCCCCTTTCATTTCAGCCTCCCTCACTCCCTCCCTCCTCCCACCTTTCTCCCTCTTCCCTCCGCTTTACCTCCATCCCCTTTCTGATCTCCTCCTCCTCCTCCTCCTCCTCCTCCTCCTCCTAAATCCCTTCTTAATCATCTTCCTTACTACTGCTCACCAGTGTTACTGCTCGTTCTCGTCGAGGTTTTTAAGTATGTGTGTATGTATGTCTATATGTATGTGTATAATGTATGTATGTATGTATGTACTGTATGTATGTTTATGGATAAATATGGGTGTGCGTGCGTGAATTTACCAGGACAATGTGATCTACTGGTGTGTATGTATTTGTGTTTGTTTTTATGTCTAAAGGACTTATGTTTATGAACTATGGATGCTTACATTTACAAGCATATCCATTTTTCCTAAGAACTGAACTGTAGTTTTTGAAAGACTAATAAAACAACCTTTAGAACTGTGAAAAATATTTAGGTAGTTAAAGAAACTGCTCTTACAATAAGAGCATATTTCTTTCCTGTAGTGGTAAATATTCATAAAATTAAAATGATTAATAATGCTAAGACATCTTAAGTTATGTTCTAAAGAGACCAGCGTAGTCATGTCTTCAGTCAATTAAACCTGTCATAAGGCCAGGGGAGAATTACGCATATGTCACGCTTGATCTTATGTTAATTATAATCATGTATATTTTCCCACGGTGCGTGGCTTCAGAAAAGACTTCCACACAGTAACTGCCGTTACTTATACTTGCATGGAAAAAGTTTCTCAACAGCACGTCAGCCCCTTTTTATCTCCCCTTCTATTATGCCTTGCCCTCTTTCATCCCCTTCTCTGTTACTCCCGTACATCTTACACGTTCTATATTCCTCGGGGCCTTTTCTTGTTTTCCATCTCTCTCTCTCTCTCTCTCTCTCTCTCTCTCTCTCTCTCTCTCTCTCTCTCTCTCTCTCTCTCTCTCTTCTCTGATACCGTGATAGATTTTTCAATAACTGCTTCTCTCTTTCTCTTCTGATAATGTGATAGAATTTTTAATAACAGCCTCTCTCTCTCTCTCTCTCTCTCTCTCTCTCTCTCTCTCTCTCTCTCTCTGCTGTGATAGATTTTTAATAACAGCCTCTCTCTCTCTCTCTCTCTCTCTCTCTCTCTCTCTCTCTCTCTCTCTCTCTCTCTCTCTCTCTGATGCTGTGATAGATTTTTTAATAACAACCTCTCTCTCTCTCTCTCTCTCTCTCTCTCTCTCTCTCTCTCTCTCTCTCTCTCTCTCTCTCTCTCTCTCAAGTCTTGCGAATTCAGTGACATTTATCCAAACGATTCTTTTTCCCCTCGTTTTGTTCAACGAAACCACCTTTTGTCTACGCTAAACTCCTTTTACCATTTCGTCGTATATCTATGTATTACATCCTTTCTATCTTTCTTCTGCAATACCATCCAGACACTTCATCCGGACGCTGTGCATGACCTTGTCTATGAAATTCCATTCATACGATCGTGTCTACTATATTCATAGTGTATCTGTACTTGTAATGGATGAACTTTCGCGCTTAGATTCAGGTTTAGTTGCTTTGTTGTTTATTTATTTTGTTTATTTACTTTACTTATTATTGATTTTGTTTTTCTTGATACTGCATCACTTTTGATTTCCACGTCCTTGTATCAGTTGTTAGTTTAGACATGTTCCTACATTCCAATAAGGCTCTTGTTTCTCTCTCTCTCTCTCTCTCTCTCTCTCTCTCTCTCTCTCTCTCTCTCTCTCTCTCTCTCTCTCTTCTGATACCGTGATAGATTTTCTAATAAGAGCTTCTCTCTCTCTCTCTCTCTCTCTCTCTCTCTGTCTCTCTCTCTCTCTCTCTCTCTCTCTCTCTCTCTCTCTCTCTCTCTCTCTCTCTCTCCTGCCTCCATAGCCACGCTCCCTTCTCCTCGCCCAGCGCTGCCATAATTCCATTGTTCCGTAGTCGTTCCCCAACATTCCTAATTTCATCCTTTTTGAACATGTCCCGCCGTGCGATATGGGGTCATAAGGTTTCACAAGTTGCTGCGGTTGGAGAACGCTGTGGGCTTAGGTCTCCAAAAGTGTTTTGTATTGTTTCTCTTCCTTCTGTCATTTTTCTTGATGATTGTCTTTCGTTAAGAAAAAGTCACTGTATAAAACCAGGTTTAAGTGAATATATATATATATATATATATATATATATATATATATATATATATATATATATATATATATATATATATATATATATATATATATATATATATATATATATATGTACATATATATATATTATATATGTATGTATGTATGTATATATCACTTAAACTTTTTCTTAACCATTCAAGACAAACACGAGGAATGTGGTTTTATTACTGGATTGTCTTTCAATGAGTTTTCATTAGGAATTCTTCCGGGATTTTATTTCATATTGATGTAAATAGTCCATTCTTTTCACTGATTTTTATATAGATTTTCAATAGTCACCCTTTAGATGTAATGCTTCTCTTAATTGATATTAGTTGACTTTGACATAATTTTACATTTTTATGACAATATTTAACTTTCTCATTTCTAAAAGATTTTATCTTGTATTTTCATATTTCATGTTTTTCATACCCTACTGTAATAATTTGAATACTAAGGGGATTTCCTTTCCACTGGAATTCTTTCGTGCATCCTTATTTAAATTCCCGGTCCTCTGCCAATTCCATAACTCTCTCTCTCTCTCTCTCTCTCTCTCTCTCTCTCTCTCTCTCTCTCTCTCTCTCTCTCTCTCAATTCGTCTCATCTACAGCAAAAGATATACATATATTTTTCTTATTGTCAAACTAGTTTTTTTTCTAAATAATTTAGTCTGTGCGCAGACCATCTGTGCAAGCATTGTGCATCTCATTAGAAGGACCGGAGAGCGCAATGCTTGAGTTGAATTAGCATATTCGTAATGCAGCTAATTTAGTTACTGCTTGCGTATATCAAGAAATACGATGCTGTACTCATTCCTTCGGTTTTATTGCAGTGGGGGAAGATAATACAACAGGCAGTCGTAACTGTATTTTCTGCATTTTTTATACATGATAATATAAATGTGCATTCACAAGATTCGCTTGCAAATATACGCACAAAGCGAGTAGGAGAGAGAGAGAGAGAGAGCGGGGGGGAGGGAGGAAAGAGGAAGGTTTGAGTAACTGAAATATGGAGATGTGGGACCGTAGAGTTTTTCCCCCTTACCCTAAAGCCAACGCGAGCAGAGTTGAGGAGAGTACTTTAAATACGGTAATCAAGAACCGTAGAATTTATTGTTTTACCATTACAACTACACAATATTTAATTTTATTAATAAATTTTAATTTACTAAATGCAGTGTTATCTTTAGTGAACTTCGCTATTTTATTAATTTATATCAGCTGTGAATCGGTGCATTGTATGCTTAATCAACGTAAACAAATTTTGAGGTTATTTAACAAAACTTATTTAATCAAATTTATCAGTGATTGAGAGGTTCCAGAATTCTTGAGGGATGGAATATGAATGGACAATAAAATATCTTTATTGTGTAGTTTACTTTGAATTACTTTGCTCCAATCATTATTATCGTAGATTTAGTTGTTGATAATATTTTATGTTAATCAGTGTTACTCTTAGTTTGCATTTAGTGATGATAATGTTGATTTCAATCATTTCCCTTAACATACCATTACTGCGGCTGCTGATATTGCTGCCCAGAAAGAAAAATGTTAATATCTGTCCATGAAAAGTCATTTTTCAACACCTAATGAGAAATTCATTCTGCACTGGTGCCAGCTCGAAGCCAATTTTATTGTAGGTGCGTGCTGGCTTTCCAGGGATTGTAATGTTTTTTTTTTTTAAGTACATTGACCTAGTTTCTCCCACTTTGCAGTAAGAAGAAAAAGCCGTGTTTATTTTTTTTATACAAGGTTCCGGGAAATCAGTCTCGTGGCACAGTCGACACGAGATTCTGTACCAAATAAAGAAACAACTTTGGGTATAATTTGTCTCGTTCGTTTTGATACGAGTTTAAACCAAAAAGACTTTATAAATATTAACACATACACACACACACACACACACACACACATATATATATATATATATATATATATATATATATATATATATATATATACATATATATCTGTCTACACATACATACATACATATGCATACAAAGATAGATAGATAGATTATCTATTATCTATCTGTCTATCTGTATATATATAGATTATATTTTATATTATATATATATATATTTATATAAAATATAATATGTATATTTAGATAGATAGAGAGGTATATAAATAGATACCTATATATATATATAGGAATAGATACTTACGTTGTATATACATATGTATGTTTGTATGTATGTATTTATGTATGTATGCATGAAGAGAAACACATGAAACGAGAGCATCCGTTGAAACGCGTCCCAGGAAATTTACGTCCCGAAACTAGAAAATTACATCCTAAATGAAAGAATTTGGCGAAACAATCCTTCGCACACATCTTCCCAAACTGTAAAAAAAAACGAATCTTCGCAAAGCTGCCGAGAGCGAGAGGAAATGGAAGTCAGAAAAAATTGGATAGCCCCACTCGAAAGCTATATTCCGGAATCCATTTGAAATCAGATACAAACTGGGCACAAAGTGCTCAAAATGCCTTGAGACAAAGCCTTGGGAATCCAATAGAGGGCGAAGTCTTTCCTCCTCCTCCTCCTCCTCCCCTATCTATAAAGAAAATGTGAAAATTATTGATAGCCAAATAACAAAACTTCCGTCTAGTTGGAAGTCCGATGTAGGCTTTTTCTTTATTATTACTTTATTTCCAGTTAGATGTCTCTTTTGTTACGGAAGCATTTTCATAAATAGTCTTTTATTAGTTGAGATTCTATACCTCATACATACATACATATATGTATATATATATTATATATATATGTATGTATATATATATATATATATATATATATATATATATATATATATCATGTTTACTTACAGTGAATAACATGAATGTTTATTCACGATTTCAAATTATAAAAAAGTGAAAAGCGATTCACAGCAGAACCAGTTACCTCGTAGTGTATGCAGTTTTGCAACACCACCAATACATTAAAGAACTAAGCACAAATTATCCCCGGTATTCTTGAACCATTCGGTATGGGAGTCCGGTATTCTTAGACTCCACCTTCGTGGAGTTATTTTCCCCTAAGGAGAACTTTCGTAAGACTCGTCCCCATCCGCAGGTAATCTTATAAGAGTTCTGTTTGTCACCTTCTGTTGCCTGTTTTGTCTTGTTTTACTGAATGTCTCCTCGATTAGAATTGCACAATACTGGCTTGTTTCCTGTTTCTAAACT
This sequence comes from Macrobrachium rosenbergii, assembly GCF_040412425.1. NCBI lineage: Eukaryota > Metazoa > Arthropoda > Malacostraca > Decapoda > Palaemonidae > Macrobrachium > Macrobrachium rosenbergii. The sequence goes on from NC_089758.1 coordinate 29,995,019, forward strand.
GTGTCTGTGTTTTGCGCGCTACCCCTGATAATATCTCTGATATTATCTATGGCTTGAATGGCGTTTTATGGTATCTTGTTATTTGTCTGGTCTTGTAAGGTGCCTGTTCTTTTTTTTTTTACATAACGACCCATGTGTGAAATGTTGCGAAAGAGTTGTTGTCAGCAAGGTAGCAATATCTTCGTTGGATATGCATTTACTATATGATAATCAGCAGTACTTCAAACGAATTCTGGGCAAAATACGACAAAATATAAATATAAACTTGACGTTATCTCTTGTAGCCATTATTTTGATTAACTTGGCCTTCTTACCGAGTGCGATTTCCTCAGATTTAGGCTACAGTGGTTTTCTACCTGAAAATGTTCTAGTGACAACAACAATAACAACAACAATAATAATAATAATAATAATAATAATAATGATAATAATAATAATAATAATAATAATAGCAGTTTATTCATCAACAGCTATTATTTTCAACGCTACTTCTCTCAGGGAAGGTCTCCATAATAATAATAATAATAATGGCAGTTTCTACAGAAACAGCTATTATTTTCAACGCTACTGCTCTCAGAGAAGGTCTCAATAATAATAATAATAATAATAATAATAATAATAATAATAATAATAATAATAATAATAATAATAATAATAAACACAGAAACTCTGTATTGGAACAATGGACTGGTCAACACAATCAGAGATTCTCTGATCTGACGGGACAACATCGATGAAAAAAAAATTACCTCGTATCCGTTTTAACCATTTCCTTCCAACAGAGGAGACAATGCCGGAAGTCTTTCCATACATTCCCTTCAAAATATCAGCGTTGCTTCGTAATGCCAGCTATTACAAGTGACAGATACTCCGTAAGGGTATTATCATATACATACATAGGCAAGCGCGGTGCGTCACCCATCTTAATTATGCATCTCATAATGAGACTTGGTACATGAATCAGCCTACGAGAGCATGATAACGACAATGGGGAGGAAGCTTCTGGGATAAAGTGGAAGAGAGAGAGAGAGAGAGAGAGAGAGAGAGAGAGAGAGAGAGAGAGAGAGAGAGAGAGAGCGAGAGAGAGAGAGGAGAATGATGAATGATGCGAGAAGGTTGAAAGAACTCGAGCTAAGAGAGAGCAGGAAAAGGTTGGTCGGGGAGAGAGAGAGAGAGAGAGAGAGAGAGAGAGAGAGAGAGAGAGAGAGAGAGAGAGAGAGAAATAATACGATTATTATATTGATAAGTTATAGCATCTTTCCACGCCAATAATTTTAATGGCATTACAACTGAAAGTTTTGTTGTGTTATGTTAGTCGAGTTGTTTGTTAATTTTATCATAGAAAACAGTTTTTTTTAGAATAACGTCAGTTCTGCAAGGAAATTTATAACAAAAAATATTTTTACATATGTATACATGTATATATATTTCTGAAAGCGAATATCTTTGGAAGTATCAGGTTGGATGCCTGATTTTGGAGGAGAGAGGGTGCTTATGCGGGATGACTTGAATGCAAAAATGCGTGAAATTTTAAAAACGTTTGTACGAGCATAAAGTAGGTATTGAATGCTAACAAACACAAGGCTTTGTAAATGAAAATGAAAAATGGATCGATGGCTATAACCATGGAAGGTGGAAGAACAGAAGTTGTTGAGAGAATGGGAGCATGTGTCAGAGATAGGAGAGTGGCGCAGTGTGTGTGTGTGTGTGTGCGTCTGCAGGACAGTTTGCCAAGCTGCTTATGAGCCATCGGTGAGGTGCACCAAACAGCTGATACAATCTGACATCCTTGCCATAGTTCCACTCTAAGTTCAATAATGCGTTTACTCATTTGAGCCATTAAAGCCAAAATGAGCCACGGACGATTGATTTGGATTAAACAGTATTATATACAAGCACAGATCCTTGCCTAAAGGTGGTAGGGTGCTGAATGGTGCGAGAGGCGTGGTGTGAACTTCTGAACTCCGCCCAAACATATGAGAGCAACGAAAATCGTAGAAACGGGACAATGAATTTGGTAACGTCACTGAATGTTGGTAGCAGGTTTTTCAGTGTATGCTAACACGCCCGTGGAAAAAAAATGCTTTTAATTTAATATGAGAGAGCCAATAGGGTGAACATTCCAACGCCCATGTCTAGATCAGAAAAATACGGGAAACAGGACGAGAGAGAGAGAGAGAGAGAGAGAGAGAGAGAGAGAGGAGGGGACTAACCCCCAATGAAGAAGCAAAATTCCCTTCTTTTTAATCAACAATGAAAGAATTAATCTTTTTGTCGTCGAGTAGATAAAGGGTAGGGCTAACGTATATACATAAAGGTTCACCGAGTAAATCAACTTATTACCAAACAACATAAGGTCAGCATTCATGAATGAAGAGCATTCGTTAACACATAACACACAAATCACAATGTCCTACTTATAATAGAGAAGACAAGGAAATGTTCCTAAGATATGAACGAGACTAAGAGAGAGTAGTCTGGTGTGTGGTTCGAGAAGGCGGTTGGGAAGATAACAGTAGGAGGAGGAGGAGGAGGAAGAGGAGGAGCGAGTCTGTGAAAAAGGGGACGGTGGAATACATTGAGAACATACGAGGGGATCCACCTTCTTCCTCCCGCTGTGACCACTCTATCCACAACTTGCGTACTTGAAGCCCCGACAGCGGTCACAATCTTGAAAGGGCGTCTCACCTCGCTATCTCGAACACGGCTCTCGCAGCGCACTCCGAGTCGCACTTCGGTGAAGTCCGGAACCCGAAAACAAAAGTCTTGAGAAGAGGGCGGTAGGAAACGCCGGCAACGGACGAGCGGACGCCAACATCCGGTGGATAAACAGCGACGCTAGAGCGGGGTTTCCCCTCCGTCTCATTGCAAAGTCTGGCACAGTTTGGTAATTCAGTTTGTCACTCTTCACGAGGTTTCGATTCATACTGCTGACTCTTCTGGAGAGTTTTTAAGAGCGTCTCGATGCTGCTGCTGCTTCCGTCCACAACACACCCCCCCCCGCCCCCCGGGTATCCTCCTACCCATTCCCCACATCTTTATCTCTTCCTCCCTATCATCCACACAAAAACACACCCGCACACCCACACACACACACATACCACCCCCAAGAAGGGAGACACAACTTATCAATACACAAAACAATTCTATTCCTTCTCTCTATCTATGGACATTTTTCCTTTATGCATAAGCACAATATTCTTTTCGTTTTAACATGCGTGTAAGATACGTCCACACCCCTGGGTTATCCCTCTACCCCTTCCCCCCATCTTTATCTCTTCCTCCCTATCATCCGCACAAAAACACACACACACGCACGCACACACACACGAACCTCCTCAAAGAGGGGGAGAGACAACTTACCATTGACACACACACACACCAATTCTATTCCTACTCCTTATCTATGGACCCCATTCCTTTATGCATAAGCCCAATATTCTTATTTTTATCAACGAACGTCTCAGGACAGGCACATTTTTTGCTCACATTCCAGTCAGTTCCAAGAAATCACACGAGTGTCTGAAATGCCGTATCTTCATCTGGGCGGAATTCCTATCGAGTAATGAGAATGGGTGAGAGAATCTGATTCTTCAGCATTATTAAAACGAAACATGAGGATATTTGTAAACAAGGAGCGGAATATGTGAACGAAGGGAATTATTCTTCGGAGGAAATCTCACATTAACAAAATTGGACGAGTATATGGCGCATGTATTGTTCGTAACTGCATTCTTGAAAGCAGTTGGATGACTCTTACTGTGAAAGATGAGATTAAGACAATAACAGTGATAATAACAACGGAATAAACTGCGTTGGCAATAATAGTAAGGGAAAAACATAAATTGGGACAATTAAAGGAAATAACAGTTTCAATACATCCAACAAATAATATTAATTAAGAGACCTCTCTCTCTCTCTCCTTCGTACGTGGGCTGGATAAGGGGATTTGGTTGCCAATCCCGTTGGCATTTGCTTAAATAATTACGTGATAAATGTATGGGTATGTGTGTGTGTATATGTGTATGTCTGCATGTATGTATGTTTTAAACTTAGGGTTAATTTACTGTGATAATATACTAAAACCACATGCCCCTTGCATGATTTTTTAAGCGTGTATATAAATGTAAGTATTTATATATTTATGTATGTTTGTATTTATGCATATATATATATATGTATGTACGTATGTATGTATGTATGTATGTATGTATGTATGTTGATTTCGTTCCTTCAGTCAGCAGATGATTTATCAGAGACAGAAACAATTTAAAATACTTTGTGGTTTTGTGATATTTGAGCATATGTATATATATACATATATATGTGTGTGTATGTGTACCTGTGTATGTATGTATACTGAATTCGGTCCTTCAACTAGCATATGATTCCTCAGGGAATGTAACAATTCAAAATATCAGGATGCTTGGTGCAACATCTCCCCCTTAGGCAATAAAACCGAAGGAATATGTATGGTATCGTATCTTGTGCCATGCGCAAGCAGTAACCAAATTAGCTGTATTATGAATATGCAAATTCATCTGGAGCAATGCGTTCTCTCTCTCTCTCTCTCTCTCTCTCTCTCTCTCTCTCTCTCCTTCCTTCCCTTCCAATGAGATGCACAGTGCATACATGAGCGCTCTGTGCATACAACAAAGCAAAGAGAAGAGATGCTATAACACGAAAATACAGAGAACAGGTTTTCGTCTGTTGTCTCTTTGGACGGAAATGCACCGTCAGCATTTTCATTCTCTCTCTCTCTCTCTCTCTCTCTCTCTCTCTCTCTCTCTCTCTCTCTCTCTCTCTCTCTCTCTCGCTGTCCTTCAGACGGTTTATGTGACTAAGAAACGTTATGAGGAGATGGGAGTAGAGATTGGGAAGGGGAGAAGGGATGGGGAGGAAAGACGTAGGAGAGAGAGAGAGAGAGAGAGAGAGAGAGAGAGAGAGAGAGAGATAGAGAGAGATTCATAGTAAAATACCTTTCAGCATTTTCGGTGGCTTTCCATTGTATTTTTGCATTTAGAGGTATTAAAAGGATGTATGATAATACTTGGGAGCGTATAGGCAATTGTTACATTCTCTGAGGAATCATATGCTAGTTGAAGGACCGAATTCAGTATACATACATACACAGATACACACACACATATATATATATGTATATACATACATACGCTCAAATATCATCACAAAACCACAAAGTATTTTAAATTGTTTCTCTGATAAATCATCTGCTGACCAGAAGGAACAGAAATCAACATACATACATACATACGTGCATACATACATATATACATACATACATACATACATACATATATATATATATATATATATATATATATATATATATATATATATATATATATATATATATACGCATAAATACAAACATACATAAATATATAAATACATTTATATACACGCTTAAAAAAATCATACAAGGCGCATGTGGTTTTAGTATATTATCACAGTAAATTAACCTAAGTTTAAAACATACATACATGCAGATATATATATATATATATATATATATATATATTATATATATATATATATATATATATATATATATATATATATATATATAATGTGTGTATTAGGAATTTAGTGAACTTTGCCTTTTTAATATCTTAAAAAATACACATGTATCCATATAAATTAATTAGTTATCAATTGATTATAAATTATCTATTAATTAGTTAGAGGATTTTGTAAACAGTTATTCAAGAACTGACAGTATTTCAGTCTGGCATATATTTCGGATTCATTTTTCATATCCTTTAATAGCTATGAAGATTAAAATGCTGAATTTTATAGGTCGAAGTATGGATGCTGATTATGAGCAACATGAAGATAATTGCCTTAATATTACGTCGTAATTTCCATGCTAATTTGACCACGTTTTTGCAATACGGTTATTGTGTTAGTTTGAATGTATTTTGATATTCGGTGAACATTCAGTGAAGCGGACGGAACTGCAGACATTCCCTGTGATACTTAGTCATTCACTCAATAAATGAAGCATCATGAAATACAGTAACATCATTTTTTGTAATGAAACGATACTGGTTGCGCAATTTATGGGCTATTGACTTTAGCAAGTATGTGTGAAGACAGACGTCTACAATACTGGATTGACCTCAGAATGATGATGATGATTATTATTATTAACCGAACAAAACTTCTTTCAGTTTTCTTCTGAAGATGGAAAGAGAAACCCACAAGATTCCTGTGTATAACTTGTTTGCTTGTAAATATTTACATATTACTTGAATCTCGAGTACTTTCAGGTCCTAACTGTGACCCTTTTTCAAGAGATGTGAAGGTGGTCAGGCTGGTTCAAGGCCCAGCAATCATCTGGAACTTCTTCTCCCTGTGCTGTCATTTATATGATGGCTGTCCTGGTTTCCATTCTCTTGAGAGTTGTTAATCCCATCATGTCGGCCTGATATCCTGATCTGATGGTCAGTGGGATTAACCCTTGTGGTAAGTGAGTGGTCACCATCGGTCTGTTGGGCAAGAGACCTAACCTCCAGGTCAGAAGGGTCGATCTTAGCTTCTTTTAATGTTAAGGCTCGGCTTATGGGATCTTCTGAGGTGAATCCTTTGTTTCTTACTATCACTTTAATCTCTTTGATGAGTGCCCCTTCCACTACCCTCCTATGACTGATGTTATTGCTTTTGTGTATAAGCCTACTTTTTTTAAAATCCA
>NC_089758.1:30004233-30009233 GCF_040412425.1 Macrobrachium rosenbergii
TATATAATATATATATATATATGTATATGTATATACATAATATACATATATATGTGTGTGTATGTGTATACATATACGGATAGATAATTATGTGTCTCTGTGAGTTTATGTACTGTTTACATTTGATCTAATGAAAAAGCAAATGTAGATGCATATTTAGAGAAAAACAAAAATAAATTATATATAATTTATATTTAATGAATATATGTATAAATGTATATATATATATATATATATATATATATATATATATATATATATATATATATATATATATATATATGTATGTGTATATATGTGTACTCTCTACACAAGTGTACGTGTGTGCACTCGTGTGAGCATCACCCGTCTACACATATGTATGTCTGCTGGACCTTAGACTTCACACCAAATTGATAGCTGAGCGTTCCAAGCAGTCACTGCACGGTTACTTTTTTATTTATTTTCTCTCTCTCTCTCTCTCTCTCTCTCTCTCTCTCTCTCTCTCTCTCTCTCTCTCTCTCTCTCTCTCTCTCGTCTGCTAACAGGACATCCGCCAATCAAAACTCGGTGATTGGCTCCGACTCCTCTGTTGCATTTTTCATATGACGGGAAGAATCACGAGTGAAAAGTAGTCTCTCTCTCTCTTTACACTATTTTTAGTCTCTCTCTCTCTCTCTCTCTCTCTCTCTCTCTCTCTCTCTCTCTCTGTTCGTTTCGGGAGGGATTATGTAGGTTACGTGAGTTAAGATAAGCTTTTATTTATAACCTCTCTCTCTCTCTCTCTCTCTCTCTCTCTCTCTCTCTCTCTCTCTCTCTCTCTCTCTCTCTCTCTCTCTATATATATATATATATATATATATATATATATATATATATATATATATATATGTATAGTTTAAAGGCAAGGGAGAGGGTGAGGGAGAGAGAGAGAGAGAGAGAGAGAGAGAGAGAGAGAGAGAGAGTAAAGAATAAGTGATAAGGAAAAGAATTTGTGGAGAGGTCGTTAATTCAGTGATATACAGCAGCTGGCCAACTACGGGGTGCATATATCAACACTTTAGAAGATAAGACAGGTACAGTGTTTTATAACTATTTTGTACCCACATCGCACCGTTTTGCCATGGAATGTACCTGTGTTGTCTTCTTGCTTGCCAGGTGAGGCTGCATTTTAGAGAAACTTTATCAAAAACAAAATGTATCTACCGTGACTAACGTGAAAAAGATAAAAATAATCATTCTTGCTAATTTTTCTTGTTTGTAATTAACACAAACAGTTAAGGGTTTCTACAAAGAAATAGACAATTGTTTCAATACACGCCTTCTAGATTTTTTTTTTTTTTATCTTTTGTCGACTTAAATTTTTTTTTCCTTTATTAAATTTTTGTCGATGTAAATCATTACTACTTCCTATTTTTTTTTTTATTTGATCGATGTAAGCCTTTTTTGCCTTCCGATTTTGTTATTTATTGCTGACGTAAGTCTTGGAAAACTACTGCTCGATCTTAGAAACTTCTACGTGCCTTTAAAATTTTCCTTCTCTCCCTTTACTTACTTGTATGATTTATCATGTCTTAATAAACCCTTAGCTCCATATCATATTAGCCTTTCCTTCAATGTCAATTAGATTAAGAGTATTAAAATTATCCCTCATAAAATAATCTCAACAAATCCTATTATCCCGTCCTTGATCAATTTCCGACTAGGTAGAATAATCGCGGGATTTCTCCACCAGTGAAAGAACATCAAAAGTGATTAAGCCAAAACTTTCTTTTAATCCTCTCGGAAGAAAAAAAAATTAGAGAAAGGTCTTTAATCGTTCGTTTCTCATGGCAATAAGTTGTCGATACTCGGTCGGCAATAATTCTCCACTTATCGAAGGAAAGTCAAGAATGGTTGACGATTGGTAGGTCTTCTCGTTCGAAGTTCGATAGAAAGGGAATTGAAATATGCACAGAACAATAGTAAGACTGACTCTCTCTCTCTCTCTCTCTCTCTCTCTCACTCTGACACACACACACACACACACACACACACACATATATATATATATATATATATATATATATATATATATATATATATATATATATATATATATATATATATATATAATTTAAATTTGTATGTCTATATGTATATTTACAAAATATGTATACATATATTTATATATATATATATATATATATATATATATATATATATATATATATATATATATATATATATGTATGTTTATATATATATATATATATATATATATATATATATATATATATATATATATATATATATATATATATATATATATATATATATACATGCATACATACATACACACATATTCTGTAAATAGGTAATGTTCCTTTATTATTCTTTCTTTCTATTATGTCTGCTATTCGTTGCCAAATTAAGAAGATTACTTTCTTTATAGTTGCTTATCGTTCTGGCTTTGTTATGTAGTACCATAGTATTCCCAGTAGGCTTTGAGAAGACGCTATTTCGTTTTCTTTACTTCATTAACACAATAATAAAAGTTACAGTAGTTTTACAAAAATGAAATGCAGTGCAAGAGTATAGTGAGTTTCTTCTTCTGCTTCCGTGCTCTCTTCTCTGCTGCTCTCTGCTACCTTCTCTTCTTCTATCTGCTCTCCTGTTCCTTCTCTGTTGCTCTCCCTCAGAACTCGAGTTGATAAGGATTTTTGGAAGTTAATTGTCCCACCCGTCGAAGGCAGAAACCTTGCTTCAGTCCCACCTTGGTAGATGTCTAATTGGTTGAAGTTATCTAAAGACGTCCCATTTTTGGGTGGATTTTGGAATTTGCACCGCCTTCAAAAGGAGGTGCTTTGACGTCATCGGAAGTTATGGTTCGCGTGGCTGTTTATCCAATTTAGGCCACCATGCGTTTTGTTACGAATTCCTCTTGATTTTCAACTCTGTTAAGTACAGTCATAATGCCTTTGTCACCACAACATAATCATAACACGTACCCGAGTTTTGCTTTTGTAATCACACCTAGGTTTTGCTGTTCCAGCGCTAGTTTACAAATCTTTTATGATTTTCAGTCAGACCAAGCGTACTGAGTTCTGGCCTTGTCACCACGATATAGCCAAAACACAGGTGTTTGTTATCCTCTCTCTCTCTCTCTCTCTCTCTCTCTCTCTCTCTCTCTCTCTCTCTCTCTCTCTCTGATTATCAGTGTCTAACAGTGGAAGGTTTCTCTCTCTCTTTCGTTATTTTAATTAACACTTAGAATATTCAGAATTTTTAGTTATCATTACAAATATATAAAATGTACCCAGGTAAGAAACATCCCATACAGATGTTACATTACTGAGAGAGAGAGAGAGAGAGAGAGAGAGAGAGAGAGAGAGAGAGAAGAGAGAGAGAGTGAGTACTGATAAAAAAAAAGGAGTACAGTCATGGAAAGAAACTAATTTGTTTTTTCCTGTTTAACTTTATTTTTTCAAACATATCCATTCAAGAATGCAATAAAAACAGAATGTGTAGACGATGATTATGTTCATTGGTTTTAGCAGCACTAGACAATGTACCTACAAATTAGAAAAGGAAAAAGCTACCAATATTCCCGAATAATTGCCTCATGTGAAATACTATTAAATCTGGTCAGTCAGTATCCAGTGAAGTCAAGCAGTGCAGGTAATATCACGTCCTCTCTCTCTCTCTCTCTCTCTCTCTCTCTCTCTCTCTCTCTCTCTCTCTCTCTCTCTCTCTCTCTCTCTTTTGTGCAACGGAAAATCATTAAAATCCATTTAATTCCATAAAACTGCAACATAAAATACTTTTCTGTTAAACCTGTACTCATAGGTGACAAGTGGACTTTGTTAATGGATATTATTTTCTATTTTCTATATTTATGTTCTGCTTCGTATAGTTTTGTTGTCGACGCCATATTTGAACGGAGTGGATATCTTTCTTGCCTTTGATGTGGGTAATTTTCATTTTCTTTTTTATTTGAATGTCAACTTGGTATTGCGTCACCGTTGGCTAATGACTGCACCAATGTCATGATATATGAAAGATGAAACTGATTCAGGTTTTTCAAAAAAAGAAAAAAAAAAATGAAAACTCTTACACGTTACGCTGTAATCATCATCATTTCCGAGGTGTGTTCAAGAAAGAAGGTTATTTTTTACGTATGTTTTGCTGTGATTATGATTCTTGTCTCAGTTAAAAATGACTTTCAAAGAAAAATATCAATTCAAATTTCCAACAGCCACAGTGACCTACTAACTTGGTCACTTCCATTTTTTGCTTGATATATTTATTTTATTTATTTATTTATTCATTGATTCTTTATTTTTACTGAATTTACGTAATTTATTTATCTACTTATTTTCATTTGATAAAAATACATAGAAAAACAAACGAATAAATGCATAAACGAATGAATAGATAAATAAATAGGAAAATAAATAACTGAATAAACTAGATAGTGAGAAAAATGGAAGTTGTCATTGTAGTAAGGCATTGTAGCTACTCGAAATTAAATGGACATTTTTATTTATATATGCATTTAATTATTTTCCTTGTCCACCTTTGCTATGTATCCATTTAGGTGCATCAGTTCTTCTTGCCGTCTCTTATATATATTTTTTTCCCATGTATCCACTCAGGTGCATTAGTTCTTGTCCTCTCTTTTACATGTTTCTATGTATCCATTCAGGTGCATCAATTCTTCTTGCCGTCTCTTATATATATTTTTTTGCTATGTATCCATTCAGGTGCATCAATTCTTTGTGTCCTCTCTCATATATATATTTTTTTAATATGTATCCATTCAAATGCGTCAATTCTTCTTGTCCCCTTTTATATTTTTTATGTATCCTTTCAGGTGCATTAATTGTTCTGGTCTTCTCTGATATTTATTTTGCTATGTATCCATTCAGGTGCATCAATTCTTCTTTTACTCTCTTATATTGTTCCTGTCCTCTTATATTTATTTTGCTATGTATCCATTCAAGTACGTCAATTCTTCTTGTCCTCTCTTATATTTGTTT
>NC_089758.1:30014233-30046733 GCF_040412425.1 Macrobrachium rosenbergii
ATAATAATAATAATAATAATAATAATAATAATAATAATAATAATATTATTATTATTATTATTATTATTATTATTATTATTGCCTACACAATGGTATATTTCCTTAACCTCACAGCAACTTTAGATTTTAAAGTTCACAACATACGGGTATACTGATAGGCACATTATATTTATATTTATATATATATATATATATATATATATATATATATATATATATATATATATATATATATGTGTGTGTGTGTGTGTGTGTGTGTGTGTGTGTGTGTGTGTGTGTAGAGAGAGAGAGAGAGAGAGAGAGAGAGAGAGAGAGAGAGAACTTCCTCTGGATCACGGAAGACACGCATTATCTCCTCGAATCTACGGATCATTTCGAAGGCAATCTCGACCGAGAAAGATTTCCTATATTCGTTTTAATTTCGGGCAGGAATTATTATCAGCCTGTGTTACGATGAGCCATTAAGTCAAGAGTCAGTTTTGTTTACAATACATTATAGAAGTGGCCGTGGAAGGGGACGCAGGAGGAGGAGGAGGAGGGAATGGACGAGTGAGGAGAGGGTTGGGAGGAGGAAGAGGAGAAAGAGGAGGATGGAATGGGTGGAATAAATGGAGGAAAGGGAAGCGAACTATGGTAGGAGAGGGGAAGGAGAAATGGAGGAAAGGAAGGACAATAAATTACGAAGTGAAGGAAGAGGAGGAGGACTATTAAGAGAGACTGAGGGAAAGGAGGAAGAGGGAGTCATGGATGGAAAAGAGGGGGAATAATAGATGGAGAATAAGGAGGGGTGTTTTGGGGGGGTAGGAAAGATGGGGGTCGGGTAACTGGCGGGGGTGTGGGGAAACGAGGACGGGAGTTGGTGGGTTGAGAAGTTGATTGGGGTAAAAAAAAAACAATAAAAGAGTTTTGATCCTTATAATTAACCTTTCATTAACTACCCTAATGAGTTCGTGTCTGTTTAATTGATTTCTTATAATTTCGAACTCAGAAGGGTTTCCCGTTGCTTTCGCCTCGGGAGTTCGACAACAGAGGAGAACAGAGCTTCCTGGGTGTCACAGATCTCGCAGATCTTTTGTTCGCGTCTCCTTCCTGAATAAGATCTCCTTTCAAGGTGATCATAATCCTTATGCTTAAGGGTTTGAAGTCTTCTGAAAATTCTTTCCAGGTTTAAGCAAGTCTTTTTATAAAAGATTTTACTGATAATTAGACTTTTGGACATATTGCAATTCCCCAACTTAAGAACAGTCATCCCAGACAAACCATATATTGAATAAAAATGTGAAAGCACTCCATTCACCTTTGTTTTAGGTTGACTAGAGTCCGTTTTTCCTTTTTTGCAATGACTCGTTGGTACTTCCGTTCCCCATCGTGGTGCGATTGTGTTGCTAACGTAGAATCTCCATCTTTGAAATGATCAGGATTATTTTGGATGAATCGTGTTTGACGATTGAGATCAAGAATTTAGTAACTGTTAAAAACAAACTCTTGGGTAGACGGCAAACTCTTACCTCCTGCATACTAGAGCATAACCTAAGGGATCCAGCCTGAATTGAATGGAAATATTTACCTGGTTTTTCTTACGTTTGGTCGCGAAGTCTTTATTTTCATAGGTGGAGCTTTGTAACTGTCGTTTCCCCAATGATTATCCTTATTTTGCATGAGATATAGGATTCTCTGTTCGACTGTGTCGCTGCTCTTCGAGGCGAAGATTCAAAATATATATATAAAAAGCTATAGAACTTTGCAATGAATGAGTTGTGTAATAATAATAATAATAATAATAATAATAATAATAATAATAATAATAATAATAATAATAATAATAATAATAATAATAATAATAATAATAATAATAATAATAATGAGTTTTCAGAATCATTAACACTAAAACAAGTCTGTTTGCATCCACCCTTATTAAACTAACTATATTTGATAGTTCTCACTCTCTGAAGTTTTACTCAGATAACCTCTCTCATTACGAACAGAGTTTTTCCCTTCATGGACAAAAATGTGTCACAATGAGCGATATCTAATCAAAGTTATAGTTTTTTTTTCATAACCTTATATGAACGTCTTTGTATGGATCCATCGACTTTAATATTTCCTTTTTTTTTTTTTTGATCTCTTGTCTGTAAGTCTCAATACCGTTCTCTCTAAAATCATACACATACACAGACACAGACACGCAGATATATATATATATATATATATATATATATATATATATATATATATATATATATATATATATATATATATATATATATATCTACATATATTTATATACTGTATATTCAGTACACACACACACACACACACACATATATATATATATATATATATATATATATATATATATATATATATATATATATATATATATATATTAATCTCCTAATATTGAGTTACTCCTGAGTATAGGAGCACAGCAGTCACTGCCAGATTGGCAAAGAAATGACCGAATCAGGGATGAGACAGCTGTGCACAAACCTTCCACAACATCTTTCGTGCAGCGTGGTGTTGCTGCTGCTAACATTTCAGGCCTTTCAATTCCCGCACTTCTTTCACCCCCAAATTGATAGCACATTTTAGGTTTCTTTTCTCTTTCCTTCCAACTTTACCGAATTATGCACCCTTTTCACTAATGACTGACACAAATATCAAAGAACGATGGAAACATAACGCACTCATCTATAAGACTCACTTTTACACCAAACCAGTCACTCTCCTGTCTACTACTCTACTGATGATTATGATTAAAAAACCTATCAGTATTATCACAAGCTTTATCTAGGTCCATCTTCACAAAATTCATCTTTTTCCATTTGCTTATTAATTTCTCTCACCAAGATTTCATAACATTCTCTTCAAATGTGTTGAATGGTTCACAGACCCTCTTTCGTATCTAAACCTGCATTGCTTTTCCCCTGGCAGTCCTTCTGCAATCTGTCTAACTCAGATAGCTTACTTTCTTTCTCAATGCCTTAGTTACTTTCTTCGGGAAACGCCGTATTCATCTTCGGTATTTTTCACGTCTGTTTATTTCTCATATTATGGAACATAAGGAAGGAACGTATGATTTTGACCAAAGGCCAAGCTCCGGGACCTATGGGGTCATTTAGCGCTGAAAAGGAAACTGAGAGTAAAGCAGGTTTGAAAGGTGTAACAAGAGGGAAACCTCGCAATTGCACTATGAAACAATTGTTAGGCGAAGGTGGAAAGTAAGATGGAAGAAAGAGAATTTGAACGGAGGTAAAGTAAGAGGAATGAAAAGGGCTGCAGCTAGGGGCCGAAAGGACGCTGCGAGGAACCTTTAGTAATGCCTGCAGTGCACCCCGTGAGGTGCGCTGACGGCACTACCCTCCTACGGGTCATAATATGGATTTTTGTCATGTTAGTAGTTTATCCAATATTAAGTTCGTCTGTTTTTTTCTGTTTTATAAAATTTTTACATAGATTTTTTTGTCACTTAAAGGGACGAGTCCTTTAACAGCATCCTCCTCTCACCTTTTTGAGCTGCACCTGTGTCAGATCCAAGTCCCTTTGCATAAGTAAAAATGCACACATACCACCCCGTCTCTCTCTCTCTCTCTCTCTCTCTCTCTCTCTCTCTCTCTCTCTCTCTCTCTCTCAGTGGTGGTTTCAGGTGTTAAGGTTTGTTCCGCTTCACAGCAATTCTTTGGGGACGAGTCTGCTAGCCCCATACTTTTTCCTACCCTGCCCTGTCGACTAACTCACTATTGATTTTCCAAGAAAAAGGGCATAAATCGAATGCTTGTGCCCTTAGAAAGGGTCGATTCATAAAGGCATTTTACTTTTATTGAGCTGGTTTGAAGGCGTATGTGCTCGTCTCCTTCAGATGGCAGACCCTTAGGGACAAGGGAAGGAACAAACTATTACTTACATTTAGTACAATTGAGACTTTATTGAGAAAAGTCTTGAGTAAACATTATTCTCAAATCATCAAGAATGTTGAATGTCAAATCCTTAGAAGTGCGTTGGTGGTCACTTCTTGTATTTGGAATAACGAATTATTTGGTATGCAAAAAAAATCAGTAAACAATTTATAGCTGTCATTTCAAGTAGATGAAAAAAAATCAGTAAACAATTTAGTGATGTCATTTCAAGTATATGAAAAATTCAGTAAACAATTTAGTGATGTCATTTCAAGTATATAAAAAAAAATCAGTAAACAGAAGACATCAGAAAACAGACACAAGACATCTCGAACTGCTTTCGAACTGTAAACAAATAACAGTACCACCCATTGAAAACGTGAAGACAAGGGCTTCAGTAAGCCTCCAGGACTCACGTGGAGCTTTAGCGAACAACAACGAAGGGACAAACGAGAAATAAAACTGACGTAACAAGGACACTACTGCAGCTCCAACCCGGCAGCGAGGAAGCAGGCTCCTGTGCAGTGTATAGAACTAAAGCCCGGAGATGTTCTCGTTCTCTGGAACATTGGTCTAATTAATGTTCGTTGTCGGGAATGTCGGTCTAATTAGATGTTCGTTCCGGGAAACCTGGATGTAACCGGACCACAAACTCCAGAGGTTGTTAGCAATGACGCAACAGTATTATTATAGTTTATATCTACGTAGAGACAGGTGGTTTTGTTGTTGTTTTTGTGCCAGTACGTGGTTTTGGTAAATCGCCCTCAGAGACTAACCCTTGTGAAATTGGTGGCGGTACTACCTTTTCACAGACAAGGAAACTGTCTTCCAGAGCTGTGTCCCAAATAATCGCGAGATATCACGGAAGGGGCTTAACTAAACTGGCCCCCCACGTAAACGCCGAGCCTTAATAAAGGTGACCGTACGTCTTAACTAATAATTAGGGCGGCGCGGCTTAAAACGAGGGCGTTTAGGGCGTTCGATTCCACCCGCGACGCCTCCTCTCTCCCGCATCCTTGGCCCGCACCGGGTTCGCCGTTTTCCGGAATCCCTGGCGCGCCTCAGGCTAATCCTTTTCCCCGTCCGGGGGATGTTTACATCGCAGTCTCCTCTCTTAAAACGCACCGCTGGCCTACGATTAAGTGGGAATATCCTGAGCTCCCCTCGTCCTCCAGACCCTCTCTCCTCAGCCATTAGCGAAGGCCATCATGAGAATTGCTCGCTAATATGGAGGGAAATGAAGATGCACTTAAACTCACACATGCACGTGTGTTTGTGCTTGGAGGTGGTCGCATGCAAATGTGATATTATTATTATTATTATTATTATTATTATTATGAACCCTTTTTCTTCTTCTTCTTCTTCTTCTTCTTCTTCTTCTTATTATTATTATTATTATTATTATTATTATTATTATTGTTGTTATTATTATTATTATTATTATTATTATTATTATTATTATTATTATTATTATTTAAAAAAATACCCATAGTAGCATGAGTCTTAAAATGGAGAAGCAAGTCCACAGTTATGTATATGTACATATATTTAAAGATGAATCAGCATAGACAGCTTTCGGGAAAGCTATCTATATTGATTTATCTTTAAATATATGTACATATACATAACTGTGGATTTGCTTATCCATTATTATTATTATTATTATTATTATTATTATTATTATTATTATTATTATTTCACTATACTAATGTATACAGCATGTTATTTGAAGGAGAAATGAACAACCGAATCCTTCTTTACAGCATAATATGCACCGTGCTATTAGTCCCCTCGACAAAGTTGATGGTCTTAATTTAGCCCTCAGATATTTATCTGCAATTTAGAAGATTTTCTCGATCTGCACCTTGCGATGCAGCATCGCATACTTTAATTGAAGTATTTTGTTGCCCATAAAATAGATACGAATTAATATACCTCTCCGCCTTCTAATTGAAGGAATGTTACTGTCCACACTAGCGGGCATGCCCGTCGGGCACTTGCAGCTCTTTATATTGTCTGTCGCTTCTGAAGCAGTGTTACCAGACAATCACATCGCTCTGGCTCCATACTCAGCCTGTCAGCATAGTGGAACGGGTTATGGGAAGAGTGTTTGCCCGTCGGGCAGTGCCCACTAGTGTGGACAGGGCTTTATATACGTCAGGAAGCACAAGAGCAGGAGGAGGGTTCGAAAGGTTGACAGGAAAGGGAAAGAAAAAGCCGCTGAACCTACTGCGCCATTCGAGAATTGCCGATTTCCACAGATCGAACGTTATTAAAAAAAAAAAAAAAAAAAAGCAAAAAGTGAGCCGAAGTTTCTTTGCCACAATCGAGTTTTCTGTACAGCCGCTACAGCTTATAACCAAGGCCACCGAAAGTACATCTATCTTTCAGTGGTCTCGGTATAGTGCTGTATGAACCGTGGCCCATGAAACTTTAACCACGGCCCGGTGATGGCCTGTCCTATATCATTGCCAGAAGCACGGTTATGGCTAACTTTAACCCTAAATAAAATAAAAACTACTGAAGCTAGAGGGCTGCAATTTGGTATGCTTGATGATTGGAGGGTGGATGATCAACATACCAATTTGCAGCCCACTAGCCTCAGTAGTTTTTTAAGATCTGGGGGCCGGCAGAAAAAGTGCGGGACGGACAAAGCCTGAACAATAGTTTTCTTTTACAAAAACTAAAATTCCCATCTCTCTCTCTCTCTCTCTCTCTCCCTCTCTCCCCCTATTAATGACATCATATCTACACCATATTTCCGTGTAAACGTATGAATAGCTTTGGAGGGAGCTATCAACTACAAGATGGACGCATCAGATTCCCCGGTAAACGAATTACGTGCATTGTTTACCAATGTTCAGAACATTAGTGCTGCTGAAACCTGACGAAGAATAAGACTCTGTTATGCTAAGGGGGTTAATCCAGTCCTCTTTTTCATCCTTGTAAGTCAAGAGTTCCTGGGTTGTTTGTGTTTACACTTTTTATCGCCGAGACGTTTTTAGTTTTCTGTAAAAGAAAACTATTGCGCCGGCTATGTCTGTCTGTCCGCACTTTTTTCTGTCCGCCCTCAGATCTTAAAAACTACCGAGGCTAGAGGGCTGCAAATCGGTATGTTCATCATCCACCCTCCAGTCATCAAACATACCAAATTGCAGCCCTCTAGCCTCAGTACTTTTTTTATTTTATTAAAGGTTAAAGTTAGCCATAATCGTGCGTCTGGCAACGATATAGGAAAGGCCACCACCGGGCCGTGGTTAAAATTTCATGGGCCGCGGCACATACAGAATTATACCGAGACCACCGAAAGATAGATCTATTTTCGGTGGCCTTGATTGTACGCTGTACAGGAAACTCGATTGCGCCGAAGAAACTTCGACGCATTTTTTTACTTGTTTTCTGATGATTTCACAAATCAAGGTACATGTTTCTATGATTTTTAGGCTGAACAAGGTCTATTATATTCAAAGAATGAATGATTACATTTGGGATAATTAAAGTTGTGTTCAGACTTTTCACTCCAATTTATTGCATCATTTTCAACCTATAAAACTTTCAAAAGCGGCTGTGAACATGTACACATATTCATGAGAACTATTGACCAATATTCTGAAGCAGCAGGGATCGAGTGTTTTAAAGCCACTATTTAATCAGATTACCTCTGCCTGAGGTTTTTCCCAACTGCGACTATCTTTTTTCCAACCATGTTTATAAAACTTCCTCACCCTATTTTTGCAGATCTCCGCAATTTTTATCTCTGGCCTGGCTATACAGCCGCTTGAATCTTTGATGGGCATCCCTTCTCCCCGTCTTGTATTTCCGCCGTGGGTTCATTTCGTTTTTATTTGCGGGAACTAAATTTAGCAGGTCGAGCGCTATCCCTTGACTATTGCTTGTTTTCCAGTTAACTTCGGCAGAAGGGTTTGTCCCTTGTTTGGCGGCTGGCCTACATTGTGTTAGAGGCTGCTGGTTGCTGGCTTTGCGTTATTTATCGGCTTATCTCGCTTCCATGTGCTGTCTGTTGGCTTATCATATCGCATACTGGCTGCTGGCTTTTATGTTATTTGTCGGTTTCACCATATGCTTTCATGCTGTTTGACGGCTTATGTTATGGATTTGTTTGATGTGTCAGTTTTTACACTGTCTTTCGGCTTATATCGAATTGGTCGCTGGTTTTACATTATTTGTCACATCCACAATAAGCTTTCAAACTGTCTGTTGCCTTATCGTATCATATTGGCTACGGGTTTCCGCTATTTGTTAACGTATACGCTTTAGTTATTTGCGTTAAATGTCATTATGTATTAAGACTGTACACGCCATTTTAGCCGTGATAATACTTATTATGAATTTTTAAATCGCTCAAGGGTTAATTTTGTCTTGAACCTTTATGTTTATCAAATATAAATTCATAAAGGGTGTAAACATGAACAGAATACACTTTCACACAGCCACACACACAAAGGAATACGCTTAGTCTTGCAGTATCAGATTTATACCTGTAGTAACCATGAAGTGGAATAAAGGATGCATAGTTATTATAGCTATTGATTATGATCAAGTACCTTTTTGAATGCCGATAAGACTGGTTACCTCTTCTAGAAATAATTACATCACACCTTTGATATTTAATCTCGAGTTTGGAAAGATTCTACTTGTTTGCCGGTGTGTGCGTGTGCGTTCGTATGTGAGAGAGAGAGAGAGAGAGAGAGAGAGAGAGAGAGAGAGAGAGAGAGATGGCAGAGCCGAGAATCTACCTTTGGCATGCTGATATGACTGCTTATCTGATTTAAAATTAACTGTATATTTAATTTCAAGTTTGGATAGATTTTACTTGTGTTTGTCTGTGTGTGTGTGAGAGAGAGAGAGAGAGAGAGAGAGAGAGAATGTTTTGAGTTTATGGGTTGCTGCTGTGTCAGGATTAAGAGCCGGGTATTGCAACAGACGAGAAGTAGAGGGGTGGAGGGTGAGGGAATGGTAGAGGGAAGAAGGCAGAAACAGTGGAGAGTAGGAGAGACATTGAGGTGGGGATGGGGAGTGGTTTGGGGCAGGGGTAGGGGATGACCCGGGGGCGGGGGGGGTTTAGGAGGAAGGAGGCTTGTAGTTTAATCACTGAATTGGTTGTGCAGTGCTGTCGACCTACCTGTCTCCCAGCTGTCTGGCTGCCTGTTAGAGCCGGATCCATCGGAACAAACTGATACTCGTTTACCAGCTCTCGAGCCCGGGGTCTCTCTCTCTCTCTCTCTCTCTCTCTCTCTCTCTCTCTCTCTCTCTCTTATCTTATGCTGTTTACAGTTTTGTATAGCTGTCTCGTGGGTGTAAATGTGTCTTTCTTTCTTTCTCTCTTGTTTTGCCGTCGATTCCATATGTCAGTTCCTTTTTTATTCTCTCTCTCTCTCTCTCTCTCTCTCTCTCTCTCTCTCTCTCTCTCTCTCTCTCTCTCTCTCTAGTCTCGTGGGTGTAAATTTTCTCTCTTTCTCTTCTGTTTGGCATTCGTTTCTATATGTACTTCCATGCATATTTTTCCTCTCCCTCTCTCTCTCTCTCTCTCTCTCTCTCTCTCTCTCTCTCTCTCTCTCTCTCTCTCTCTCTCTCTCTCTCTCTCTCTGCCGATTTGTCTGGCCTTTGTAACTGTTTGATCAGTAACAAGAGATTCATCTGGCTATGAACTAATCCTTTTTTTTTTTATTAAAATAAAATGAGAAAAACATATTCATGTTTATTTGTTGTTCGGTTCGACCGGACATTAATACAGTTCACAGAAGTGTTGAATTCCATAGTGATATTTGAGCAAATTATACAGATTATGAGGTAAAACTACGTTCAACGCAAACTTACGCACACACACACACACACACACACACACACACACATATATATATATATATATATATATATATATATATATATATATATATATATATCTTGATAGTCGAATGGATAGGTCCCTATTTCCTCTGAGTCACAATCAAAAGGCACAGGTTCAAAATCTTGTCTAGGGCAGATTCACTGACCTTTCATTATTCTCTTTAGTTGTGAGATATTCATAAAGTAAAGTGAATTCATTATATATATATATATATATATATATATATATATATATATATGTATCTATATAAATATATATATATATATATATATATATATATATATAAATATATTATATATTTATATATATATATTTTATATATTTATATATGTATATGTATACATATATATGTGTGTATATGTATGTATGTATGTGTATGTACAGTATATGTGTATGTATATATAAAATGTGAGTGTTTTTTTGCGCATATATTTTGTATGTACATACATATATTCTTCTTCTTCGTTTTAACAATATATATATATATATATATATATATATATATATATATATATATATATATATATATATATATATAATGTAAAGATTTGAATTTTCCAAGCGTGTGCACAAAACCATTGTTGAGACAGTGACACCAACAAGTGAATTTATCTCCGTAATCTCATATGGGAAAAAGCGAATGAGAAAAGACTCGCCTCTCCCGAACGGCCCTTTTTATTGTTTGTTGTTTTGTCGTGATGGTTGGAAAGAGTGTTTGTTGTGGGGGGGGTGGGGGGAGAGGTCTGTAATGGGAGGGGGATTGGAGAAGGAGAAGGAAAGGTGGGGGAGGGGAGTAGGAGGAGGGAGATCCAGAGATGAAGAAGTTGGCCTTATGGCAGCACGGTCTGTTGCCCCGAGGCGGCTCGTCAGAGGGGTAGGTTGGTAAAGGGAATGAGGGGGTGTCTAGTGTGGACCTCTGGACTATATCCAGAACTAGAGACGAGCTCTTGAGAAGGGGTTTGTGGTGGTTGCGAGATGGGGCAAAGGGTTGTAAGCGAGAGAGAGCTTTGTATGTCGGTTAGGAGAAAGAGAGAGAGATAGAGAGAGAGAGAGAGAAAGGGGGGGGGCGGGGAACGTATTTTAATATGTAAATCCAAATGGGGAAACGCGTCCGGGCGCTGAATAGCCACAAACCATAATTCTGAAGTTATTGTACTACACACCCAGTGGCGGGACTCGGATGCGAACTCCTTTTTATTTCATTTTTTTTTTTCCTTTTATTTCTTAGTCGAAGACATCGATGTGGAGAGGGGGAGGGGGAGGGAGTTAAAATTTCCTTTCGATAATTCGCCCTTTGTTATTTACCGCGTGTCATGCATTTAAATTGTTTCGAGAACCAGTTGTGTGTGTGTGTGTGTGTGTGTGTGTGTGTATGTGTGCGCTTGTTTATTTTCGTTCGACTCCCTCGCTTCCCTATCTTGCTATTGCAGTTTGTCAGAGTTCATGAATTATTAAATTTGTTTTTTTTATTAAGGCTTTTTTTCGTATTTTGGACGATGATTGATAATTGATGTTCTCTTGTGTTTTTTATTTTGTATACATAAATTATTTGCGAAAAGTGACATTTATTGGAATTTAAAAGTTTATATATTTCCATGAGTTCAGTTACACACACATTATATATATATATATATATATATATATATATATATATATATATATATATATATATATATATATATATATATATATATATATATATATATATATATAATAATACATATACATATATACATATACGTGTGTGTTTGCATGTGTGGGCTTTAATGACCACTGCTTGCTATCGTGCGTACCATGCAGTACTATTTGTATGCATGACTTCAAATTCACATCTGCGTGTACATGTGTCTATCGTATTACATCCATAGATTCACATTCACTTGCTTACATAATAAGAAGAACATATTAATATTTCATTTCCATCATATGAAATCGTAGCTGTTCTGTGTCATCCATTTTCCAGTCAGGTACTTTCGTGCTTCTTTTTTCTTTTAACCTAGCACTTCTTTGATATGGTGTTGCTCTCACAATTCTTCTGACATTCTTCTTGTTATCTTCAAGCCTTATTTTTTTTAACCAGAGAGTGTATCACCTCTTGCAGTCATCTCAAGCCTTATTTTTTTTAACCAGAAAGTATATCACCTCTTGCAGTCATCTCAAGGCTTTGCTGCAGTCCTCAGTGCTGTCTCTCCTTCCGTTTAATCTCACAATTCTTCTGACATTCTTCTTGTTATTTTCAAGCCTTATTTTTTTTTTAACCAGAGAGTATATCACCTCTTGCAGTCATCTCAAGCCTTATTTTTTTTAACCAGAGAGTATATCACCTCTTGCAGTCATCTCAAGGCTTTGCTGCAGTCCTCAGTGCTGTCTCTCCTTCCGTTTAATCTCAAGAAAAATGAAACAAGAAATAAGGCGAAGGTCATGAACTTCTACATATAGTTGCCATTTGTTTTTTAAAAAAAATTTTTAGTACTGTTCTATAAAGTGAATTTAATCAAAATGTATTCTGGGTAAAGCGTGGTACTTACACGGTGGAAAAGAATACAAAAACCGTAACTGTGGTTTCTTTTCAGTTTTCTGGAAAAGAAAACTATTGTGCTGGCTTTGTCTGTTCGTCCGCACTTTTTCTGTCCTCCCTCAGTTCTTAAGAACTACTGAGGCTAGAGGGCTGCAAATTGGTATGTTAATCATCCTCCCTCCAATCTTCAAACATTCCAAATTGCAGCCCTCTAGCCTCAGTAGTTTTAATTTTATTTAAAGTTAAAGTTAGCCATAATCGAGCTTCTAGCAACGGTATAGGATGGGCCACCACGGGGCAAAGGGCAGTGGTTAAAATTTCACGGGCCGCGGCTCATACAGCTTTATACTGAGACCACCGAAAGATAGATCTGTTTTCGGTGGCCTTCATTATACGATGTATGTACAGAAGACTGTTTCTTGGGCGCATATTTTACTTCTTTTTATATAGTTGACATTAAATATATGCATTTGGTATCGGTGAAGCTGCCCGTGACTGATTGAAGCTCATGCTCAGCACACACTATTGGTTACAGAGATATCGGCTGTGGATACTTACCGTCAGCTACTAAACCAGACTACAGAAGCAGTCTTTCATTTGTTATGCTCCTTATAAGTTATTTTTGTTAATGTATCACAGTTTCTTAATTTCTCTTGTTTTTTTTAACTTTACAAAAGTTCTCTATTCGAATTTGTTTGACAGTGAAAATCCCTGAACCTTTAAGCAAAGTTCTTCAAATTATGCTGTAAAAATCTTCCTGTTATACCCTGCTATTTGCTAAACATTGCTTCTCACGCTTACAGATGCGTGGCGTTCAATATATTCGCCTAACAAAAGATGGTAATTAAATGAAAACCTATCGATTTCCCCCATACGAAGACCAGGTCCAGCCCGTGAAGGCATTTTAGAAGACTATTGCTGAAATTCACAATGTTATCATACCAAACAAACACAGCTACACGGATTCCAATTCAGCAGAATGACGTATGGCTTCTCTCTCTCTCTCTCTCTCTCTCTCTCTCTCTCTCTCTCTCTCTCTCTCTCTCTCTCTCTCTCTCTCTCTCTCTCCACACGGTCAGTGATCTACTTCTGTCTGTCTGTCTCTCTCTCTCTCTCAGTCAGTGATCTACTCTCCTCTCTCTCTCTCTCTCTCTCTCTCTCTCTCTCTCTCTCTCTCTCTAAAGCCTTCGAGACATCCTCATCCTCGTAACTCACTCTCTCTCTCTCTCTCTCTCTCTCTCTCTCTCTCTCTCTCTCTCTCTCGGTGTAATTTACTCTCTCTCTCTCTCTCTCTCTCTCTCTCAGCGGTGTAATTTACTCTCTCTCTCTCTCTCTCCCCGCCGCAGCGCAGTCAGTGATCTAATTCAAGGTCTGTGAAACGATGCATCATCAATTTACATGAATATTAACTAACAGAGATTAGGACCGGATAATCTACCTCACTGAGTCATTAACTCCGTTGCTACTACTGCGCGTCAAAGCCATCTTCGTCGCCGCCGGGAATTTGATTTTAACCCTTTTTTAACACTCTTTAGTTATGGTGGATGTCTTGGTTATTTTGCGAGAATATTCACAGATGTGTTTGAATGTTTGTGTGTCCGATGAAAGTCATTCCGTTTGACGCTTAAAAAAAAAATTTTTTTCTGTTAAAAATTCCTCGTTTTATTGTTAAAACTTCGATTGATACTTGAAAATTCTGGGTTTTTTTATATAAAAAAAATTCTCGTTTTTTATTTAGAAAAAATCTTTTTATTGTTATTAATTTCCGTTTTATTTATTAAAAAATTCTCGTTTTATTATTACTAATTTCTCGTTTTTTTAATTAAAAAATTACCGTTCTATTTTTAAACGTTTTCTCGTTTTTTAATTAAAGAATTCTTGTTTTTGAACTAAAAATTCCTCGTTTTTTAATTAAAAATTTCTTGTTCTTTAATTAAAAATTCCTCGTTTTTTTATTAAAAAGTTCTCGTTTTTTAATTAAAAATTCCTGCTTTTATTTTTAGAAATTTGTCGTTTTATTATTATAAAACTTCTCCTTTTATTAGTAACACGTTCGTTATACCGATGGTCGTCTGCTCACTGGACTTGAACGTCTAGTGTGGTCGGTATTTGAATGGGTGACCACTTTAGTATGATTTGGGCTAAGGTTGAAGCTAGATACCTCATTACATAAAATTCTTGCTGAGAGCCATTAACGTGACATTTTTTGGCGGTCCTCCCTCTACGAGGGTGTGGCCCAGTGGATAACGCCCTTGCTTTCCACCTGAGAGACCTGGGTTCGATCCCGACGTGAGTCAGAAATTTATTTCTGTTCCACACGTGATTGTGTGTTGATGATGTCTATATATATATATATATATATATATATATATATATATATATATATGTATATATATATATTCTTGCGTCACTCATGGTTTTGTCAAAAAAGTTTTCTCTCCTATTAACTGTGACGTCATTATCTCTTATAACTCGGTTCTTTTTCTTCCATTCTTTCTACATGTGCCAACCACACCTTCCTCTTACCATTTTATTTTCACACTTTGATTGCTGTTCTCATACCTTGATGCCGAACAAGGTACGAAAGACAATTTATTTCAGTACCTTAATCTCTCTCCTTCAATTCAGGTTTGGTCATAAACTCTGTTAATGCACTTTTTTTCCAATACGGATTAGAGTCAATGCTTATAAATTTTATGTTACTATTACATGTATATATATGTGTGTATATATATGTGTGTGTGTGTGTGTTATTCCCAAGCCGCTATTCATATCCATAAGTTACAAAAATATCAATACAAAAATCAACCTCATAATCCATTTCATGAACAAGTGTTTCAAAATTTCTTTCCAAAATATTGAAAACACCTGAGAGAGAGAGAGAGAGAGAGAGAGAGAGAGAGAGAGAGAGAGAGAGAGAGAGAGAGAGAGAGAGAGAATTTGTTGCATAAATTTTCCTAAAGGATTGAAAATACTAGAGGGAGAGAGAGAGAGAGAGAGAGAGAGAGAGAGAGAGAGAGAGAGAGAGAGATAGCAACAGTATTGCATAATTTTTCCTAAAGCATTGAAATTACTGGAGAGAGAGAGAGAGAGAGAGAGAGAGAGAGAGAGAGTACAACAATAGTATTGCATAATTTTTCCTAAAGCATAGAGAGAGACAGAGAAAGGATAACAGTAGTCTTGTATAATTTTTCCTAAAGCATTGAAAATATGAGAGAGAGAGAGAGAGAGAGAGAGAGAGAGAGAGAGAGAGAGAGAGAGAGAGGGAGAGAGAGAAGGGATGACACTTGACCTTGAAGTTTAGACTTGTACTTTAAACTAGCCGTCGATGTTTTGCAAGTCACGTGCGCCCAACATCAAAGTTTCCGACCAAAGTTAAAAGTGGAGGGAAATTGCCGCTTCGCCCTTCGGTTTTTGGCAAGTTGTCTGTCCACTGCTATTCTATATATATATATATATATATATATTTTTATTGCCGTCGGAGAACTATTTCACTTTTGTTGTAAATGTATGTATGTGTGTATATATTATATTTACATATATATATATATATATATATATATATATATATATATATATATATATATATATATATATATATATATATATACACATACACACATTTATATATATATATATATATATATATATATATATATATATATATATATACATTGAGAGAGAGAGAGAGAGAGAGAGAGTACGGGCTTCCGTTTGGTGTTTTTGATATAGGAATATATATTACCTGGTCCCAAGATCTTGAGCTACCTCTAAAAAAACGGCGAAGGAGTGTTTATATGCACACAATGCGTACATGCACACACACACACACATATATATATATATATATGCATATATATGTATATATGTATGTATATATATATAATGTATATGTATATAAATATATAAACAACTTCTTTCCCCTTATATAAGTGGCTCAAGGAGTATCTCGGAATAAGGTAACGGTCCTATACCACCGTATTACAAAAACCTAATGGAAGTTCATACCTTTAAAAAAGATTATTAAAATTTCACCTCAAAGATTCATCATTTTGTTATGATTGGAGTACCAGTAATTCTTTACCAAACTGATATATACGAGCGACTTTTTTTATTTATCATTTTTTAGGAGCTTTGAATTATTTTGTAATTATGAAGAGTACAAACATCAATGACACCTCAATCATGGCAGGAGGTTCCCGAACAAAGTTTACCGTCTCGCGGAACTGAAAGTATCGGTTTTATCGAACTTTTATTATTCTGAAAGTGGGAAGTTTCTCGTCATCTTCACCTTTAAAATTACTGCTTTATTTTCTTTTTTTCAACTTTAGCTCCCCGTAGGGGGATAATGCCGTCAGTGCACCTCACGGGATGCACTATAGGCATTACCAAAGGTTCTTCGCAGCGTCCCTTCGGCCCCTAGCTGCAACCCCTTTCATTCCTTTTACCGTACCTTCATTCATATTATCTTTCTTCCACCTTGCTATCCATCCTCTCCTAACGGTTATTTCAAAGTGCAGCTGCGAGGTTTTCCTCCTGTTACACCTTTGTAACCTTTTACTCTCAATTTTCCTTTCAGCGCCGAATGACCTCATAGGTTCCAGCGCTTGGCCTTTGGCCTAAACTCTATATTGCATTCAGTTTTAGCTCGTTCGTACGGCATTTCAATATGGTACCTGGATCAGTTACTCGTGAGTATGAATAGAATTCCCTGAGAAATCTTGTCACTGTTTTCATGATGATCTCTGCAATTTCAGACATGATCTTGGTCCTCTTCTATATTTAGGAAGGGAAAAATATAGCCTGTTAAGTATTATATATATATATATTTTTTTAAATGAAGTATTCTTGTTAAGGATCAGATTTTACTGTGGAAGGAACATAAATTAATATCCTCGAATAACGAAACAGCTCAAACTTTTTTCTACCGTTCATTGACCAAAAACATAAATGTTTCTCTTCCTTTAGAATCTATTATTATTATTATTATTATTATTATTATTATTATTATTATTATTATTATTATTATTATTATTCAGAAGATGAACCTTATTCTTATGGGACAAGCCCACCAAAGGGGCCAATGACTTGAAATCCAAGCTTCCAAGGAATACGGTGTTCATTAGAAAGGAGGAACAGAAGGTAATAGGAAATACAGAAAGAGGAGAACACTTATTAAAAAAGGAAAGATAAATGAACAAATCAGTAAATAAATAGAAAAGAATTTGAGTAAATCATTAAAATCAATGGTTACTGCCAGGTATATACATCTATCATTAAATGTAAATATAGATATCAGGTCAGTCATGTCTGGGGTGTGGACAAACATTCGGACAGATAAACAAAAAAAATCTCCATGTTTACAAGATAAATAAGCTTTAGGCAAACAAGGTGGTTAAGCCGAAATAGAGCCCCAAGAAAGAGTTAGGGGGAAAAGTTGGATTTTAAAACAAGCGCAGATATCTGGAAGTATGAAATAGGTCGCAGGAAGTAACAGCCGCTACAGCTTATAATCAAGGCCACCGGAAATAGATCTAACTTCCGGTGTTCTCGGTGCAATGCCGTGTGAGCCGCGGCCCATGAAACTTTAACCACGGCCCGGTGGTGGTATATCTTACTGTATATCGTTGCCAGAAGCACGATCATGGCTAACTTTAATCTTAGATAAGATAAAAACTACTGGTGCTAGAGGGCTGCAGTTTGGTATGTTTGATGATTGGAGGGTGGATGATCAACATACCAATTGGCAGCCCTCTAGCCTCAGTAAATTTTAAGATCTGAGGGCGGACTGCAAAAAGTGCAGACGGACAGACAAAGCCGGCACAGCAGTTTTCTTTTACAGAAAACTAAAAGCAAGAAACTAGTATTTCAATGGTAAATAGCTGTTAGTTTTAAAACATATTTAGTCCAAGAATCAGAAACAAAATTGAATTGAGAGACGAATACAGTCCTTAAATCAACCAAGCTAAACCTTCCGGTAGCCAAATATATTTATAAAAGAATTGACCTTATCTAAAATAATTGAAAATATATATAAAAAAAATGTGTTTGCAGGGAGTTGTTGCAAAAAGGCTCAGAATGGGTAAAATAGGGACCAGTTGCCTAAATTAGTAAGAAGCGGGCACCAGTTTATAGGTGAAGAATTAAAGAAAGTAAAAGTTGAACAGGTATTAAACCCAAAATTTAACTTTCCATCGAAGTCAACACGATAAATTTAGATGCAAATACATTAATAAACAAACGACGAAACCAACAAAAACATACATAAGAATGATTATGAATATTAATTCTATCATGAGATTAATTAATTTTCTCAAATCAGTTTCCACGTTTGCTTTTGCCATGCAGAAGACGAGGGTGAAAGTTTAACCACCACGCAAGGTCTCCTATACAATTATATCAATTTATTAAAAATCAAAATCAGAATTTTTTGCAGGATGACCTCGTCACCGCGCATCCATCCACGGGGGAAAAAAATTATATATACGTATCGCCGAGGATCGTAACATGGGAATTTGATTAAAGTAATAGAGTGGAAACATAACATATCCATCAGCATCGCTCCAAAAAAATATATTTAAAAAAGTAAAAAAGATGGCATTAGGGAGGTCTCGTTTCCAGGGCTGGGACGGGGTTATAGGGGGTAGTTAGTCCCTTAGGGAGGGTATAGGAGGGAGAGGTTCGGGTGTGTGTGTATGTATGCGTGTGTGTGTGTGTGTGTGTGTGGTGGATGGCTGGTGGAGGAAGGGGAGATGGGAATGGGGGGGAGGGATTTACCCCCTCCTTCTCATTTTCATATTCAGTTGATGGCTACTGCGATAAAGGCAATACGCAGCCATATATCAATAACCTCATTAGATTGCCTAATGGATGGTAAATCACTGTAATTGTGCCAAAACGCTTTCGGCCGGACGATTTTATCTCGTAATTTGTATCTTTGCATTTAGCTGAAGCCTTTCTAAGCAAGGGGTAAAGGGGGGGTGGGTGGAACTGGAGGGGGTGATATAATGTTGGGGGTTAAATGGATTGTCGGGTGGGGTGCTATCTTCCACCCCTCGTCGTTAAGGCTTTGGCCCCACCCTCACGCCCACACCCGCCCACGAGAGAAAATGAGCATTTGATGCTTTGTGGCATAGGATGAATTGTAAGATTGAGCATCTTGTTTGTTTTTGTTGTTGTTGTTGTTGTTGCAGCTCTTGTTGTTGCTTTTGTTGTTTATGCGCTGTAATTTCATCTCGGTTTCGCGGAGAGAACGTGTTTTATTTTGATGAGTTTCGCTCTGCAATGTGTCTGCTTGACTTGCTCGTTCTTTTTTTTTTTTTTTTTTTTTACTCAGAATTCTGTGGGTTTTATTAGTTTACGTTTCTTGTTTAATTTAATATTTATATTCCTTATTTTGATCCTATCAACACACTATTCATGAAGCAGCGGTTGAATGTAAGGATTTTATCATGAGATTAATCTCACTCATTCCTTCATACATATATGTGTATGTATATATATATATATATATATATATATATATATATATATATATATATATATATATATATATATATATATATATAAAAATATATACACACATATATGTGTAGAGAGAGAGAGAGAGAGAGAGAGACTTTTACATAATTACATACATAAATACATGATACATTCGTACATACATACATATATATATATGTGTGTATACATATATATGTGTAGAGAGAGAGAGAGAGAGAGACTGACTTTTACATAATAACATACATACATACATACATACATACATACATACATACATACATACATACATACATACATACATATAATAGAAATGTTCTTGACCAGAATGCGATTGTGAAGTACAAGGTGATTGAGAGATCGACATATATAATGGAATCAATTTTGTCATTGCTGCTTGAACAACAACAATAATAATAAATAACTGACATAATATCAATAATGAAAAAGATTAGGAAAAACAGTAAAAGTTTTGTCTTCTGTGGTAATTTAAGGATCGAATTCGCCTTCCCTTGCCTTTTTGTTTTCGCCATTCGGTTGAAAATTTCATATCTTTTAGTTTCTTTGGAGACCCTCTCACTCAGTTGCAACACTTTGAAACTCCCAGCTATTTGTGATACGCGGATATACAAATATATATAGAAGTGAAGATGGAGCCAAAAAGAATAAGAGGTAAACGAGGAAGTCATCTTGATTATTGTCATTGCCAGCGTTAGTTTTACAGGGAATTTTCCCCTCTTTTTTTTTTCTTTTTATTTCCCCTCCCCCTCTTCTTTTTTTTTCCCTCTTCTTTGAAAGCAACAGATGATGAGGTACCTTCGTCTTAGAGTTTGCCAAACTATTGAGTATCGGAGACTGAGAGAGAGAGACAGAGAGAGAGAGAGAGAGGGAGTATGGGGTTGTGGGGAAGAGGGAGGGGTGGACGGTGGAGGGCCGTGTGACGAGTTGTATCAATCATTTCGGAACTTTTTTTTTTTTTTTTTTTTTTTCTCGAGAACTTTATTTTTTGTCAGTAATTGACTGTTTAGGTCCCTGTGCTTCTCTTCCTTTTCAGGTTCTCTTCTCCGCTTCCTTTCCTCTCTCTCTCTCTCTCTCTCTCTCTCTCTCTCTCTCTCTCTCTCTCTCTCTCTCTCTCTCTCTCTCTCACCAGCCCTATGAGAGCTGTTAATCAGCTCAGTGGTCTGGTTAAACTATTTTAATAATAATAATAAACTCTCTCTCTCTCTCTCTCTCTCTCTCTCTCTCTCTCTCTCTCTCTCTCTCTCTCTCTCTCATCAGCAAATCATATCAGTTATGAGAGTAAATCGTCAATTGTTCGAAAATATGTTATCAGTGACGAGACTGAATGTGTTCCTGCAAGAAAAATCACGCCAAGAATGATCAGATTCGAAGACTGCGCTGTCACCTGACCCAAAAAGGATAATGTCAGCAAATCCAAGGCCTGAATATCACAGGACTGTCAGTAGTTCCTCGGGCATAGTTTTAGCGTATCCGAGGAGAGAATATCGGATATTCCTTTAGCTAAATATCATTATTACTTTTCAAAGAATGACAGCTGTATTTCAGAATGTCTCAACCGAGTGTAGCACCGAATGTCAAGAGAACGTTGTCAATAAATCAGGATGCGTGTAGGATGACAGTCAGCATTTCTTCCTGACAGAACACCTACAAATCCTAGAAGTGGATGTCAGCAAGTCTGGAGACAGAGTGACATCAGATTTTTTTGGCAGAGACTGTCAGCAGACGTCAAGACGAGATGTCTCTTGATCCTGAGACAGAACTCGCCTCTGTGCCAGTTAGCTTTTCCTTAACATTGCAACAGAATTTATCCTCTCGTGTAGCCGGGGGGCGGGGGGCGGTTGGGTCGTTCATCATTGTTAATAGCAAAAAAATAAAAATAAAAATAAAAAATGCGCCGAAGTTTCTTCGGCGCAATCGAGTTTTCTGTACAACGCATAATCAAGGCCACCGAAAGTAGATCTATCTTTCGGTGGTCTTGGTATAAGCTGTGTAAGCTGAACTTGCAGTCAGTAACTGTATCGTGTGGTTGAGATTCTTTTAATGTATCCATAATTAAACGAGCATTTAATTATGGATGTGTTAGTTTCTTCACAGCTAAAGACATCTCGTCTCCAAAGCACTTCGGAATCAGCAAGACACCTAAGTTATTGGGAGAAATCCCTGAAAACTTTCTAAAAAAAAAAAAAAAAAAGAATGACGTGTGTAACCAGGTCTCCCAGTCAGCCAATCCCTACTTGGCATTCACGACCACTCTCATCTGGAGGAGGACACCACCATAAAAAATAATCTATGTGGAAATCACGCCCCAGGTGGGTGTCTCGAGTCTATGTATGCAGCGCTGGGAGGATAGCAAGTAGCATCGAAACCGCGCTGTTCTTATATTGCCGAAGATACTCTCTTCTCTCTCCCTCTTTTTTTTTTTCGGAGGACATACCAGCAGCAGCAGCGAACGCATCGCTCCCTTCCGGCAGCGCTCAAGGTAAACAAACCCGCGTCCGATATTGCTGGGGCTTGACAAGACGCCGCTGAGAGAGATTTACAGATTTCCACTTTATATCGCCTCGCTCCCTCCTCAGGCCCTTTCGCGTGGATGCGGGGAATCTTGTCCGAGGAGTCTTTACACTATCGGCTGCCGTGTCTGCAGGCTATATTGATTGATGGCTCCCAACATCCCTGGCGTCGCGTCGCGTCGTTCAATGTGAACGACGCGCGTTGCTTGTGGCAAAGGTTTTGGATATTTTGTGTGGTGTTGGCTACGAGCGAGGTGCAGTGTAGATGTAATTATTCATTATTCTTTTATATCTTTTTTGTCATTATTCATTATTCTTTTACATCTATTTTATCACGCCGCTTGGTAGGAGACAGGTTTTGTTGTTTATTATGTTTGATAATGATAGAGAGAATAATAGCTTTGCAAAGGTATCACAACTACAAAAGTTTTCATTGGCATTAATTAGAAGTTGCGTTAAGTATTTATGTGTGTATGTATGTATGTATGTATGTATATATACTATAGTATATACTGTATATATATATATATAAATGTATATATATGTAATAGATAGACAGATAGATAGATAGATGAAAGAGAGAGAGAGAGAGAGAGAGAGATCTGAGTTCATAGCATACCAGAAGCCTCCTGATTCATCACTCACCTAATGATTTGGTCACATACCATCACTTGATTAAAGCACTGCCAATAGATCTTTCTTTATCACCACTGTTTCCCAAAATGAATAATGGAAATTAAAAGTTGTTTATCTTCATTTAATTCATTTCAATGACATGTGTGAGCTTCTGTTGAAAGACTTAAGACATTTCGTCAATGAGAAATAATACTGGATATCGAACAAGAAGTAACACGTTTTATATGAAATTGGAAATTCTGTAAAAAGTTATGCTTTCAATTATCAGATGCCTGCGAAGCAAGTCACTGTAATCCTCTGATACAGACAAACGGATTAGCTAATTAAAGAGAGCTTGATCTAAACA
Organism: Macrobrachium rosenbergii; assembly: GCF_040412425.1. Taxonomy (NCBI): domain Eukaryota; kingdom Metazoa; phylum Arthropoda; class Malacostraca; order Decapoda; family Palaemonidae; genus Macrobrachium; species Macrobrachium rosenbergii. Next base: position 30,037,530 of record NC_089758.1, read on the forward strand.
CAGGCACAGATGAAAATGTAATTACAATAGTTAATCAAAATGTCTGCCGTCAAAATGTGAGATGCTAATTCATCAGACTCCAAGAGAAAACAGATTTTACTTTAGATAATTATACAATGTTAATCTACACTGTCTAATCAGTAAGGTCATGTTCGTGTAATGAATGTTATATACACTTTGGAATAGGTGTGCTATTTTCATAGAAATTAGTGGTTTATATATATATATATATATATATATATATATATATATATATATATATATATATATATATATATACATATAATATATAATATATATATTACACATATATTACATTTACATATATATATATATATATGTATATATATATATATATGTGTGTGTGTAATTTTCACTTGCATTCAGGTACATTTTCTATAGTTTTCTGCTTGCAAGCGATTCCCATTTAAACGTTTTTTTTTATTTTTTATTCCGTTTGTCAGCCCGTTCCTGGTCTCTTTCTAGATCCTAATTCCCAGCGTGAGAAGTACTCTCATTTTTTTCCAAGAAATATACAGTTCCCTTTCTTGTTCCCCATTTATCCAGTGTCCGGATTATCTCCTCCCATTTTTTACCATTTTCCCTCTTTCGCGAGATATCAGAAACGTTTTTCTAGTTCCTTAATTTTTTTTCCTTTTTCCCCTCTTCAAGGGTGTCGAATTCCTTCTCTCTGGTCTCGCTTCCAAGTGTTGCTATTTACATTTTTTTTTCCTCTCTTTTTTTTACCCAATTTTTTTATGCATTTGTTGATTCCTGTTATTGTCATTTTTTCAAGATGGAGTTATTAGTTTCTTTTTAGGTTTCTCATTTCTACACCTTTTCTTAAATCATTTCTCTCTCCAAAATTAAAATTAAAATTTTCATAACCCTTTTCTCTGTATAAATATTTTTCTTTCCCTATTTATGCCTTTTTTTCACTGTAAATATTACCTATCCTTGTTCAGTCCTTTTAATGGAATTTTTTATAGCTTTTCTTGTCTTTTTTTCAAGGAGGAGTTGTCAGTTTTATAAGTTCTTTTCTGTTTAAGACATTTTCTCAAATCATCGTTCTCCAAAATGAAAATTTTCACCATACTTGTCAAGCTCTTTTTCTCACTATAAATATTACTACCCGTCCTTTTTCAATCCTTTTTTATGGATTTATTGACACCTTATCTTATCCTTTTACAAGAAGTTATCAGTTTATTTCGAGTCCTTTTCTATTTTAGACCTTTTCTTAAATCACCTTTCTACAAAATTAAAATTTTCGACCTACTTTTCAAGCCAATTTTTCTCCCTATAGATAATACCTAGAGCCTTGTCTGTCACCCCTTTCTCCTCCGTGCTTTTGATATCTCTTACCTCTTCTGTGTTATTTTTTTTGAAGAGGCATCTTTTTTCCCGTCTCTATTCCATTTTCAACCTTTTCTAATCGTTTTTGTCCCCCTGTATTAATAATACCCAAACCTTTTCTGTCACCCCTTTTTCCTCCGTGCTTTTCTGTATTATTTTTTTGAAGAGGCATCTCTTTCCCCTTCTCTATATTCCCTTTCTGACTACTTGTACATAAGCTCCGAAAGAGAGAGAGAGAGAGAGAGAGAGAGATACTTTAAACCTCAGCAAGTTCGACTCAACTTTTTCTGGCGAAGAAATGACAGTTCCGTGCTCGGAGTGCCGAATCGTCCCAGGGAGGACTCAGAGTGACGCACGTGCTGTAAAGATATTGCTTATTTTGTGTGCTTTTATATTTACATTTTTTATATATATTTCAATTTTTTTATTTTTTTTTAAGTTATTATTATCTTTTTTTTTTTTTTAAAGGACATCTCTAATTTTCTTCGTCATTGCCTGAATACACTTGTCAGGAGATTGTTAATTACAATAGTTTTTATCAATAATGATATCATCATTATTATTACTTACAACACAGAGTTATAAATAAAAATCCTGCTCGGCCGAGAAGCCATTAATCTCGCGGAACGAGGGAAACTGACGGGTGGCGGGAGGGGTTCGCCAGTAGCGCAGGGATCAAATCATTTGAGTTAGTCTCCCCTTTAGGCGTCGGCTGAACAAAGGCTAAAGAGTTGGGAAAGAAAACGGGGAAGGCCCTGTCGCATAAATCTCGTAGCACAATCGAGATCTCCGTCCTTAGGTTTCCCCACCCTCCCACTCCCTTCCCATTATACTATTCAACATTTCCGCAAACAGCAGTTAGCCGAAGACTTAGTCTTTGGATAATTATTAATAATCGTTGAAATGCTCTGAGCGTAACTGTGATTTGCTGTAGTCTTCTGATAATTATTAATAATCATTAAAATACTCTGAGCATAACGCGCGTTTGCGCGCGTTCTCACGCGTGACTAACATTTGTTGTTAGCGGAAGACGCGGATCTCATAGTCATCACAACTAAGAGATAAGGATGAGATCATATTAGCACTTCCTTAGATCTCGCTATGGTTAATAATTAGTGTTTAGGAAGATACGTTAATATTCAATTATCTATTCAGTTCATCTATTCAATTTATATATTCAATCGATCTGTCTACTGGCCATAATTGTTAGGAGGTGTGTAGCAGCCATATTTTAGCTAAAATATGAAATCATAAGACTAAAATGTCCCATGACGATTTTACAATTCTAGGCGTAACGAAGTGATTCAAAGAGTCCAATTTATGCACAAGAGAATTAGGTGACCTTACATTATAATCCTGTCTGTGTCTGTGAATATACAATTTTTATAATACTTGATTTCATAATTTTAAAGTTGAAAACCTCTTGATTTGGTTGTTTTCAAGTTCAGTTCGCGGACAGTGTAAGTCAGTTCTAGCTAATGGTTATATGAGAGAGAAATTTGAAACATTTTTTTTTTAGGAATTTTAATTGTAAATGATATCGATCTTGTCTTATACTACACATATAATAAACTCGATATTTTGTGTATTATTGTATTTATTATTTTGACTTCATTCCAGATTCCCACACTCTCGCGTTTCCTGAGCAGGCGACCAGCAGTTAAGGTAAATAAACAGGAGAAAATTTATTTTATATATATATATATATATATATATATATATATATATATATATATATATATATATTTTATATTATATATCTTCAACAGGATATAACATTTTCTGGCAGTTTTGACCTCACTTAAGGATGGTGCTAACTTGATAGGCATTAGGAAATTGGGAATTAAATGCAACTTTATTTAATTCTCTTCCGGCAGGAACTGATATTTAACTGACAACGTATCAACTTATTCTTAATAACAAGCATTTCCATTTATTTGTTTCAAATTGCGTCTTTTAAATTTATTTTTATTTTTATTTCTATTTATTTTTATTTTTTTCATTTTTCCAAACTAACAATAACTTGGTTTCTTTCATTCTTTCATTTTACGTTTTTTATTTTCATTTCTGTTTTTATTCTATTTTTTCATTTTTTCAAACTAACAGTAACTTGGTTTCTTTCATTCCTTTTGATAACATTTCGACATTCTGTTCTTAAAAGAATGGCAAATTATTACCTTGGTCGATCGAAATTATATCCTTTTTCGTTACACGGTTAGAAAATTCACAGGAGATCTATTTAAATCATCGTGAAAATTGTTTTTCTAGCATATAGTGAATGACGTCATGCATTAAACCGTTCTGTCTCAGGTGGAACAAACCTTGCTGACGTTATCAGAAAATACCATCTCAGGGTTTCGTCTTACCTGAAAGAGAAAGAAAAAGGTATATTATTGTACACTTCTTTTTTTTACATTGTTTATAAATTTATTTATTTATATATCTATTTATTTTGTTTGAAAATCTTTTCTTATTATATATGTGTACTTCTTTTTTTCTCTATTCATTTACTTATTTGTTTGAATATTTATTTATCTATTTAGTATGCTGAGGGCTGGGCTAGTTTTGACTGAAGTTAAATCAACAATGTTTTTGCATTCCACATGTGGTAAAATATTCCCTTTACTATAGTCTTCTCTTCTCTCTCTCTCTCTCTCTCTCTCTCTCTCTCTCTCTCTCTCTCTCTCTCTCTCTCTTATACCTTCTATAAACACTGATTATTTTTATAGTTTTAAGGTAACAAATTCGTAATTCAGTCATTTCTATGAATTAAGGTAACAATACTTTGGATGCGATGTACTCATAACTTTCAAATGATAATTTGATATTTTTTAATCACTAAAATAACGCCAAAAATGAGGTTTTACACCAAGGTTATGCTCTTAAATGTTCTGATTATGTCACCCGTTCTTCTCTCGAACACGTATTTCCAAAAAACGTAAAAATGTGATATTATCGGTTTCATAAATTGTCCAAGATTGTGCGCAGACACTGATTGTATGCCCTTTTTGACCGCAAACAGAAGTATCTTTTAGAGAACGTAATTTTCGATATAAAAAAAGCAGCATTAATTAAACGACGTGATTCCTGCAGCTATCAAAATAATATACATTAATGGAGAATGTAGCCCCAACCCCCTTCTAAAATAAAAAGGAAAAATAAAAAAAAAATGTAAAAAGACAAGAACGCTTCTCTCCAACAAAGAAAAGGATACGAGCGTCAGTTAGGGGTTGGGGGCGGGGGGGTGGCGGTGGGGGAGCAATAGGATACGGTTGTGGGGGGGGGGAGGGGACGGGTGTGTGATCTTGGAAAGAAATGTGTATGTTTATCGAAGAGTGAATCTTGATGGGTTGTTACGTCGATCGCCCAAAGTGAGAGAGGGTGGGCGGGCGGGTGGGTGGGGATGTGGAAAAGGGGGGAAGGGGAGGATGATAGGTAAGGATTTGGTTGGAGGAAAAGAAAAAGAGGGGAAGCGATAAGGATTATTCGTAGTTAAGAGTCCTATTAAATTATACCGAGAAATTGGCCTTTTTTTATGGAAAAATTGGCTCTCTTTAAAAAAACATGGATGTTATTTTTTTCATCATCACCTGTGATGTTACATTTCCATCGCTGTTGTTATTGATATTGTTGAAGTCATGAATTTCTGACGTATGCATGTGCAGTATGTACGCATGTATGTATAGATACAATTTAAATATATAATATATATATATATATATATATATATATATATATATATATATATATTGAAAGGACTTCATTCAAACTGGACAGTATCTAGCCGAGATATTTATTCAGGAAATGTTACAAGCTTTCTAGGACAAGCAGTCCTCATTGGAAGTGAGAACTGTTTGTCCTAGAAAGCTTGTAACTTTCGTGAATAAATATCTCCGCTAGATATCATCCAGTTTGAATGAGGTCCTGTTAGTAATTGTATCAATGCACAGAACAATTGTGTATGTAAAGTTATATATATATATATATATATATATATATATATATATATATATATATATATATATATATATATATATATATATATATATATATATATATATATATAGTTATCAGTCTTACAGTTACTCTGAACGCACTGCACCAATACCTACATACTGTAAGTCTCTCTAGTCAGAAAATGGTTCTCATTCGGAACGCTAACCATAAATGAGGCATTATTGAGAATTAATCAGAGAGGGTCATAAAACTGAAAGGGCATTGATAAACCCAACCCATCTTCGTTTAATATTACACGCATAGATGCACGTCCATGCAAGAAGACTGCAATTGCTTTTAGGATTATTTATTTATTAATTTTTTTTTTTGCTTTCATGCGTGCATGCGTGTTATCAAGCAAGGGAAAGCACCCCATCTCACTCGCGATTACATGCGTGCGGTCGCAATGAATATGCAGAATAAATTAACGGAAGAAGGAGTATGGAGAATAGACGGCTGAACAGAATTGGAAAGGATGAATTCATCGCACAGACACGACAAAGGACAAACTGGAAGCGGCATGCTGTACTGTAGAGGCCCCGAAATTTATCCAGCGAGACAAAAATAAGGAAACGAATCGCAGCAATAGATAGTTTCGACTGAATTCTCCAGTTCAAAACTTTCCCGCAACTCGATATGCGTTTCTCTTCGTGACTGAAGACTCGAACGGTGTCTTCATTCAATTCCTATTCTGGGGCAGGATTGAAATAATAATGGACTGGGTATATCTGGTCAGATGGATTGGGAGCGATTCCATTCACTGGCAGGTAAATGAATATTGAGGGAAAGATATGGACACAGCTTCTGGTTAATTACCGTGACTGTGTTCATCTCTTCCTGTTATCAGTGTTATCCAGCTCCTGAAGACGAAAAGGATGCAAGTTATGCAATGAATAAATATTATTTTACGGATCGTGGAATTGGGAGCAATGCCTTTCCTTGCTCGTAGTTGGTGGTATGATTGGAACTTGTAAATGGTAAACAGATTTTTAAGAATGATTCACTGCTTTCTTTTCAGGTGGCCATTTCCTTCTGCGAATAAAATATTCTTCCCCACCCTAGCGATTAGCAAATAAAATATCATATTTTTTTTTTATGGTTTTACCCCGATTACATACGTGGACATACACATTCACGCTTTCATTTGAATAAATATATATACTCTGCATATATATATATAAATATAGATACTATATATATACATATGTATATTATGTATGTATTTATATGTATACATACTGTATATATATCTAAATATTATATATATATATATATATATATATATATATATATATATATATATATATATATGTATATATATATATGTATCCATATATATTTATATATATATATGTATATGACTTTTTTATCACATCACCGTGATTCATATACAGTCAGTAAGCTACAAACGTCCTTTAATATCCAATTCGCTCTACTTCGGAAATAATATATTTTCATATATGTTACCGACGAGCTTATTATCAACTAAAAAATTCCCCTTCGGTAACATATATGAAAATATATTATTTCCGAGGTAGAGCGAATTGGACATTAAAGGACGTTTGTAGCTTACTGATTATATATATATATATATATATATATATATATATATATATATATATATACACTTTATTTCGTACCTTTTTAATTATTAATCACGCTCCTCCGTCAGATCTGGATACGCCACTTACTAAAACATAAAAAAAAAATAATATATAGTCTCCTTAAACTATAAAGGAAAAGGCTCTTATTTCTTCCAGCCAATAAAATCATTTCACCCAGGGCCAGGAGAAGAGGCGGCTGACTTTTATCTGTTAATACAAGTAAATGGGGTGGAAGAAGGTATTTTAAAAGGGGCTGATTGATCGCCTAAAATGGCTGTTTATTTTCCAGAGGGGAGAGTATGTTTTATTTCATTCGTTTTGGTTTATTTGCCTTTTTTTGTATTTTCCTCTTGTTTTGGTAAAACAGGCCTTATGCCGGCATCGACCATTGCCTCAAGGGGGCCGTAAGAGCAGTTAGATGTTTAAGGATGTGAACCTCTGGACTCGGTCCAGCTAAAAAAGTTTATTTTCTCATGAGGTTTGAGCTTGCTTTGATAACATTATCTTAAACATCCCATATAAGTTTTCTGAGAAGAAAACTATTGTGCCGGCTTTGTCTGTCCGTCCTTAGATCTTAAAAACTACTGAGGCTAGAGGGCTGCAAGTTGGTATGTTGATCATCCATCCCCCAATCATCAAACCTATCAAATTCCAGCCCTCTAGCCTTAGTACTTCTTATTTTATTTAAGGTTAATGTTAGCCATAATCGTGCGTCTGGCAACGATATAAGACAGGCCACCACAGGGCCGTGGTCAAAGTTTCATGGGCCGCGGCTCATACAGTATTGTACCGAGACCCTCGAAAGATAGATCTATTTTTTAAAAGCTAGCTGATTATGTCTGTGTTCATGTGTCTGAATGGAATAAGTCGAAACTATCATTTAGGCAAAGTTGTTATATATATATATATATATATATATATATATATATATATATATATATATATATATATATATATATATATATATATATTTATATATATACATACATATAGGTATATATTTAAATATTTATATATATATATATATACATACATACATACAGGTATATATTTATTTATTCATATGTATATATATACACATATACTGTGTGTGTATATATATATATATATATATATATATATATATATATATATATATATATATATATATATATATATATATATATTAGCTTAATGATGAATAATATTGCCAAGACCCGGAAGAACATTCTTTATTACGAGCTTTCGAGGTATAAATAACGTTAAATATTTTTCTTCGTGAGTGGTAGTTTGTTTACATTTCACCTTATTTTTATATTTTTACGTTTATGTTCGTTTTGAATTTTTCGTTATTTTGCGTCTCACCCTTTTAGTTTGTACTTACTGTTCGTTTTATATATTTGGTTAGTATTTTTGCTGAAGACTTATTATGACAATTCATTTTATTGTAATTTCATCGATTACCATCCTTGTCGGTTTTTCAGCCTGATGATGAGGTTTTATACCTCGAAAGCTCGTATAATAAAGACTGTTCTTCCTGGTCTTGGCAATATTATTCATCATTAAGCTAAGATTTCCAAGTAGCCGCCCAATTACCGAGACTATATATATATATATATATATATATATATATATATATATATATATATATATATATATATATATATATACATACATACATACACCACACACACATGCCTGTGTTTGTTTATGTTAACAGAGAGAGAGAGAGAGAGGGGGGTGGGGAGAAGAAAAGAGAAAGAAAGAAAGATATTTTAAAACAACTCACTTTTCCTTCTCCATCATAATAGATGTAAGCAGATTCCAACAACTCTTGAAGCAAAATTCCCCCGAAGTTGAAAGAAAGCCGGAAAGAAAGAAGGAAAAAGAGAGAAGAAGAAGAAGAAGAAAAAAGAGAGAAATTGGGCAAAACCCGACCACGTCGCCCAGAACACTTGACAGCCAAACACCCAGCAAATTGCCTCTGATCATCCCTCTATTTTTCTCCGCTTGTATTCCGGGTGAGGTTAAACTACGCCCCTATCCACCCACCCCTCCCAACTCCCTCCCAATCCCCTACCCCATTTCGCCGGCTATCAATTAATTATAAGTTAAACATAGCTATTACAAGGATGATGTAGCTTCGGCCCTCTCTCCCCCTCCCTGCTTTCCCCTCACCTTCCCCTCTCCTCTCCCCTCAACCCCACACCCCCTCAACCCTACCCCATTTTTTTTTTTTTTACCCATCGCAAATTACATTTACATAAGTGAA
>NC_089758.1:30054233-30074233 GCF_040412425.1 Macrobrachium rosenbergii
CAGCTTTGAGCAGAGACTTCTTATAAGCCAGTAGTTGCAGGAGTTCTCTTGTGGTGCTGCTGTTAAGAAACAGAAATGTTTTCATGAATGTTTTCGCAAAGATTTTTTTACGGCCAAGGACTTGAAAGTATTCTTGAGAGAATATCTTTTCAGTTTTTTTTTTTTTGTAATAAAATCAGAAAACAGGTTATTAAGATGATGCCAGTGATCTAATGAGAGAGGTTTTTGTTAAATCCATTGAATGAAGGGTGTGAGTTGAACCTTTCTTTATGCAAAAAACTGGTAACTTTACCCTTTAACAAACATGCACGGTCGTTTTTACTTGAAAAAGATGCCATTGCAGCATTCAACCAAGGTCTATCACAATTTTCTTTCTGTGGACCCTAGTCTCTGTAGATTTTACTGATACGAGATGGATCTAGATATCAGTTCAACCAGGCATAAAAGCACAGAAGTATCTAAATATTATATTCAAGATTTTGATACGTCTTGGAATTAAAATCCTTTATCTTGTGACGTATATAGATCATCAGATTAATCAATCAGTCCTTCCGCGGTCTTACCACAAACCCTTCTCTCGTATCAAATTAAAAGGTAAGTGTTTATCTTCCAGCTTTTTATCCTTTATGCAAGGAGGGTTATCCTAACGCTTCAATGTATATTATTATTCTCTTGGTGAGTCGTAGGATATCTGGTCAGCAAATATTCCTTCAACCTCTCAGTCATTTCCTGCTTATCCACTGATGATATTCATTTCTAAGCTATTCTGGTTTTTGGCGTTAAAATGGTACTACTTGAGATCGAAATTTATGGAGAGTGGGAGAAACGCAAGTTGCTATATATTCGACTAAAAACCACAAGTTTCAGGAAAATCTGACAGTCGTGGATAAAAATGAAAAATAAGATCCTGTATTTCTCTCGTCTAAAATTGGGAAATGGTAGATGGCATTCAATCTCTTTATATCACGCAGATTCCCAATGAAGTTCATGATAAAGCATCCGCTACTCATCATCATTGTGCTTGTTGGAATTCAACCCCGGTTTCGGACACCCCTTTGCCACTAGTGTATTTGACCCGTTTGACCTCTTCTTCTTCTTCTTCTTCTTCTTCTTCTTCTTCTTCTTCTTCTTCTTCTTCTTCTTCTTCTTCTTCTTCTTGCCCCGACGTTAATGACACACGGGAGGTTGTTACACTCCCCTCGTTCTTGAAGGGAGATGTAATGAGATATAATGGCCAATTATCATCCGCCTGACCACGCCATTGCTCCATTAAAAGGCGAGTTATCTCTTATTTAGAATGTCCTCAGGCTCTTCCCGAAGGACGCCGCTTTAGGCTTAGTGATAATTGGCAAAGGCAGGAAGCTTTTTGGAACAGAGGATTAAAAGTTTTTTGTCTTGAAGGTTAGCTGATGTACGTCGTGCTCGCATACATATGTTAGTATGATCTTGTGGGAATTTTCACTTATTGTTGTTTCAAATTCGGGGAACTCTTCGTTTGAACTGTGTGATGTCAATTATTGTCCGTGGTATTCAGGCTACCCATTATTATTATTATTATTATTATTATTATTATTATTGATGTTGTTGATGTTTGCAAGCAAACCTTGATGAAAACCAGCTATCTGTTGAGTAGCTTCCGTACATCAATGTTCATTTTCCATTTATGATAATGTATTTGAATTTTATTGATGGTTAAGATATCTCGAAGTATGACCAGTTTTTACATTTAAAAATCACCTGCACTAAATTTTAAGTCCTCGATCTCCTGCTGCGAGGAAAACCTTAATCCCCGGATTAAAAAATTGCCAAATGTTTCCAGCCATAAAATTACCTGTCTGCGAACCATGTTTGTAAACATCTTGCAACTATGCGGTGTCCAGTGGGCGTGGCTTATCTCTTAACTCACGATGAAACTACTAAGATTGCCGTCTGCTTTGCTATTCTATCGTTCAGCAAACGCCATGGTCTTAGTTCGTGTGTTTTACAAATAGGCATTGCAGACTGGCATGTTAAAAAGATGATAGATTCTACATGTTTTTGAAAATGGAAGATACTGTAGTGTTTCACTTTTGGAGTAAAAGACATCAGTTGCCCTATCACTGACTTCGAGTCATTTTCCAAAGCTGTTTTCATTGGAGAGTAAAATTCACCATAACTTTGCTGCCGAGATTGATTAACATTTGTACAAAGATCCTTGACAGAGTTGAGCTGACTCTCAAAAGCTCTGTACAGGATATAGATAACGACATATGTTGCTAGCAACCCGTCATCTCACTTTTCATAGAATTGTAGCATTGCTCATGATATCATGATAAATATGAATCTCTTTTCACTAGCATTGCTCACCTACATGTCTGTCATGAGTTCTCTTTCTTTGGCAAAGAAAAAATACTCTAGAAGGGGGATTAAAGCTTGATCATTGTCATACAGTATCTTTATGTCTTAATGAAATTCAAACAATGAAGAGTAATTACCATAGGGGAATGATTCTTTCTGCAGTGTGGTCGTGTTTTTAATTTCGCCATAATATTCATATTTCAGTGACCGCGCGAGGTAAAAAGGGAGAATCCGGTGACAGTATATTTAGCCGAGAGATTTATGGCCCGGTGTATTTTTGAATAAGCAGAAAATACGCGGACCTTTATTAGGTCAGGTTTTTATTTCATATTTCTTTTTTCCTAGACAACACCCACGACTGTAAACGAGAGGAGACATAATGTACCTTTATATTTACTTACAGGGGAATAGACCAAATACATGTAATTAATGGAGAGAGAGAGAGAGAGAGAGAGAGAGAGAGAGAGAGAGAGAGAGAGAGAGAGAGAGAGAGAGAGAGAGAGAGAGATTTGCAGACAGACAGACAGACAGAGAGAGAGAGAGAGGTAGAGAAGAATGGGAGGTAAATGACCTGAAATATTTAGCTCTCATTGTATTTGTTTGAGAAAAGGAAAAAAAAAAGAAAAGGACTTATGACTGATGCTTGCTTTAGAAGGCGAATCCAAGCATGAAATTGCTTTCCGGAGCATAATAAAACTGATGTCCATTTATCTTGCTTACTGCGAGAGTGCGGAGGTGGGAAATGGACTAATATTTTACGGTATTCAAACTCCCATCTTGGATTTAAAAGCGAGAGCCTGTTGCAAAAATCTTCATCGCGTCCCCTTTAAGGCTGCGAAGGTCACACCTTTTGCTGCATACACATGACGTTCCTGGTGCTCTATCCTTGCTTCCGTGTTCCCCGATTCTGGGTATCTGCCGTCGTTCACAACAGGATCTGTATGAGTATTACGAAAGTCACACGCTTTACTGTATACACATGATGTTCCTGGTGCTCTATCCTTGCTTCCGTGTTCCCCTATTCTAGATATCTGCCGTTGTTCACAACAGGATCTGTGAGTATTATGAAAGTCACACGCTTTGCTGTATATACATGACTTTCATGGTGCTCTATCCTTGCTTCCGTGTTCCCCGATTCTAGGTACAACAGGATCTGTATGGTTATTACGAAAGTCACGCACTTTGCTGTATACACCTGACGTTCATGGTGCTCTGTCCTTGCTTCCGTGTTCCCCGACTCTAGGTATCTGCCATCTTTTACTCCAAGTGCAGAGGACTTTCTTTTCAGGTTGGTTTGACGCTGCTATATTGAGTAAATCAAAATTACCAATGCACCGGAAGAAAGAAACTGTTTATTTATTTAGTTGTTTATTTATTTATTTATTTATTTATTCTATTTATTTTAGATGGTAAGAGGACATGATGATAAAGCTGGTGTTCTTTTTGTTGCTGCCTTGCTATTATCTACTTACTTAAATAAATGAGATATTTGTTGTTAAGGTAAAGGTTATGTGTTATGGTTTTAAGTTTCGCGAAAACCTCTTAGAACGAATTTACTTCCAAACTGGTACAATGGAACATTTGAGTGAAGGTTCTTCTGCGTTGTCGCAACTCTCCACCCTGCACTTCATTCTCAGGTACCACTTCTCTTCCTTCTTTATCACGTTAGAGCTTCGTGAAATCTCACTCTCCTTTCATTTCAAAAATAATCAAATCTTCAGCCACACGTTTTGTTACTTTCTGTAAACAGTGTAAATTTCCTGGCCCCAAAATTCGGCAGAGAATTTGCCTACCTGTTCATGACGTCAAATGTAAGAGAACAGTGTGAATTTATGTTCTTAGAGGCTGGGCTGCGAAGTCAAATAAATATAATTACACGAAAAACTTCCAATTCGTGAAGGGGAACATTTAAAACTTTCTGGATTAAAATAGAAATATTTGGCGAAAGATAAAAGCAAAACGCGGGTCGTTACGAAAGAGTTTAGAGGATTAAGGATAGGTCCCGAGAGAGAGAGAGAGAGAGAGAGAGAGAGAGAGAGAGAGAGAGAGAGAGAGAGAGAGAGAGACGGGGGTTTAATTGTTGATAGCACAGGCCAGATTTATGGCTTACTGGAAGGGATGGCCGTGCTCCGATGTTTTTGTATTCTGAAATTAAACGTTTCTTTTGAAAGTCGAGATGCCAGAGGTACCTTTCTGAGTCGCGTCTATTTATTCACTCGTTTATTTTCAGACAAATGATCTCTTATGATTTCACACCAATTTATTATTGGCCCCCGGTAGTTGGGTAGTGCCGTCAGTGCACCTCACGCGGTGCACTGTAGGCTTACTTAAGGTTCATTGCAGCGTCCCTCCGGCCCCTAGCAGCAACCCCTTTTATTCCTTTTACTGTACCTCCTTTCATATTCTCTTCCTTCCATCTTGCTATCCAACCGCTCTTAACTTTTGTTTCATAGCGCAACTACTATTTTCCTCCTGTTACACCTTTCAAACCTTTCTACTCCTAATTTCCGTTTCAGCGCTGAATGACCTCATAGGTCCCAGCGATTGGCATTTGGCCTAAATTCTATATTCCATTCCATCCACTATTTCCGCTACGAGATTGTTTAACCATCTGTCGCGGATTCGATAAGAGTGTATTTATTTAGAACGGGCTAACCAGGCCAAAAAGCGAGTAAAATAAATGTCTGGGTTTTTATTGATAGATGTTGAGGACTTCTGAAAACTCACCCTATCTAAGCCTTTGTTATAATCCCGAATCCCTTTCATTAAGGAATATATACTTTTACGTCAACGCACAGGTTACCTTGGTTTTAACGAAGCATCTCAAAATCTCTGCAAAACTAAAAAAGGAAAAAAATCCCCTATGAGTAGGTGAGTCCTATGTATCAACCATATTAATCAGATTAATTCTCAGAAATAACTTTTTCCTGGGCGCAGCAACATCAAATCCTTTGCCAAGTCAGAGCTACGTAAATCCTAGATCCTGCTGCTACTACGAACGTCCTAGCATAGCTCCACAGCTATACGCCATAGATTCACATACAAAAATAAACAAATGAAATTTCCCCGGTTGCGTTTTTAAAATCGCCAAGCCAGAACACTCAAGATATGTCACAACAGCTGAGTGTCTTGTTTACCCACGTAAATTTTGAATGTCTAGGAGCCCAAAAACGGTCACTTTGGCTGGCAAGCGACTCTGCACGACGGGAATGTTATAGGTCAGTGGTTTTCGAACTGGGGGTAATTACCCCCGTGGGGGTAATGAAGCCGTTTCTGGGGGGTAACGAATAATTTTCTAAAAGTAATAGCTCTATGGAGTAAAATTCCGTAAAAAGGAACAATACTTTGATTTTCATTAGTTGTCAAAGGAATAATGTCTAAAATCTAAATTCTTTATTTCTTAAAACTTGAGTAAAAGCAAAATTAATTTCTTACGTATAAAATGCATTAGAAATTAAGCATTCCAGTATTTTTCTCTCCTTTATATTATAACTTCATATCACTGAAGAGGAATGGGGTAGGGGCACCACTGCCACCGAGGGTAGTAACGATGCCACAACATTTGAGAACCACTGTTATTGGTACGGCCGTTCTTAAGTTATTTAGCCATGTTGAATCTACTTAAGTCGATGATATAGTTTCCTTGAGGATGCATGACTAACCTAAAATAATTCACTTTTTATTTTGATTTATTTATATTTTTATGTATTTATTAATTTATTGTTTTTTTTTCTTTTCTAATAACTGATCTCGTCTTTCTGTATTTCTTAGCATCACCTGTAACTTCTTTCAAATGAACGCCATATTCTTTGGAAGCTTGAATTTCAAGTCAGTGGCCCCTGTGGGCGTGGGCGTTATGAATAAGGGTTTAATAATAATAATAATAATAATAATAATAATAATAATAATAATAATAACAATAATAGTAATAATAATGATAGTAATAATAATAATGATGATGATGATGATGATAATGATAATTAATAATATAATAATAATAACAATAACAATAATTATTAATAATAATAATTATTATTATTATTATTATTATTATATTATTATTATCATCAGTATTATGATTATTAATAGTAACCATTAATAATAATAATAATAATAATAATAATAATAATAATAATAATAATAATAATCTGCCGAATGAAACGTTAGTAATGAAGTTCCTTGAGGACCAATGAACTCCTTAGTGTAATAAGTGAACTACAAATAAGGCATAAGCCTTATCAAGGTGTTCAGTGGACGGCGGATAAAATTCTAACTAGAGAGAGACCCTTTAAAAAGTTAAGTAGATTGTGTGCAGTGTTACGCAAGCGCTTCCGACCGAGCTTTGAGAAAATTGTGGGTAAAATCTTGAATGAACAAAAAGTAAAAACTGTGATTACGAGGCAAATGGACCGTCAGTGAAGGTAAACTAAGGCAGGAGTGCGTAGGCCCTAAAACTGCAGTATCTGCAAAATTTTCGAAATTGAGATGTGCCACCTACCGGGCTCGTGAAACACTAACACATGAGTAACCGCAGTTTCAGAATGATTCGTCAGTGCTTTCCACGAGTATTTAGGGGGTCCCATTTGCAGTATCTCCGAAATCAGTAGTAATGCAAGGGTAGTATCTACCATTTTTCTCAGTTTTTTTTTATTTTTGCAGATACTGCAGTCTTCCACTTTAGGGCAGCGTAGGCCGTAAAATCATGGCGTATAAGGAAAACTTCCTAAGAAGAAGAAGAATTAAGGTTTTTTGCAAAGTGGAAGAGGTCATACTAGGTTACTCTTCTAGCCGTGCATGCAGAAGGGCAGGGTTAAAGCTGTTGACGCATTGCCACCCTAATACAATAATTCTCCTTGTATTTTAATCATCTACTTACATTTTTTTATTTATCTATTTACTTGTTCATTTATTTTTTCTTTTTCAGTAAGTGATCCCTTCTCTCTGTATTTCCCATTATTTTCTGTTATTTCTTTTTAATGAGCACCATGTTCTTTGGAAGCTGGAATTTCAAGTCAATGGCCCCTTTTGTGGGGTTGTACTCGCCTCATTTTACCACATTCGCCATCCCATCTTGCAAGCAAGCATTTTTTTGGTATCTCTCTAAGCCTTTTTAGCAGCCTAAAATACTAACCTTTTGCTAGTTATGATACTTAATCTTCGCACTACTATGGATGTTAAATGGACAATAAGGATCAGAAATATTTCGTTGTTTGAGATCAGAAGCGGTTCCCAACTGAAGGTCGGCTGGTCTCCTAATGACAACTGTATTCGCTGACTCAAGGTCACGTTCTCTGTAACTGAGAAATATCTGTTGTCAGTGACTGATTGTCATTGTATATGTGGTCTGTTGGTAATGAGCATTTATATTTATTGTCTGCGGTTACCGAAGGTCGAGCTTTCTTTTTTTACGGAAATATAAGTTTTTTTTCACATTGCATTGTTTAATAAAAAACAATTTCATTGCTGCACAAGTCACCTGAAAGGAGAGAGAGAGAGAGAGAGAGAGAGAGAGAGAGAGAGAGAGAGAGAGAGAGAGAGAGAGAGAGAGAGAGAGAGAGGGAATTTTGCGTTACTTCAACACAAAACTCTGAAAAAATTTTTCACCACAATATATCACATGTTATCTGAGACAGACAGACAAACAGACAGTTGGAGAGGAAGTTCATACATACAGACAGTCAGTCAGTGGGAGAAGTTCATTAACAGACAGACAGTTTGGGAGGAAGTTCATATATACAGACAGAGTTAGAGGGAGAAGAAGTTCATTAACAGACAGAGATACTTGGGGGAGGAAGTTCATATATACAGACAGACAGTCAGTGGGAGAAGTTTATTGACAGACAGGCAGACAGTTGGGGAGGAAGTTCAAATATACAGACAGACAGGAGAGGAAGTTCATCACTGAAGTACATCACTGAAGCACGTAGTAATTCCTGAACACCTGATGACGTCTTCCATGTTAGTAAAGCAGTGACCGACCTTTCGTTGAAAATCTCTCTAAATCGCTCGTCGAAAATTGCAGCCCTCTAGCCTCAGTATTTTGTATTTTATAGGCCAGGCCACCACCGGGCCGTGGTTAAAGTTTCACGGGCCGCGGCTCACACAGCATTATACCGAGACCACCGAAAGAGAGATCTGTTTTCGGTGGCCTTGATTATACGATGTACAGAAAACTGGATTACGCTGAAGAAACTAAGGCGCATTTTTTACTTTTTTTTTTTTTTTTTTTTTTTTTTTGCCTCGATGTCACTAAAATCGTAACAATTCCGATGATTGCATTTTTTACTTATTCTTAGAGTCTGTCTATATCGGGTGCTTCTCGTCTTTTGATCTATTGGTTCTTTCACTTAGTTATCAGAATTCCGTTTTCAGTACAGTCTGCTATGTGCCATTTTATTCTAAAATCTGTGGATTCCGTATAATTTAACAGTCTGCGAATTTGGTTCGCTTCCTTATTAAAACAACCGTTTTCTTGCCTTTTGATCATCTGCTCTTGGACTGTGTCTTTGAATTTGTTTTTCTTTATTTTAAAACAATTTCTTCTTTGACTGATTCTCTTTGAAGTTGAATATCTTTTATTTTCATTTCAGCAATTTTTTTTCGTGACCAATCGTCTTCCAGGCTTCGTTTGCTTTCATTGTAAAACAGTCGTTTCTTTGTCCTCTGAATCTTCTTAGCCAATCACCCTCCAAGCACTTTTTGTTTTCATTTCAAAACAATCTTTTGCTTGACTTTTGAATCTCGATAGCCAATCAGCCTTTTGTCTTCATTGTACAATAATCTTTTGTTTGACTTGAATCTTCATAGCCAAGCAGCCATTGATTTTATTTCATTTTCATTGTGAAACATTCTTTTGTTTGACTTCTGAATCCTCATTGCCAATCACCCTTCGAGTTTATTTTATTTTCCTGTTAAAAAAATCGTTCCTTTATCCTTTGAATCCTCATTTCAATCAGCCTTCGAGTATATTTTTTTTACATTTTAAAACAATATTTTATCTGACTCTTGAATCTTCATAGCCAATCAACCCTGGAGGTTATTTTATCTTCATTTCAAAACAATCGTTTATCTGACATTTGAATCTTCATAGCCAATCAGCCTTCGAGTTTATCTCCTTTGTCTTCTTCTTCTTCTTCTTCTTCTTCCAAAACTACCCAGAATAATCTATCGCGTTTCCCTTCACCCGGCGGGGACGAACTCCTTCTTAATGCAAGGACATAGCTTTTACGTCTAATCTCTCAGCCGGGCGATTTTTCGTCTTTTCCCTCAACGAAGAAATAAAATTCGTGCGGGGGTTAATTTAATGCCTTTTAGTCTCGTGTGTTGCCATCTCATTACCAACTTTGTTAATTACGGCGGGATGGACGACAGGGGCGCATTATCTCACGGTAAAATGCTAATAATAATTAGTTAACACCATTCATAATGGCCACATTATGCCCGCGTTCGGTCTCTCTCTCTCTCTCTCTCTCTCTCTCTCTCTCTCTCTCTCTCTCTCTCTCTCTCTCTCTTTTGTCGCTTGCAAGGAGGCGGTTTGTTCGCCGCGACAAATTTTGCCCCCGTGACAAGGAGGTGAGGAAGTTGCAGTAAACGACCCCAAGTCATCAGGCCGCGAGCCTCCCGCTGAGAGAAAAATACTGGGCGAGTTCAGACATTTTTTTCCGAGTTTTAATTATCCTTTTTTTTTTTCAAATTCCTCTTCTCTCTCTCTCTCTCTCTCTCTCTCTCTCTCTCTCTCTCTCTCTCTCTCTCTCGTGGTGTCAGTGTTTACCGTAACTGGTCGCCCAGAACAAAAAAGTTTCAAGTATTGGACATGCATGTGTCGCCATTTCCCTTCCCTTCACTATAAGGCCGCCGTTTTCGTCTTCCGAAGTCCCCCGAAAAATATAGAAACTGTGATTGTCATGGATATCTCTTGCCCTGGACTCCTCAGGACTGAAGAATCAAACGAATCGCAACATTTAACTTGAAAGTCCCTAACTTACCAGCCAAAACATGATTCACTTTCCAGTGAATAGTGCATAACGAAGTATCTGTTCTCACCAGACGGTGGTGCAAAGATATGTGCTTTCGACGAAAAAGTACATCACAGAGAAGTCTCCTTTCACCAAAGAGATCGGTTATCACCAGAGGAAAGATAGGAAAATGGTCTGTTTTCACCCGGAACATACTACAGGAATCTGCTGAAACTAAGCCGTGTATTTATTTCAAAGACGCCTGTATTTAGACAAGAAAGTCTTCATCAGACATGCTCTTGAAGACAGGGGCAGTTTTCAGCCAAGGAAGCTTGTCAAATGTGTCAGATTCAACCTTAGAGGGCTGTCTTCCCTGATGGGGACTTGTCAGATGGGTTTGCTTTTACTAAGGGAATTCACAAATGGTCCCCTTACCCAGGGGCTTATGAAAAATGAATCTGTTCTGGTCAGAAGTTCTTGACAAGTAAGCCTGTACTACCCAAAGATCTTGCCAAATGAGCTTGTTTTTACCCAACGTTCTTGACAAATGAACATGTTTTTACTCGAGGAGTCTTGCCAAACAAGCCTGTTTTTACCCAATTGGTCATGCCAAATGATCCTGTTTTTCCCCAAGGGGTTTGCCAAATTGCCTTTATTTTTATATAAAATGGAAGATGCCAGTGGTGATTTCAAACCGGACCAGTTTTCAGAAGTAATAAAAACGAAAATGGGTTATAACTGATCTTTTCCACCAAATGGAATAACCCAAAAGTTTTCTGCTTTTGAGACTAGCAGTATAATAATAATAATAATAATAATAATAATAATAATAATAATAATAATAATAATAATAATAATAATAAATGCTTTATTTCGAATATGAATTCATATACAATATTTTACAAAAAAATAAAAGTTAACAAAACTAAAACAGATTTGCGACCTGTTATGAAAGAGAGAATAGCTAATGGAAAGTGAATCAACAAAGAAACGAAAGCTGAAAACATCACTTTCAGTACGATTACAAATGGCTTTGCGGATACGAAAAAGGCCTTATGAGTGATTCACTTCCTGAAGGGTGCTAAAAGAATAAGAAATTGTTATAAAAGAGAGATAAATCGTTGCTATTGGTTTTCAGTTTTCTGTAAAAGAAAAGTATTGTGCCGGCTTTGTCTGCCCGTCCTCACCTTTTTCTCTCCGCCCTCAGATCTTAAAATCTACTAAGGCTAGAGGGCTGCAAATTAGTATGTTGATCATCCACCCTCCAATCATCAAACATACCAAATTGCAGCATTCTAGCCTCAGTAGTTTTTATTTTATTTAAAGTTAAAGTTAGCCATAATCGTGCTTCTGGCAACGATATAGGATAGGCCACCACCGGGCCGTGATTAAAGTTTCATGGGCCGCGGCTCACACAGCATTATACCGAGACCACCGAAAGGTTCATTTTCGGTGGCCTTGATTGTACGCTGTAGCGGCCGTACAAAAAACTCTATTGCGCCGAAGAAACTTCGGCGCATTTTTTACTTGTTTTAATAAGAACTGAATTAATCAGGATTCAATTGATAACATTTTCCTAGTTACTGTAGCAGAGAGAGAGAGAGAGAGAGAGAGAATATTTTTCTAGAACCCGCTCTCTAGATCAAATAGTCACGGCCAAGTCTGCGTCGCAATTCGTGAGGTCCGCCAGCAGCAGCTACTGCCGCTGCCTCTGCGAAGTTACTAAAACTTTTAAACAAATTTCCCCTTCACCTTAATTAATTTTGGCGATTACATTCTCTCTCTCTCTCTCTCTCTCTCTCTCTCTCTCTCTCTCTCTCTCTCTCGAGCGGCTGCCTTGCATTCCTGACCAACGATTCTCATTTGTTCTTGACGCTGTACATCACCAGAAAGAATTTTAGCGAGACTGACAGATGAAAATAGTTTTTAGCCCCCCTCTCTCTCTCTCTCTCTCTCTCTCTCTCTCTCTCTCTCTCTCTCTCTCTCTCTCTCTCTCTCTCTTGTTTAAGTTTATAAAATCACACACTCACTCTCCCATGTATATGAATGTATTTTTAATACGTATGAAATTTATAACTGCCTCTAAAAATATATGCTAATTACCATCATACATGTATAATTACAGTAGACACAATAAGCAAAGAATCTATCAGGTAAAAATTGTATATACGCCATTGTACATTTACTGGCATATATATTTGGCAAAGAGCATATCAATTAAAGATTATATATAAGCCATTGCATATGTATGTGTATATATATATATATATATATATATATGTACATATATATATATATATATATATATATATATATATATATATTATATATATATATATATATATATATATATATATATAATATGTTATAACCGTTTAAATATATTCATGCAAATTCCGAGAGACCTTTCCTTTTGGAAGAGATCCGCACTTCTAATCTCGCAGCACATGCAGAACAAGAAATTAGACTGAGAAAATCCTTAGAAATATTCAGACGCAGGGTAAATTTATCTCAATTTCTAAGTAAGAACTAGATTTCTCTCTCGACCGAGTTTTCTTTTTTTTCTTTTTCTTTTTTTTTTTTTGAAGAATACAATTTCCCTAATGGCAACATTTTTTTTTATTTCCAAGATTGCTTAATCGGTCATATTCTTGTTTTGAGAAAAAATAAATTGTAATATTTATCTTGCTCTAGCTTCTGAATGCTCTCTCTCTCTCTCTCTCTCTCTCTCTCTCTCTCTCTCTCTCTCTCTCTCTCTCTCTCTGTTTGTACACTGCTTTTTGTTATTTTCCGGAATGTGTTCGAGTATAACGCTTATACAATTAGCTAATATGAGATGTTGGTTTATGTTTATATTCCATTATCGTCATGGAATGCCCCTTTTATTGTGATTCCGCTTTTTATGCTTTGCTTTTTGTAATTGTATAATATTCTCCTACGCTGTTAACTGTACAGTAAAATACGCTGCGTTTATAAGGATATTTTACACTTGAAATGATTTAGTGTTCATATTTCCGTTTATTTTCTTCATGTTTTGAACACTTTTCTTTTTAGTGAAAGCTAGGAATTTTGTTTATTGCTTACTGTTCTCAGAGCAGTTAAATGAATGACCACCATATTCTTTGGAAGCTTGCACTTCAAGTCAGTGGCCTCTGCGGGCTTGTTCCATATGAGTAAGGTTCATTTTCTGAATAATATTAATAATAGTAATAATAATGATAATATTAATAATAATGATAATAATTTTGGTTTTTTATTTTGTGCAGTACTATGCAGATATAATATGTAATTTTGTACAGGCAACAACAGTTGTTCCCTTAAAAAAATTTCACAGGTTTTTTTTTTAATTTTAGAATAACTGTCTCCGTTGTTTGATGAGTCCAAGGGCCCACACCAGGCGTTTGACTCCAATTCGCACCTTACCATAGTTACGAGTGGGCTTTGGGCAAGTGCCCGTGCTGGCAAAAGGCCACCATGAAACAAAGTAGTTTTAATTTGAAACATAATCCACTCTCCTTTCCCGCATACTTTAACATTACTGGCCCCTTAAAGGGTAGTGCCGTTTGTGCACTTCACGCGGTGCACTGTAGGCATTACTTATAAGGTTCTTTGCAGCCCCCTTCAGCCCTTATCTGCAGCCCCTTTCATTTCTTATACTGTACCATCGTTCATATTCTCTTTCCACCATCTTTCTTTCCACACACTCCTAACAATGGTTGCATTGTGCAACTGCGAGGTTTTCCTCCTGTTGCACCTGTCAAACCTTTTACTCTCAGTTCCCTTTCAGTGCTGAATGACCTCCTAGGTCCAATTGCTTGGCCTTTGGCCTAAATTGTATATTCAGTTCCACTGACAGTACTGGAAATTGTGGTAGGCATTGGTTGCTGAAACACATCTGATAGGCCTGAATTACTGTATAAATTGAAAGTGAAATAAATAGGCTATTCAGTGTTGCTTATACTAGCGCTCTCGCTCATTGTTAAGGTAATTGGTAGCTAAGAAATTCCGATATTAACCTATGATCAAACTAAATGAGACAATAATGATATTAGCATTAAAAGCAATGACACCCCAACAGTAAGGAAACTGATAAGAATTGTCATAATGAGTATAATGTAAACACTGAGTAAATGGAATCCATTACTTTATGTAAATATAATAACGAGGGTGATGATAATATTAACTATGAAAAAAAGCCAGTGTTATGAACAACAGCAAGAGTGCCGATAAAAACCGTAATAGTGATTAAGAAGATGAAAGCTGGAGATGCGTTACTGCAGTAACGCATCTTGCATAAAAAAAACAGATATCCAGATATTACTCTACGCTTTCCCCCTCCCACATATGTTAAGTATTCGTGACTTTTACAAGGGCAAATTATTCCAAGTTATTTCTGTTCCATGGTTATTCGCGCTCGTGATGTGCAATGCAAATGCAGAGGAGGGTTGGGATACTAACTGCATGTAGCGTTTGCAGTGCATGCGTCAGTGTATGTAAGCAAGTGCCTTGGCGATTTTACAGGCGTATACGCAATGCTCTATATGCATATAAGAAATGTATGAATATACTGTATGTATGTATTATATATATAGATATGTGTGTGTGTTTGTTTGTTTGTTTGAGTACACGCATATATATAATGTGTGTGTGTATATGTATATATATATATATATATATATATATATATATATATATATATATATATATATATATATATACAGTATATGTATACATGTATGTATCTGTGTGTTTGAGTACTCCAGACAACATTAACTTGACTAGACATGACCTTATTCAAGTCAAATTATATTTGTTGAGCATTTTCACATGAAGCTCACCTACCTTGTGCTTTAGGCCAGTGAAAGACAAAATCCTCGATAAGAAAACCGCGACAATTTTTCGCTCATTAGTTATTCACTTTTCTCTGTCGCTTCCTTTTTTCATCTCATTCGTGGTGCCTTTCTCTGCTTCCCGTATTTTTATGTAGGGAAATGTAAAGTTTTTTATTACGATTTATCACTGTTATTTTTTACACTTTCTCAGTAAGCAGTTGAAAAACAAGGTTGGGACTCATTTTTGTATTTCTCTCTCTCTCTCTCTCTCTCTCTCTCTCTCTCTCTCTCTCTCTCTCTCTCTCTCTCTCTCTCTCTCTCTCTGGAAAAGCAGTGTGGCTAGATCTGTTCCATTATATATACAGTATATATGTATATATGTATATGTATATGTATATATATATATATATACAGTATATATATATATATATATATATATATATATATATATATATATATATATATATATAAAGTATATATATATGTGTATATCTAAATATAGTGTGTGTGTATGTCTGTGTGTATACATATACAATGCATACATATAATTTATTTATATGTATGTATTGTATATGTATACATATACATACACATACATACATATCTATGTGTATGTATATGTACAAAGATAGATAGATAGGTAGATAGATAGATAGACATAGATATATTTTTTTTTACAAATACACTTGCTCCCAGCCCATCCCATTCTGTCTCGAGTAAGAAGCTTCCATCGAAAATTAAGCACTGGAGAAGTTAAGCCCTTCAGCAAGGGGAAAATATGCAAGAGGAAGCAGCGATGAAAAATTAAGAACCACTTCCCATAATGACTGAAGCGTAACGTCAGTGTATATAGATATTTTTCAGTATTCATGTTTTCCTCTTTTCGATCAGGATTCAGGTAAAGTAATGGGAAGGTGGAGAGGAGAGAATTTGAGGAAGTTAAAAGGCAGGATTGTTTGATAGGCTGGCTACTGGGTGGTGACAATGTGCTTATTTTTGTTAAGGTGTATGGTGTCACTATGACTTGAATAAGGTTTCAACAGTATTTCAGACGTTGTAAAGGATACTTATATGTGTTCTATCTTAAAGGCTCTCTCTCTCTCTCTCTCTCTCTCTCTCTCTCTCTCTCTCTCTCTCTCTCTCTCTCTCTCTCTCTCTCTCTCAAGTATATCATATCTTTCCTTTTTCCCCTCAGTATCTTCTTCTTCCTTTTCCCGAAAATCTTTATTTCTTTATTTGCCTGTTTCGCTCTACCCCCAATTCATGGTTATATTTTCCTTTTTCCCATATTCTCATGGAAATTATTTTTTGTCCACCTTCTCTCTCTCTCTCTCTCTCTCTCTCTAAAAAATGCTTGTAATCTCTTTTCTTTCATCTTGAAAAGAAAGATTTGTATGCACAGGTTATCTCTCTCTCTCTCTCTCTCTCTCTCTCTCTCTCTCTCTCTCTCTCTCTCTCTCTGAAACAGAGGGCTTGTAATCACTTTTCTTTCATTTTGAAAAGAGAAAGAATTGATTGCAGAGTTATCTCTCTCTCTCTCTCTCTCTCTCTCTCTCTCTCTCTCTCTCTCTCTCTCTCTCTCTCTCTTCCATGACACAGAAACGCCATTGATTTCAAGATAATTGGAGAAAAAAAAAAACGTGTGTAAGGCGAGGCGGAAGTAGACTCCAACTCCAAAATGAGCCCCCATCTTTTCAAGTTCTCGTCTTCCGTGGCGCAGTCTTCCTCCCATCCCTCCTTATTTTTCTTAGACTGTTCCTTTGCCTATCTGTAGGACCCTTAAACCCCTTTCCGTCGTCTCCGCAGGATTTTAACATTCCCGTCACTTGCAGATGCACTGTTTGAAAACTCTTGCCCATGCCACGACTGATACTGCCAAAGTCTGTGGGTATCTGTAAGCTGGTGCTGTGGATTTCCCTGAAACCTGACCGCTACGCTGTTCTTGCTGTGATTTTGACGTTTATCGCAATTTCTCGTGTGCTGTGTCTGAAGTCCTGCGTCTAAATTTACGTTTGTGGTTGGAGTTTTGTCTACATTCCAGTCTATCTTGGAGTCATGTGTCAAAACTTTTGTCCGTCACTTACTGGCGTCATATTTCCTCTCTGTCACTGGAGTGATGTCTGTGAAACCGTGTGTTTAAATTCCTGTCTGCCACTGGAATCATGTGTCTGAATTTCTGTCTGTTACTTTCATGTGTCATAGCTTCTGTCTGTCACTGAAATCATCCCTGTCTGCCACTGGAATTGTGTCATGATTCCTGTCTGCCACTGGAATTACGTGTCATAATTCCTGTCTGCCACTGGAGTTATGTTTATAATTTCTGTCTGTCACTGGAGTCGTATGTCTGAGACATCCCGTTTGTAGACGCAGTAAATGTTTGCAAGAGACATTTTCCATTGTAGAAGTCTCGACAGCGTCATAAGAAGCAGCCCTTACAAGTGGTCGATGTAGTCGGAGAGAGAGAGAGAGAGAGAGAGAGAGAGAGAGAGAGAGAGAGAGAGCGATTAAAAACTTAATGACGACGGTAATGATGGACACTATAATGAGGAATCTATGAAATAGGATGATAATGAGTAAAAACAATCGTAATGGCAATAATTAATAAGGCTAACGATAATAACGAGGATAATGGAGAATGAGGAGGAGGAGGAGGAGCAGAGACCAACGAATGATAATCAGAAGAAAATGGAGAAAGAAAAAAATATCCGGGACTTTCACCCCTTCCTCGTCTTTTGGTTCTTGTCCAGTCGGTCGTAAAATGACTTTGTCATAATAATCTCTCTCCCTTTTCCCTTTGTTCGGTTTTTACCTTGATTCCGCCCTTCCTATAATCATCTCTCTCTCTCTCTCTCTCTCTCTCTCTCTCTCTCTCTCTCTCTCTCTCTCTCTCTCTCTCTCTCTTTATATATATATATATTTCAGCAACACTTCATTCATAAGACGCTACATTAATCTTCCGTGTTTGGGCTTACATATTTTTTTTTTTCTAAGCAGAATTTCTATTTGATATATTTATTTCTCTCTCTCTCTCTCTCTCTCTCTCTCTCTCTGTGTGTGTGTGTATGCTTATACTTTTTAACCTTTTTTCTTGGAATATTCTTTTAATGTCAAGCATCATAAATTTCTTGTTCTCTCTCTCTCTCTCTCTCTCTCTCTCTCTCTCTCTCTCTCTCTCTCTCTCTCTCTTCTCTGTATGCTTATACCTTTTCTTTTTCTTGAAATATTTTATTAATGTTTAATCATCATAAATCTTTTTCCTGTGCTCTCTCTCTCTCTCTCTCTCTCTCTCTCTCTCTCTCTCTCTCTCTCTCTCTCTCTCTCTCTCTCTGTATGCTTACCTTTAAACCTCTTTCATTAAATATTTCTTTTAAGCTTTACCATCACAAATCTTTTTCCTGTGCTCTCTCTCTCTCTCTCTCTCTCTCTCTCTCTCTCTCTCTCTCTCTCTCTCTCTCTCTCTCTCTCTCTCCCACCTTTTATTTACTCGAATCTTTTTTCTTCTTTTAATTACTGCTATTACTTCCCCTCCGCGTTCGCTATTCATCTCTCGTCTTATTGCCTCTTCCTTTTTTCTTGGAGTTCGCTTCTTCCCTCCCATTTCTTTTTTCATTCTTTCTCTTCTTCTTCTTCTTCTTCTTCTTCTTCTTCTTCTTCTTCTTCTTCTTCTTCTTCTTCTCCTCTATTTTTCTGTTTCTTTTGCTTCATGAAGTTGTGGGTCATTTACTCCCTCAGTAGATTTAGGGTTTTCTGATTTTTCTCATTCTTCTTCTTCTTGATGTTTCTGATTCTTCTTCCTTTTATTTATTTTTTTTTTCTTTTGAATCATGAATGAATTAAAAAAAATAGTATTCGGTTGGAAATCGAATTACAGAATTCTAATAATAATAATAATAATAATGATAATAATAATAATAATAATAACATTACAAAAATCATTCCTTATTTCCCAGTATTCTATGCTAATTCTCTAATACTGGAATTAACAATGCTCTTATCTATCTGGTTATTTACAATTCTCTCTCTCTCTCTCTCTCTCTCCCTCTCTCTCTCTCTCTCTCTCTCTCTCTCTCTCTCTCTCTCTCTCTCACCTATCATTGTATGGTGATATTAACCGCTTTTTGATGGCATATCCATCTCATTATTTACTATAATACAACCTTTCTTCCTCTCTCTCTCTCTCTCTCTCTCTCTCTCTCTCTCTCTCTCTCTCTCTCTCTCTCTCTCTCTCTCTCTTAAATCCACATCACTGTATTTTCATGAGAACAATGGAACTTGCATATATATAGGTTTTCCATTCTCTCTCTCTCTCTCTCTCTCTCTCTCTCTCTCTCTCTCTCTCTCTCTCTCTCTCTCTCTCTCTCTCTCTCTCTCCTCATTTGTTATTCCCTGCCACCGTAATTATGTGCAACTTCTGTCACTGTCTTTTTACCTCTCGTTTCTCCCATAGTTATTATAATTGTCGGGTGACTTCCATTCCATTTAGCTTTTCGCTCTGCGAATCGGAAGGAGAGAAAAAAGAATAAACGAAAGAATAAAAAGTGAGAACGTTCTTCGCCCCCTTGCCTTTCCCAGATCTTCATTTAGTTGAGATAATTGTCTTCTTCTTCTTCTTCTTCTTCTTCTTCCCATACTGATTATTATCGTTTCATTCTTTTTCGTCACTTCGTTCCTTCTTCTCTCACGCTTTTCCTCTCTCTCTCTCTCTCTCTCTCTCTCTCTCTCTCTCTCTCTCTCTCTCTCTCCTTCCGCATTCATTTACCTTGTTTTGTCGTCATCTGTATCTAGCATCCTTTTCTCGTGATGTTCTAATCTCTCTCTCTCTCTCTCTCTCTCTCTCTCTCTCTCTCTCTCTCTCTCTCTCTCTCTCTCTCTCTCT
>NC_089758.1:30079233-30086733 GCF_040412425.1 Macrobrachium rosenbergii
GGAAAGTTATTTGACAGAAATACTTTGGTAAGAGATTAAATAACATGATAATGGATTCATAAGGATAATGATTTGGTCCAAAATATGTATGTATGTACAGTATATATAAATACATACATATACAGTATATATATATATATATATATATATATATATATATATATATATATATATGTACAGTATATATAAATACATACATATACAGTATATATATATATATATATATATATATATATATATATATATATATATATATATATATATATATGTACAGTATATATATATATATAATATGGCAACAAGCATTGTTTCCTGTAAACAGATGCTAACAGAATCCTTTGGCATTTGAACTGCCTTGTGCCATTCATTGGATAAATGAATAAAATCCCTCTCTTATATCCCACTTAGGAGAAGAAAATAGAGCGCAGAAAATTCCTCGCCTCATAACAAGAGAACTAAACTGCCCAAACCTCATCTCTGAGCCCTCAAAAGAAACGCAACATTCAAACATTCTTTGCCTTCCTCGCCAGGGTGGGAATGCCAGACCCATCTTCACGCTTCTTCGAGTAAGAAATGAAATCGAACCTCAATCAGGGAGATCAGTGAGAGGAAAAAAAATAAACGTGTTCTTTTGCTGCTTCAAAGACGTCAGTTATCCTTCGCCATTCCTTGGATATAAAAAAGGATGGCAGGATGTAGTACACTTTCCTTTCAGTTCTGTTTTTGCAAGATTCTCGCATATTTTTTGCCCCTCTCCGGCAAAGGAGATAATGCCAGCTATTTGTAGGTGATAGGTGGAAGTAAAATCCTTATAACTAATAAATGTAATTATTATTATTATTATTATTATTATTATTATTATTGTTCGGAAGATGAACCCTGTTCAGTTGGGACAATTCCACGACAGGGGCCATTGACTAGAAATTCAAGCTTCCAAAGAATATAGTGTTCATTAGAAAGAAGTAACAGACGGCAATGGGAAATTCAGAAGAAAAAAAAATTGGAAATACAATCGAAATCATTTTTCATTTTTCTTCATTTTTGAGAAGAGTGTCATCTCTTAATTCAACCACATTGATAGGAGAAAAAATATAAAATCCATCTTTTCCTCCTGTAGGAAATTGCCTCCAACTCCTCACTCCCCTTGAGGAAAAGAAAGATCTTTCACACTCTCAATAATTCCACCCAACGTCAGTAAACAGAACTATAGGGACCAGGAGAACTATAGTCTGCTTTATCACAGTTCATTGCCCTTTAATGTTCGCTCTTACAGCCAGGTCACTGGTTTTAATCTGGAGAATGATAAACCATGATAAGTATCCTGAATTATCCACTAAGGAGGAAAGGTTTTCTTTCCGGTCGTAATAAAAAGAGACCAAACCATTTCTGTTTTCCAGCTAGAAAAAGTGGAACTGCAATAATTATGTCCCTTCCTGAAACCAAACTCGCGCATCTCACACTCCTCTCCCATGCAGTAACCCTCAGCAGCCTTCCCTTTCACTTTCCAAATGAAAGGAAAGAAAGAAAGTAAGAAAGTTCAGCAGGATTTTTTTTTCAACCGATCCGATCTTTCCGTCGCGCGTTTTGGCTAAATCTCTGCCAACCCAGATGCGGGCCAACTTGCAGGGCATAAATTATTGTTAAGGAAATAGATTATGGTTCCTGTGAGAGAGAAGGGGAGAGAGAGAGCGATATAATATATATATGTATATATATATATATGCACTGGTGCTAACACTTCCGATAATTTCCGCTTTATATCCCGGACCGGAGGGATTTTTCTAAAACTGGACTTTTTCGCCACCTGGGAGGAAATGACGGCAGATAGTCCATAAAATGCGCGTTTATTCGGACCCGCACGGCCAGAAAGGAAAATAAAAATCAGAAGAAAAAACCATAATAGATATATTCTGTTCGAAAGCGGTTTTTGATGTTCCTGGAAACCTGTTGTTGAAAAAAATTGGTGGTGAAATGGCACCCAGAACGACGTCGTGACGTCATCACTTCAGCTTTCCAAGAAATGATCCACGACGTTTCTCAATCGGTGTTTCGAATCTCTTGCGAGGAAGACGCGAAGATATTTTTCAGGTGTTTTACTTACTGAATTGTGGTGCCAAACGGGATACCTTTATTTTAATATTCTGTTTTTTTTATGAGTTAAATTTATCTTTATCTTTCATATTATTTTTCATTCCTTACCGTGATATCTTTTATGAATTTTCGTGCCTATTACATATTTTTCTTTACAGTAAATCTTGCCGTGATATTTTATTATTATTGATATATTCGTGTCTATTACATATCTTTATTTTTACAATAATTCTTTTAACTTAACAGCAGGTGGCTCTCGAGAAAAGTGAAGACAGCGTTCACTGTCCCATTCATACTTTTAACTGCTGAATCGTGGATGAAGCACACATGTATAAAACTTCCACTACATTAAACGCTTTACACAAAAGGCCCATTAACAGTGTGTCGAACCCCTATATATATATATATATATATATATATATATATATATATATATATATATATATATATATATATATATATATATATATATATATATATATATATATTTATATATATATATATATATACACAGTATATATATATATATATATATATATATATATATATATATATATATATATATGTGTGTGTGTGTGTGTGTGTGTGTATTTATATATATATGTATATATACAGTAACAAAATCGGCTGCATGCAGAAATCTGGCAAAAAAAATATATTTTAAAACTGAGAAGCATTCATATTTTTTTCCCAAATCGGAATGAGTAATATTTAAATTCTGACTTAATGACATTTAAGAGATCGGATTATTTGATAAAGAAAACGTGATTTAGAAAATCTTAGGAACTCCTTGTTTAATAGCAGGATTAATCTGATTTCTGAAATTGAAATCATTTGAATTTTCAGATTCAGGTTAGATTACATTTGCCAAACTGAACTAAAACTCTGAAATCAAAGAGAATTGTAATCGCAAAATCAGAATAAGATTTTATTTGCAGGATCAGGATAATTCTTATTTCCATGCTTAGAGTATTCGGTTGTTATTTGTAATTGTGTATGTTGTCAAATGTCAATGATATAAGGACAACAGATAGATAGGCAGGGAGATAGTTAGATAGATAGACATAACTATGTGTGTGCATATACATATATATATTATATATGTCTGTGTGCGTATAATTTATATATACATATATATGTATATATATATATATATATATATATATATATATATATATATATATATATATATATATATATATATATATATTATGCATATATACACAGACATATACATATACATGCACATACTGTATATGTACATATATATATATATATATATATATATATATATATATATATATATATATATATATATATATATATAATTAGATATATATATGATTTTTGTAAAAGTAGAGAGAGAAGGGAAAGAATTTTCCTATGAATTTTCGAGAAATAACTCTCCCTCTCTCTCTCTCTCTCTCTCTCTCTCTCTCTCTCTCTCTCTCTCTCTCTCTCTCTCTCTCTCTCCGGAAAGTAAGTCTCCTTTATTTTATTCAAAACGTCACGGCGAGCAAAACAGTTTGGCGGGGATAACAATTCCACTTTATTTTAGAGCTACAAATATACAGTTTCCGAAGCTGACGCTTTAATGAGAATAAAATTTGCAGGTAGGCTGCCGTCTACCTCTTACGTGCTAAAAAGTCTTGTTGAGTCATTTATTTTGCTATTAATATATGAATTATGTCGTGTGTCTAGTTCCAATTAGTTATATTTTAAAACAAGTAAAAGACGCTACAGCTTATAATCAAGGGCACCGAAAATAAATCAATCTTTCGATGGTCTCGGTGCAATGTGCTGTATGATCCGCGGCCAATGAAACTTTAACCACGGCCCGGTGGTGGCATATCCTATATCGTTGCCAGAAGCATGATTATGGCTAACTTTAACCTTCAATAAAATGAAAATTATTGAGGCTAGAG
The DNA here is from genome assembly GCF_040412425.1 of Macrobrachium rosenbergii. NCBI lineage: Eukaryota > Metazoa > Arthropoda > Malacostraca > Decapoda > Palaemonidae > Macrobrachium > Macrobrachium rosenbergii. Next base: position 30,083,250 of record NC_089758.1, read on the forward strand.
GGCTGCAATTTGGTATGTTTCACGTTTGGAGGGTGGATGATCAACATACCAATTTGCAGCCCTCTAACCTCAGTAGTTTTTAAGATCTGAGCCGGACAGAAAAAAGTGCTGACGGAAAATGTGCGGACGGACAGACAAAGCCGGCACAATAGTTTTCTTTTGCTGAAAAAGAAAAAGGAAGTTAGGGGATTTGATACCATACTGATATTTTTAGCTTCATTAACAATAATAATAATGATAATAATTAGGGCATTGAGTTAATCAGGATAAGGCTCCATTGTTGAATGGCTTCGACTTGCTTTCCTTATTCCACCATTCCTCTTTGACTGTATCATTTTGAGTTTATCATTTTGAGTTTATCATTTTTCCATCTTTATTTAGTATTTACTGTAGCATTCTGCTTATACGGTATTATTTTTTTAGTCTTTCCTTTGTTCCGTTTTAGAAATTCCATCAGTTACAAAATCATTCTTTATTTCATCATTATTTTCTTACTTTGTCAATCTGTCAATGCTTTGTCACTGTCCCTTTATCGTTCCTCTAATACTTCATCCGTTCAACCCTTACTTGTTCGTTCTTCCTATTTTCTTTACCCTATGCGTTGCTTTATCATCCGTTTTATCTCGTTCCCTTGTTTATCACCCCTTCTCGTTTCAAAGCTTTATCAACATTCCCCACCCATATTGTTGTATCGTCCACTTTACCACCTCTTCAGACCATGGTTTTACTCCCCTCTTCCAGAGACTTGCTTGATCATTTTTCCTTCCCTTGATATATCATCTAGGCATCTTTATCAACACTTTAATCGTTCCTTGCTTTATCATCTTCACATAATTAATCACACTTCCTACAATTCTCTACTTTATCAACGCTTAACTTCGTCCCTTCCTTTATCAACCTTTTCTGGGTCCAAGGCTTTATTACCAATTCCCAAACTTCCTATTATGCCAGCCTTCCCGTCCTCCCTTGCTTTATCACTCTTTTCTGAGTCCGAGAATTTATCACCTGTTCCACAATTCTCTATTTTGCCAACCCTTCCCCCTCGTCCTTGGCTTTATCAGTCATACCACATTTACCTACTTTCCAAAAGCTTCCCCTCATCCCTTCGCATATCGCCCTTTACTTTATCACGAGCTTTATCACACATGCCGCAGTCCTCTACTTTACCAACGATTCTCCTCGTCCATTGCTTTATCTCGCCCCTCTTCCGAGTCTACTCTCTTCTCATTGCATGCAGGACAAGCACCCCTTCTCTAGGTCTTGTATCTTTGCTTGTGGAATGCACAACGAAGGAGTCGCTTTTTCTTTCTTTTTTTTTATTTTTATTTTTTTTTTTTTGCGAATTCGCTTTTCTGAGCCTCGTTTGTTTTCTCCTTTGCGTGGTATCTTTTTCGTAAGTATTACGGGTGTTTTTTGCTATTTTGATTTGTTGTTAAGTGTTTGTGTGTGTGTGTATATATATATATATATATATATATATATATATATATATATATATATATATGTATGTATGTATGTATGTATGTATAATCACAAAATAACCACATAGCTTCACTGTGTATGTATATTCATTCTATATATATATATATATATATATATATATATATATATATATATATATATATATATATATATATATATATATATATATATATATATATATATATATATATATATATGTGTGTGTGTGTGTTTGTGTGTGTAAATGTATGCATATATATTATATATATATATATATACTGTACGTACATGTATGTATGTATGTATGTGCATTTGTTTGTGCACAGACATTCGCGTTTCCTGCTTTTGAAATAGTGATATTGTCAACCATATCTATTTTATCTGTGTGGAAATATTTTCAGTCACTTGTAAGTTTTATCATCCACAAAGCCTCTCTCTCTCTCTCTCTCTCTCTCTCTCTCTCTCTCTCTCTCTCTCTCTCTGTGCTCTGCTCTTTGCCGGCATTGTGTGAATTCTCGTGCCATTGTACGACTATGTTTGCCCTATTCTTAAGGTTGTCATAAGCATTGTAAAGACTTGAAATATCGCCTATAACTGCCCTCGAGAATACAACACAATATATGAATGCCTGGCGCCTTCAAAAAGAGACCCGGGCGATATATTTTCCATAATTGCTTGAAACGGTTTCAATATGCATCGTACGTCTGGTGGTCCCTTTGAAAGCGCCCGGGGGTGAGCGATACTAACAGCAAACCTAAATCTCGCCACTTGTCTCATTTTATCCATTATTTCTTAACATTTTCCTCTCTCTCTCTCTCTCTCTCTCTCTCTCTCTCTCTCTCTCTCTCTCTCTCTCTCATTTTTTTCCCTCATCGAAAAAAGACATTAAATGCGCGCAATATTCTGCAGCAATTTTTTTTCACATCTATTTATTTTCCTTTCGCCTCAGCGTGACCTCGCTTCAGAGCGGTATGTTATGAATGACGACATGCAGGCGTTCTTCTTCTTCTTCTTCTTCTTCTTCTTCTTCTTCTTCTTCTTCTTCTTCTTCTTCTTCTTCTTCTTCTTCTTCTTCTTCTTCTTCTTCTTCTTGGCAGAATTGTTCAGGCTACTTCAGTGCGTTTGCGAAGCTTTATCTGCTAATTCTTTATTCGTCCGGCGACTGGAAATAGAAGGATTCCTCTTTTTTCCCCTAATGCGATGTCCTCCCAACAACGCCTTTTTATTTATTTCTTTTTATGCGGATGTAAAGCAGTGCAGGAGAGTGTGTCCTGCGTATGATCTATTTTATATGGTCTTCCCCCTGACGCGTTTATAAATCGCAGCTTTTCCATTGCCCTTGGTCTCAGATCCCGGCGCCCACGGTCCGCCCACGTTACGCCCACGCCGTCTTTCCTCCTCTCATTTAGGATACGCGCGCACGCACACGTATACAAACACATACGTACATACATAAATACATACTTTATGTGTGTATATATAATTTGTATGTGTCTGTATGTATATATATATACATACATACTTACATACATACGTATAACTGAATCAGGAAAATATGGAACGTGATGAATATATAAATAAAGGCATTGCCTTTATTTATACATACATACATACATACATATATTAGATAAATAGATAGATAGATAGATATACAATTCAGATATACAATTTAGAGGTGAAAGAAGTAATTTTCATTGCCTATTCCTCATATCTTTATTACCATACTGTCACTGCTATTACCATTATATTTTTCCGACAAATTTTTGCTGGTTTTTCTGATTATATCTTCTATACAAAAAAAAGGCCTGTCAATTTCACTACATCCATTAATACTGATTTACTCTTCCTGGAACTACAAAAAAAGAGCCATTTACCTGTTTACTTGCTCATTAACGTTCGACTCTAAGAAGGGTTTAATTAAGGTAGTTCGAAAAGATATTATTATTATTATTATTATTATTATTATTATTACTGTAGAAACGTTTTCCATCAATTTACGTGGATAAAGTGTCCATGTAAGATA
>NC_089758.1:30089233-30096733 GCF_040412425.1 Macrobrachium rosenbergii
CGAGTGACAGTAATTGATCGACTCGTCAAGGCGGCTTAATGATCTACTGCCAAGGATTAGCGGCCGCCGAGGTGTTACAGGGGTGGGGAAGGGGAGGACGAGGGGGAGTGGAGGGGTAGTGCAATGGGGGGAGGGGTAGTGGGTGTGGAGGGGAGGGGTAGGAGGAGGAGGGAGGGAATTGTAGGAGGAGGAGGGAGGGAATTGTAGGTGGAGTGTAGGGGAGGGAAGGCTAGGGGAGGGGGAGAGGAGAAGTAAGAGGAGGGGGAGGGGATGGGTAGGAGGAGAGTTGGGGAGGGAAGGATAAGGGGAGGGGAGATGAGAAGTAGGAGGAGGGAGAGGGGATGGGTAGGAGGAGTCAGAGGGAAGGGTTGGGGGAGAGTAGGGGAGGGAAGGATAGGGGGAGGGGGAGAGGAGAAGTAGGAGGAGGGGGAGGGGATGGGTAGGAGGAGGCAGAGGGGATGGGTAGGAGGAGTCAGAGGGAAGGGTTGGGGAGAGTAGGGAGGGAAGGATAGGGGAGGGGGAGAGGAGAAGTAGGAGGAGGGGAGGGGATGGGTAGGAGGAGTCAGACGGAAGGGTTGGGGAGAGTAGGGGAGGGAAGGATAGGGGAGGGGGAGAGGAGAAGTAGGAGGGGGAGGGGATGGGTAGGAGGAGTCAGACGGAAGGGTTGGAGGAGAGTAGGGGAGGGAAGGGTAGGGGAGGAGGAGGAGGAGAAGTAGGAGGAGGGGAGGGGATGGGTAGGAGGAGGCAGAGAGGAGGGGTAGGGGAAGGAAGGGAGGTGGAGGGGTAAGGAAGGGAGGGGGAAATCCCGTCTAAGGAAGAGGGTTGTATGGTTGATCCCTGACTCGACGAGTGACCAATTCCAAACCCTCTCCCGCCTCCCCAGATCCCCCGACCTCGCTACTCATAATTGACAAGAGTGACCAAATCAAGTACCCGACTCCCCGTCCCACCCATCTCCCTCCCCTGCAGTAGTAAGTGTCCATGAGGTGTCAACGAAGTTTTCTTTTTTCAAATGTCTGTATCAAGAAACTCTAGTTTTTTATTAGATTTCTTTTAATTAGCTTTCTTCGTCTTACTTCTTCTTATCTTTATTTTAAATTTAGGCCTTCGTTCGTTGACTCTGTCGTCTATTTCTCTTTTTTTTTCAAAAAACTTTCGTTTATTTATTTTGAAATTCAGCTTTTATTAGGAAATGGCTAAGCATTTTGTATATTATCCCTTTCTTCATTACTTAAGAAATCAACTCCTCATTGAAAAAAACACTATGCTAAGTATATTTATTTTTCCGAATACCTTGCTTACCTTGCTTTGAAATACAGCTTCCTTACGATAAATCACTCATTTTTACCATATTTTGTCCGTAAGTATTGTTCGAAAGTTTAAATTCCCTTCCTGAGTTTCACTGAATGACCACAACAATTTTCGGTATTTGTCACTTCTATGATTTTTTTTTTTTTATAAATTTCTGTTTTTAAACTTCATCGCTTTTATTTATTTTTTTAGTAAAATCCTCCAATAAGAGATTGGAAAATATCTGGATTACGAATTAACAGTGTTTCGGTATCTTTTTCTTCTCTGTATGAATTTCAAATTAATTCTCTCTCTCTCTCTCTCTCTCTCTCTCTCATACATACATACGTATATATATATATATATATATATATATATATATATATATATATATATATATATATATATATATATATATATATATATATATATATATATATATATATATATACAGTATATATATATATATATATATATATATATATATATATATATATATATATATATACACCTACGCATATACAGCATATATATAATATATATATGTATATATATGTATATGTATGTATGTATGTATTTATTTGTCCAGGCTACATCCGATGTACCAAAGAGATCAATAGAGAAAAGCCATCAGTCGCCCGTGCACTTGGTCGTCTGAGAATGCGGCTGTTAACGTTTTATTATTGTCATTTGACTTCCAGCAGAATGTGTCAGGCCGTACGCCAGCAGGGGCACAGAGAGAGAGAGAGAGAGAGAGAGAGAGATTAATACGTTACTACGAAGGATTTCACTTGAGCCGGATTCAGGTTAGGCTTCGGGCGCTTAACCGTTTGAAACCCGGCCTGCCTCGGTTGAGGGTTTGATGCTGCTGCTGCTGCATCTGCTGCTGCTGCATCTGCTGTTTGAGATTTGGGGGAGGTTTCGCAAGCAGGGGATCATCCATTTTCTGCTTGCGTGCGTAGGTTGGCCATCACTCACGCGGCATTGTTTGTTTACTTTCCTTGACTGGGTGCGTTCGTTTGGGTAACAGCTCGGGAGGAGGATACTGCTGGCATTGTTCTGTCTGGCTTTAGGCTTCGGGAATACCATTTATGCCACTCCGTTTCCCTTCCTGGCATAGAAGCGTGAAAGGTAATCGTTTATAGGAGGAAAATCGAGATCTTTTGGATAATCTTTTACGACTGGTGGCAAGTTCCACTCTGATTTTTGAGGTAATCTATTATGACTGGTGGCAAGTTCCACGCTTTTTTTTTTTTTGAGGTAATCTGTTATGACTGGTGGTAAGTTTCACGCTGATGTTTTAGGTAATCTATTATGACTGGTGGCAAGTTCCACGCTGATTTTTCAGGTAATCTGTTATGACTGGTGGCAAGTTTCACGCTGATTTTTCAGGTAATCTAATATGACTGGTGGCAAGTTTGACGTTGATTTCTTTTATGTAATCTATTATTACTGGTGGCAAGTTTCACGCTGATGTTTTAGGTAATCTATTATGACTGGTGGCAAGGTTCACGCTGATTTTTGAGGTAATCTGTTATGACTAGTGGCAAGTTTCACGCTGATTTTTCATGTAATCTAATGTGACTGGTGGCAAGTTTCACGTTGATTTTTTTTATGTAATCTATTATTACTGGTGGCAAGTTTCACGCTGATATTTTAGATAACCTATTATGACTGGTGGCAAGTTTCACGCTGATTATTTTAGGTAATCTATTATGATTGGTGGCAAGTTTCACGCTGATTTTTGAGGTAATCTATTATGACTGGTGGCAAGTTTCACGCTGATTTTTGAGGTAATCTATGATGACTGGTGGCAAATTTCACGCTGATTTTTTTAGGTAATCTATTATGACTGGTGGCAAGGCTCACGCTGATTGTTTAGGTAATCTATTAAGACTGGTGGCAAGTTTCGCGCTGATTTTTGAGGTAATCTATTATGACTGGTGGCAAGTTTCACGTTGATTTTTTAGGTAATCTATTATGACTGGTGGCATGTTTCACGCTGATTTTTATAGGTAATGTATTATGACTGGTGGCAAGTTTCACGCTGATTTTTTAGGTAATCTATTATGACTGGTGGCAAGTTTCGCGCTGATTTTTTAGGTAATCTATTATGACTGGTGGCAAGTTTCACGCTGATTTTTGAGGTAATGTATTATGACTGGTGGCAAGGCTCACGCTGATTTTTTAGGTAATCTGTTAAGACTGGTGGCAAGTCTCGCGCTGATTTTTGAGGTAATCTAATATGACTGGTGGCAAGTTTCAGACTGATTTGTAAGTCATTGGTTTGGTTTGATGCTTACCAGGGAGATACGAAGAAAAAAAAGTTAAGTATATCTTAGTTTAACCAGACCACTGAGCTGATTAACAGCTCTCCTAGAGTGGGCTGGCCCGAAGGATTAGATTTATTTTACGTGGCTAAGAACCAATTGGTTACCTAGCAACGGGACCTACAGCTTATTGTGGAATCCGAACCACATTATACCGAGAAATGAATTTCTATCACCAGAAATAAATTCTTCTTATTCTTCATTGGCCGGTCGGAGATTCAAACTCGCGGCCAACAGAGTGGTAGCTGAGAACGGAACCCACTCTCCCAACAAGGAACTAAAATCCGTCAGAACTGAAATGATTTAGATTCTTCTGGTTATTCTGGAAGATCAAAATTAATGTTATATTAACATGTCACCAGCAATTACGAAACCTTTCATAATGACTTCTAACTACGTAAACCACATTGCATGACTGCTCGTTCTTACGCAATGAACCCAACCCGTCATTTGCTTGGGAAGACCAGACGAGAGAGAGAAAGAAACTCATATTAAAGTGGACACTCGCCCACTACGAGAAGTGACAGCAGTGCCGCCATCTTGGAGCGTGATGCGGAACCACCTTTCCCCCTTCCCTTCTTTTTACTCCATTAAATGATGTGCCAAAGTCCATTAAGCTTCTGGCGAATAAATAAAAGAAATTAGAGAAGTGATGGATAAAGGAATGCAAGACGTTGTCTTTTTGCTTGATTGATTTCGTGTGAAGGGATTAAATGAACCTGTTTGGCTTCTGCTACGGTGGGTTTTTTTTTTTTTTTTTTTTTGTCATTGCTGTGCAGGCAAGAGAGTCTATGGTGGTTTTTTTCTGCTAATGAATAAGATCTTGCAAGAAAATCATTTACGTGAGTTTAAGCGTAAACTCTGTGTTTTTTTCTTGTAATGCATGAAATGAAGTTATAAAAATAAATTAGTGAGCCTGTCAGTAAACTGTGCAGAACAACTGCGCTGTTTAAAATAAATTAGTGAGTCTGTCAGTAAATTATGCAGAATAACTGCGCTATTTATTTTCAGGAATAATAATCTCCGTCATTCGACTAACAACCTCAGCAAGTCCTGAGATCGATCTCTGCCGTGGGTGACATGACCCAGCCCCGTTTACTGAAAGATACATTTTCCTTTGTTGACCCAGAAAGTGAATTAGGTCAACTGTGGAGAAGGGCATGGGTCTGGCAGCCTCACCCCAAAATAGTTACAGCCACTCTTCAAAGGAGAACGTCTTAAAAGTATATATATATATATATATATATATATATATATATATATATATATATATATATATATATATATATATATTTATATATATATATATATATATATATATATATATATATATATATATATATATATATATATATATATAACTGAATCACGAAAATTTGGAACGTGATGAATATATAAATAAAGACAAAATTCACGAAGGAAAGAGAAACAATGGAGTACTGCAAGGCCTTTCGACTTCTTGTCCTGTATGCAGCTAAATAAAGGTCAAGAAGTCGAAAGGTTTTGCAGTACTCCAATGTTTCTCTTTCCTTCGTGGATTTTGTCTCTACACACACACACACACACACACACACACACACATACACATATATATATATACATATATATATATATATATATATATATATATATATATATATATATATATATATATGTTACAGTCAACACGCGTAATCAGTCATTACACGTAATGACTGAAATTTCAGTCATCACGCATAATGCACTTAGGGACATTTGATCCCCCCAGGAGCTAGTACTAAACACGGCGAAATACATTTGACCCACCAGGGACTAGTACTAAACCCGGCGAAACAGTGCAGGTGACTCACTGTTTCGCCGTGTTTAGTACTAGCTCCTGGGGGGATCAAATGTCCCCTAAGTGCATTACGCGTGATGACTGAAATTTCAGTCATTACGCATAATGACTGATTACGCATGTTGACTGTAACATATATATATCAGGAATTTTTTCCTAATTTTTGCCTTATATGAAATTAATTTTCTGTGGTCGTCGTAACCGCATGTGATCTCATTAATACAAGAAGCCATTAACTATCAACGCCTTAGATACCACGTAATGCGTTCTAACGTTTCGACAACGTTTTTCTTTTCTGACAGGTGTAAAGCTTCGGCCTCAGACAGTACACCAGCCTATCCCAGAGGTATCGCTTTAGGTTTGGAAGATTAAGTTTAGGCAAGGCCAAGAGAGACAAGATCTACCCAACTGGATGGCGTCGCCTCCCACCTGGGGCAACTACGTAGGCGATGACGTATCTTAGAGGTACCTGTTCATTACGGCAATTCGCCTGCTGACGCAATAAGGAGGTAGACAAAGCTCCGCCTACTTGGGGGATTTTGGTGGGGGGAAGTGAGCAGACCTTCTCTTTCTTTTGGCCTTGAGTTTAGGTAAAAAAAAAAAAAAAGCCGATGTTTTCACAAGACGCATCAGATTGAAACTGTGATGGCATTATATTGTATCTATGATGTGACGCTTTAGTTGTCTTGGGTATTTCCCATTACCTTCTGTTACTTCTTTCTAATAAACACCATAATATTCTTTGGAAGCTTGCAGAATTTCAAGTCAGTGGCCCCTGTGGTGGGCTTGTTTCATATGAATAGGGTTCATCTTCCGAATAATAATAATAATAATTAAGAAATACTCATAGTTGCATGAGCCTTGTAATAGAGAAACAAATTCACAGTTATGTAGTGGTACATACTGTATATTTAAAAATAAATCTCTATAGAGATTTTTAAAAAATATATGTACCCATACATAAATGTGGAATTTGTTTCTCCGATAATAATAATAATAATAATAATAATAATAATAATAATAATAATAATAATAATAATTAATTTATATGTACCTGGGGATGTATCCGTCCTATTACAAGTCAGGCAGTGAAATCATAATGTTATAATGATACCGCATTCCCGTACGATACGAGCGATTTTTCCCACGCACAAAACGTGTAATTTATAAAGTCGGTTGCATGACGTCAGGGAGAGGGGCTCCCAAATTCGGCCGACTGTACCCATAGACAAATACCCGCCGATAGAAGCAATTTAATCTTTGATACTTTCCAATTAATCATGGGAGAACGCAAATGACTGCGTGAAGTGAATTTAGTCTTATTGGCATCTCATTAGTCCGGGATGAGGGGTAATTAGTCAGTGATGGATTGCAAAGTCGAGGGTGAATGTAGCAAAATTATGAAGTCTTTTTTTTTTTATTTTTTCGAAGTCATTGTTGTTCGAAGCTCGTTTCGCGAACGATTAATCTCATCTTTATTAATTATTGGAGTTTGGGTCTGACGCAAAGATTTTATATATATATATATATATATATATATATATATATATATATATATATATACATATATATATATAATTATATATATATATATATATATATATATATATATATATATATATATATATATAATTATATAGAGCCTCGATGGCTCAGTCGGTTACAGCAGCAGCTTCGGACTTCGTAGAGGTCTGTGGCGCGGGTTCAATCCCGCAAGCCGGCTGATCAGAGAGGCAGACACTTTGCTATCCGTGTAGACATCCCGGGATTATATATGTAATCAACGGATAGGTTTGCTTAAAAAGCAAATGGATGTTACAGACTAAATACACACATAAAACACAAAGCCACTACAACACCTTCTAAAAACATAACAAACATCTCACACGTCTCGAACTCTCGCCATACCCGCGCAATATCTTCTCGCTGCTGGGAAGAAAGGGCGTTGGGTCTGGTATGATACATGAAACATACGTACCGGGGTCTAAGCGATGTCAGGCAGGGCAGCCGATCGAGACCACAGGTCTACCCAAAAGCCAAATCAAAAGTCCTTCAAAAGAAGGC
>NC_089758.1:30099233-30111733 GCF_040412425.1 Macrobrachium rosenbergii
TAGGGAGATCTTGAGGTGTTAGCCCAGGACAGAACGTGGTGGCGTGAGTTCATCGAGGCCCTATGCATCCCCGTGGGTGCCACAGGAAATGATTGATTGATTGATATTTACATACGACGATGATGAAGGCAGAAGCCTAATATACGGAGACCAAGGGGAGATGGAAAGGCACACGAACAGTCAACGGCATTTATTGTGGCCGACGGCGTTTCGCAATAATCCATTGCATTTTCAAGGCTGCGGTGACACAAAATACAACTTTGTTTAATACAAAAGGAACGTCACCACATAGAACTATGAAGATAAAAATACGTTTCTTAAAATACTTTAAAACAAACCTACCCATTACATGGCTAAAAAGTGACTAAACAAAAAGATTCCAAAATGCCATCTGTTTCGCTATAGCCCACTCGCCAACGAAGAAAGTATTTTGTTATTGTTATTATTATTATTATTATTATTATTATTATTATTATTATTATTATTATTATTATTATTATTATTATTTTGTTTTACAAACTGGATTTTGTTCAGCGAGGTATTATTATTATTATTATTATTATTATTATTATGTTTTACAAACTGGCATTTTATTCAACGAGGTATTATTATTATTATTATTATTATTATTATTGTTATTATTATTATTATTATTATTATTATTATTGTTTTACAAACTGGATTTTGTTCAGCGAGGTATTATTATTATTATTATTATTATTATTATTATTAGTTTTTTTATTATTATTATTATTATTATTATGTTTTACAAACTGGCATTTTATTCAACGAGGTATTATTATTATTATTATTATTATTATTATTATTGTTTTACAACTGGATTTTGTTCAGCGAGGTATTATTATTATTATTATTATTATTATTATTATTATTATTATTATTAGTATTATTATTATTATTATGTTTTACAAACTGGATTTTATTCAACGAGGTATTATTATTATTATTTTTATTATTATTATTATTATTATTATTATTATTATTATTATTATTATTATGTTTTACAAACTGGATTTTATTCAACGAGGTATTATTATTATTATTTTTATTATTATTATTATTATTATTATTATTATTATTATTATTATTATTATTATTATGTTTTACAAACTGGATTTTATTCAACGAGGTATTATTATTATTATTTTTATTATTATTATTATTATTATTATTATTATTATTATTATTATTATTATTATTATTATTATTATTGCCCATTTCCTGTGTTTGGCTTCCAGCTTGATTGCTTGTCTGTCTGGTTGTCATATAAGGTAATTATCAACAAAGGAGTATCTATCATCAGGAAAATATTACCGAGAAAGAGAGTAAAAAGGAATTATAATGTAATTTCACAGTTACCCTGCCTGTTCCCTTCTCATTGACGTGCTCAGTATTTCAAAACACATCGTAACGTCAGGGAAAATGATTTACAATACGTACATGAGGTACTATGTACTAAGAACATACAATACGTACATGTGGTACTTTGTACTAAGAACATATAATACGTACATGAGGTACTTTGTACTAAGAACATACAATACGTACATGTGGTACTTTGTACTAAGAACATATAATACGTACATGAGGTACTTTGAACTAGGAACAACATTTATATCTTATTTTGGATCTTTCCTAGATAGTGACCATCAAGGGTTTTCTGGGGTCGTTATCTACAACTAATATTCCTTGGCGGTCATTATCTTTATGATATTCACAATCTTTTGTTTATGCTTTTACGGGCTTCTACTAAACACGCCGCAAAGGTGGATACATACAGGATTAAAACCCTTGTGGGTCACTGTCTAGGAAATTCGGACTGTCACTCGATGGGCCGGAGTTCGATTCCCCCGGCTGGCTGATGAAGAGTTAGAGGAATTTATTTCTGGTGATAGAAATTCATTTCTCGCTATAATGTTGTTCGGAATCCACAATAAGCTGTAGGTCCCGTTGCTAAGTGACCAGTTGGTTCTTAGCCACGTAAAATAAGTCTAATCCTTCGGGCCAGCCCTAGGAGAGCTGCTAATCAGCTCAGTGGTCTGGTAAAACTAAGGTATACTTAACTGTCTAGGAAAGACCCCGTAGGTGTGTAGGACCGTCAGTGCACCTCATGCGGTGCACTGTAGGCATTACTTGAGGTTCATTGCAGCATCCCTTCGGACTCTAGCCGCAACCCCTTTCGTTCCTTTTACTGTACCTCTGTTCATATTCTTCCTTCCAGCTTACTTTCCACCCTCTCCTGACAATTGTTTCACAGTGCAACTGCGAGGTTTTCCTCCTGTTACACCTTTCAAACCTTTCTACTCTTAATTTCCCTTTCAGGCGCTGAATGACCTCATATGTCCCAGCGCTTGGGCTTTGGCCAAAATTCTAAATTCCATTCAATTTCCTATCTAGGCAAGATCAATTATTTTCACTCTACCTGTGTTCTAAAGGTCCTTTTCATGCAGTTATCTCAAACTAGAAAATGACAAGACTCTGGATGGAAAGTCAAAGCGTTGAAAAGGAACAATTTGTTGAGAACGCAGAATAATCTTTGATGTTGACGTAACGGCAAACAAGTAAAAAATGAGCCGAAGTTGCTTTAGGGCAATCGAGATTTCTGTGCAGCGTATAATCAAGGCCACCGAAAATAGATCTATCTTTCGGTGGTCTCGGTATAATGCTGTATGAGCTACGGCCCATGAATTCTTAACCACGACCTGGTGGTGGCCTGTCCTATATCGTTGCCAGATGCATGATTATGGCTAACCTTAACCTTAAATAAAATAAAAACGACTGAGGCTAGAGGGCTGCAATTCGCTATGTTTGATGACTGGAGGGTGGATGATCAACATACCAATTTGCAGCCCTCTAGCCTCAGCAGTTTTTAAGATCTGAGGGTGGACGGACAGACAAAGCCGGCACACTAGTTTTCTTTTACAGAAAACTAATATGACTGTTTTCAGAAGATTTGATAGAAATATTCCCTTGGTTTAAAAAGAATGAATTAAGTCCTTTTCCGATGAACTGTCGCGAGAAAAAGGCGACAAGTCTTTTGTCGTTTTTAAGGTCAAAGCGTAACTACCTTTCCACGGCTTCAGAGAGAAAAAAAAGGTAGGGTTCATTAACGTCGTAATTATTATTATTATTATTATTATTATTATTATTATTATTATTATTATTATTATTATTATTATTATTATTATTATTATTATTATTATTATTATGTGTTACAAACTGGTGTTTTGTTCAACGAGGTATTATTATTATTATTATTATTATTATTATTATTATTATTATTATTATTATTATTATTATTATTATTGTCAACTATACGCTTTTCATTTTAAAGAGGGTGGCTGTAGAATGTGTTTATCTTCTTATTAATTCTTTTGGGATGAGGCTGCTTGCCGAGCAGCGGATCCAAAAAAATTTCATGGGGTGGCACTAATTTTCATATTATACATACACACACATATATATATATATATTATATATTATATATTATATATATATATATATATATATACATATATATATATATATATATTTCGATAATAGATTTTTTTGTTTTTTTCCTATTTTTATATTTCTCATTTATGTTATTATCTAAATCTTCAATATTATTATTTTGTCATCTTTTTTCATGGCGTGGGCACGTGCCCAGGGGCCACCCCCCTAGATCCGCTAGTGCAGCTTGCCCCATACCCCGATCACCCTTGGCCTGTACTACTGCAGTCGACTAACTGTAGGGTGCGTACTTCACTGCTTAGGATAAAAGAAACGTGTGGAATTTTTAAGAAACACGAGTAAATCGTCCCAGCTTACCACTGAACAACAGGATTATTATTATTATTATTATTATTATTATTATTATTATTATTATTATTATTATTATTATTATTATTATTATTATTGTTGTTGTTGCTGTAGAACTGAGGTTTCTTTGCAAATATGTTGCAAGAACAGTCATGAGTTTTTGTCACGTTCATTTCATATGGGATTCAGAAATGGGTTTTTAGATATTTTCACTTCATGTAGAATCTGTAAAAGAGTTTTTTCCATAAATAAAATGGAAAGTAAAAGCAGGAATAATAAACACTTTCCCCTTCCCATTCCCCCCGATCCCAGCTTTCAAAATGAGAGAGAGAGAGCGAGAGAGACAGACAGACAGACAGACAGACAGACAGACAGACAGACAGACAGACAGACAGACAGACAGACAGACAGACAGACAGACAGAGAGAGAGAGAGAGAGAGAGAGAGAGAGAGAGAGAGAGAGAGAGAGAGAGAGAGAGAGAAAGGAAAACCTTGTAAAAAGTAATTTCAAATTTAATGACAAACAGTATCCTTAGAACTCAAGTTAAAAGAGAGAGAGAGAGAGAGAGAGAGAGAGAGAGAGAGAGAGAGAGACAAGATAGCATCGGAAAGCCAGCGATACGAAGTGAACGACAGTGAAGGTTTACGAAAGTGAAATTACAGTAAAGATAGAGAGAGAGAGAGAGAGATGCTTAGGAACTTATCATTTCTTGTCATATTTTCTATCTGTTACCCACAAACTTCTAATGAGAGAGAGAGAGAGAGAGAGAGAGAGAGAGAGATAGAGAGAGAGAAGAAAAGAAAAGAAAGAGCATCGAAAAGCCAGCGATACGAAATGAAAGAGAATGACAGTGAAGGTTTACGAAAGTGAAATTACAGTGAAAGTTAGAAATGACGAGACTTCACTCTCAAGGAGGAGAGCAGAACCCAAACACGACTTGGCTGAGCGGGACTCAGGCAGCATTTAGAAGATCAGAGTTGCCACAATGAATACTGTACTGGGAATTTAGAGGAATTATCAAGACAATCTTATATGGAGAAGAACGAGAAAATGCTTTAGAGAAGAGGTGTGGGAAAACGGGTGGATGGTGAGATGTGGAATGTCGATGGGAAGAGAGAGAGAGAGAGAGAGAGAGAGAGAGAGAGAGAGAGAGAGAGAGAGAGAGAGAGAGAGAGAGAGGTGGATTCGGGGGAATCAATTGAACATCAGCTACGCAAGTAGCGAAAGTAGATCGATGTAAAAGCATTTAGAACACGAGTAAAAGAATGTTTTATAAGAGACTAATTATGTAACGAGTCAGTAATAGTCATGACATCGGTAGAGAGAGCGCCTGAAATAACCTGCACAACGTCAGTTGACTGAAAATTACATAATTGGAGAGAAACTGGCTGAAAGTGACAGCGTCGGAAAAGAAATTGGCAGACTCGAGGAGAAATTGGCTGAAAATGACAGCGTCGGAAAAGAAATTGACTGAAATTGACAGCCTCGTGGAGAAACTGGCTAAAAATGACAATGTCGGAGAAGAAATTGACTGAAATTGACAAGCCTCGAGGAGAAATTGGCTGAAAATGACAGCGTCGGAAAAGATATTTGCTTAAAATGACAGACTCGAGAAATAATTGGCTGAAAATGACAGACTCGATAATTGTCTGAAAATGACAATCTCGAGAAGAAATTGGCTGAAAATGACAGACTCGAGAAATAATTGACTGAAGTTGACAGACTCGAGGAGAAATTGGTTGAAAATGACAAACTCAAGAAAAAATTGGCTGAAAATGACAGACTCGATAAGGAATTGACAGAAAATGACAGACTTGATAAGGAATTGACTGGAAATGACAGACTCAAGAAGAAATTGGCTGAAAATGACAGACTCGAAAAGAAATTGGCCGAAAATGACAGATGCGTGAAGAAATTGGCTGAAAATGACAGAATCGAGAATAAATTGGCTGAAAATGAAAATGACAGACTCGTGAAGAAATTGGCTGAAAACAACAGACTCGTGAAGAATTTGGCTAAAAATAAGACTCGAGAATAAATTGGCTGAAAATGAAAATGACAGACCGTGAAGGTATTGGCTGAAAATTCCAGACTCTTGAAGAATTTGGTTAAAAATGACAGGCTTGGAAAAGAAACTGGCTAAAAAAAAAAGGCTGAACTGGAAAAGATATTGGCAGAAAAAGATGAACTATGGAAGAATTCTATTGGCTGATAATTACGGAATAAGGAAATGAATTGGCTGAAACTGACAACATCATAAAATAAACTGACTTAAAAAAGATGGACTCGGAAATCAGATCAGCTGAAAATGAGTTTCAGCAAGAAACGTTCATTACAGTTAAGCTTGTTTCGCGTTTCCTGAGGCTTTCCTGGAGAGCTGGCCTTAGACGAAAAAAAATCCACTGAAATATTAGTGACCTTATACATATCTTAGCGCGGATTTTGTTTCCGGACGCACATCCAAAAATGATTCCGTGGAGACTTCGGGTACAGCGGACTTAAATCATGATATACCGACAGTCAGGGATACAAAACTTTGCTCAGGGAGCATTGCCTCTGAGACAGTATCTCGATTAACTGATCTATTTATTGATTATTCTAACTTGCGTCACAAACTTTGGACCAGATAGTTACTTGAAACTATGTGGAATATCGTCTCATGCCATGAAATCATCATAAAGAAAAGTTCTCTTGAGCAATGAATTAAGTACCTGATGGTTAGATGACTGTGGTGGACACAACCAGAGTTAAAAATGGCATGAGGCTAGCAACCTCATCTCGAAGAAAAGGCTCATAGTAAAAAACAGACAAAGAATACTAAAGAGAACGCAAACTAATTCTTTTGTGGCTGTGTTTGACTGAAATTTTAAAAGAGAAAAAACTATAAAATGAAAAAGCATTACTTGCGGTTTATCAGTCTCCACACTTGTGCTTGGATAGATCCCGTCTGTTGCTTGACAAAGGAAACTGGATTTCATTTTGAAAAAGGTTCGGCTCGAGTTGCTGTTGAGTAGAGAGAGAGAGAGAGAGAGAGAGAGAGAGAGAGAGAGAGAGAGAAAGCAGATATGTACTGTATAACATGTTCTCTTTACACTTTTGAAACTTATCATTTTTCAAGATATCTTTTCTGTCAAAGAGGAAACAGTTTAACTACACGAGAGAGACAGAGAGAGAGAGAGAGAGAGAGAGAGAGAGAGAGAGAGAGAGAGAGCGCTAGTACGTATTGTACTGACATGTTCACCTTGGCATTTGAAATCTTATGTAAATATGTATGTGACTTTACGAAATATTTTTTGTCAGAGAGGAAACTGCTTAACTACACGAGAGAGAGAGAGAGAGAGAGAGAGAGAGAGAGAGAGAGAGAGATAACACGCATTATACTGACAAGTTCACCTTGACATTTGAAACTTTTTTCAGAGGGGGAACTGTTTAAATACATAACATAACAAGTAAAGATGCGCCGAAGTTTCTTCGGCGCAATCGAGGTTTCTGTACAGCCTGTAATCAAGGCCACCGAAAATAGATCTATCTTTCGGTGGTCTCGATATAATGCACGGCCCGTTGGTGGCGTGGCATATGTCGTTGCCAGGTGCACGGTTATGGCTAACTTTAACCTTAAATAAAATAAAAACTACTGAGGCTAGATGGCTGCAATTTGGTATGTCTGATGATTGGAGGGTGGATGATCTACATACCAATTTGTAGCCCTCTAGCCTCAGTAGTTTTTAAGATCTGAAGGCGGACAGAATAAAGTGCGGACGGACAAAGCCGGCACAATAGTTTTCTTTTACAGAAAATTAAAAAGGGAAATGAGAGAGAGAAAGCAAGCGAGCAAGCACCACTGGGTCTTGGGACACATCCCCTGCTGGTTACCTCGCGAAAGCAAAGTGATCTGTTTTGTACCGAAATCGCTGACGACTCCGCCAATACTCAGCGCCGTGTCTTGTTGAATAAACGAGAGGGTTGGTCCAATCCATCATTGATCTGACATTTTGGGCCCTGGGGCGGAAACTGGGATAACCGATGAAGCTGCTGAATGAGCAACCGGTTACTGTGTACTCGTAGCTTGAGGCGGAGAAGTCAAAAGCGATCATATAAATATTAGGAAGTTTGGTCCTTGAATAGGTTAGTGTTTCTTGGTCGTAGCCGTCTGACGATTGCGCGTGTGGATGTATTTATATTTCCATGCCTTCCAACAAACATGAGGACGAGAATTTTATGTTTCTCCACTCTAATTTTTCACGATTTTATAAACTCACACTGCACACATATAATGATGCATCTATATAATTATACATACATATATATATACATATATATATATATATATAGCCTATACATACATACATATATATATATATAATGTGTGTATATATGTATAATATAAATATATATATAGACATATATAAATGTATAAATATGTATATATATATATACATGTATATATATGTATATATGTGAATGTGTGTGTGTATGTGTATTTAGTAACAAGACTGTGCAAAGAGAATAGCAAACAGTATCTGAGAAAGATCCCAATTGTGTAGAATCCCCCGAACGCTAAATCCTTTGCCTAGAGAGATATCCTATGATGCTTAAGGACACCTCTGAGAATCCTAGACCGAAGGAATTGACTCTTCTGCGAGGGGGAGGGGCGTTGGGGGAGCGGGCGAGGCATTACTTTCTTCCTCCTCTCCCTTCTATTCCTCTTGTTATTTCTCTTATTTTATTGCTTGGTCGTTTTCCTTTTTTCCTCCTATTCAATAAATTACCACAGATAGCGTCTTTCCTTGACGCTGTTTCTCTCTCTCTCTCTCTCTCTCTCTCTCTCTCTCTCTCTCTCTCTCTGTGTGTGTGTATCACGTTCGTTTCTTTCTGCGTGTGTGTGTGTGTATCACGTTCCTTTCTCTCTCTCTCTCTCTCTCTCTCTCTCTGTACCTCTTTTCTTCCTTACCACCATCCTTTCTCACCTACCACTCTCCTTCCTTCCTCAGCCCCTCCCCATTAGTGTCCCTAGCGGCCTCTCACCTCCCCCCCGCTCCCCATTACGCAGCATTACAATTAAGGATCATCATCAGGCTAATTGGTGATATTAGGTTTCTTAATGGACGCCATTAATTGCCTTGATGATTCGTTACAGTCCTCACACACAATGCCAAAGGGTTGGGCGAAGAAGTTAAGCTTTGTCTTCCATTGTTGCTACACACACACACACAAACACACACACACACTCACACAAACCTTGGGAATTTGCTCTCCCCTTCCAACTGTTTTCTTCTTATTTTTTTATGTAGTTTTGTTTTTGTATTTATATTTTTTCTTCTTTCTCTTCAAGTCTTCGCTTTCATTTTATCCTCTCTCTCTCTCTCTCTCTCTCTCTCTCTCTCTCTCTCTCTCTCTTGGTCGGTGGGCGGTTGATGTCAGTCGATGCCGAGAGAGATGTCATTCGATGCCGGCTTTTGCTTCCTATTTCATGTTTTGTATGTATAAGCATGTGTATGTGTATTTATATATATATATATATATATATATATATATATATATATATTACATATATATACATTTATGTGTATACATATATATATATATATATATATATATATATATATATATATAATCACATTCTCCGTCCAGAGTAATATATATTCAAACATGTAAAGTAAATTTCTCAAGCTAATATCAGCGACATCGGTCGAGTTCATTTTCACACACATCGGTGGCGTTCATTTTACCCGCGTCGTGTCTTGCACCAGATGTCTTCTCTGGGAAGAAAGCAGCATTGTTATTAAGTCTGTGCATCGGCGTCCCGCATATCGAGACCTACATCTTTCCGTGAAAACCGAATCAATTTACATCGACCAGCAAAAACTTGTTAATAAAGTTGGTGGTTGGTATGGATGAAGTTGGACTTATGCCAGCAAGGGCCTTTGCCTCTAAAGGATTTAAAGTGTGGTAAGGTTTTAGATTTATTAAAAAGAAAGTCCTGATGTGGACCTATGAACACGATCCAGTCGACAGACATAACAACAAAGAAGTGAAAAAAATATATCTGATTATTATTAATAACGGTTGGCCTTCCTTTTTTTTTATAATAATCTAATATAAACAAATATGATTTCAAATGCAAGCACTGACAAACTCTGGAGTTCATGAACTAGAATCTAGAAATCATAGAGAGAGAGAGAGAGAGAGAGAGAGAGAGAGCAATACGACATTCTTCTTGTCCCCCGATATATTCATGTAATAAAAAGATTAAGCGAGCAGTTTTATCTGATTGTTAGGGGAATGTCGAGACAACGAACGAACGATGGAACAGACACTTGCTTTTTTTCTCTCTCTTTCTCCTTTTTTTAATGTTTTAAAGGGAAGAATCTCTCCCCCCAAACTCTGCGTGGGATCGCTCCGGTGTCAGGAGATCAAGCTCAGTGGGTGAACCCCGGGACGGATTCATTTTTCTGCTGATTAAGTATGTTTATGCATGTCCCTTTTACGAGTGAGTGGGTTTGCTGCGCAGGTGTGTGTGCAGTCATTCTTGCGTGAACATTTAAATATATATATATATATATATATATATATATATATATATATATATATATATATATATATATATATATATATATATTAATATATACACATCTATGTGTATGTATATATAAAATAAATATGTATGTGTATATATGTACACATACTGTACATATATATTTTATATATATACATACATATAGGTATATACATATATATATAAATATATATATATATATATATATATATATATATATATACATATACATGTATATATTTCTGACTCGCATCCAGATCGAACCCAAGGTCTTTTAGTTGGAAAGCAAGGGCGCTGCCAACTAAACCACACAAGTCATGAAAGAAGTTGGAACCTAAGTACCACTGTGCCTCGCCTTTCAGTTGGAAGACCTGGGTTCGAGCCCGATGTTACCTCGAAATTATTGCTGTTCCACACGTGACTGCGTATTGATTATATATATACTGTATATATATACAGAGAGAGAGAGAGAGAGATTAGGCATCTGTTTACGTTAATGGTTGTAGTCATTCATACTTGTAGTATACTTCCTATCATTTGCAATTTGTGTTATATGTGCTGAATGCCTTTATAATCGTTCAAAAATCTTGAATTACCTAACATGAATAACGCAGAAAGGTGTTTCTCTAATGCAGTTCAGACCCATTGATCTGCTCAATACCTAAACTGCCTGACTCTACTCCTTGATTTTACTCTGCACTTAGTCCTTAGCAGCCATGTTTTTTTATACCATAAATTTTATTACCGTGAGCACATGAGCAGATTAACAGTGAAAAATATACATACTAATTCTTAAAGAATCAGTATTAGTGCAGTGACTCTTCACAAATAGACATGGCCACATTCGTGACACTTAAGTAATTCAAAAAATGCCTCACCCAGGGTTATTGAGATCAGTGGTCTCGTGTCACAGCTACTATGAGTTGCCACACGCTGCCAGGAGATGAATTATTGCTACCGAGTGTCTTGCCATAGTTTAGGTCGCGCTTCTCACCTGTTAGATACCTGGAGAATCAACAAATTAATGGCCCAGTTTGTCATTAACTGCCCGTTGAGCATGGGAGAGGAAATTTAGCATTGGAGAAACAAATCCTCAGCAGTTTTGTATGAGTGCATGTATATTTAAAAATAAATCTCTACAGAGAGCTTTCGGGAATCGAACAGATTACCGAAAGCTGTCTGTAGAGATTTATTTTTTAATATAAATACCTATACGTAACTGCTATGGCACTGTTTCTCCATTTCAAGATTCATGCTACAATTAGTATTTTTTAAAAATTTAGCATCATTGTTATAATCGAGAAAATGAATTCTCAGTATATTACGAATTACATTCTTTTACTATGGTGAGTAGTGTCATGTCAGTATGTCAGTACTCTCAAGAAATTGAGGTATTTAACAGACACGAAATTGTTTAGAAAAGACGTAAGAAAATCGACAATAAATTCTTTCAGAAAATGATACAGCCTTCGTATTGGCGCCATAATACTCACCGAAGACTCCCTGAAGACTCCTTGAAGACTTTCTTCAGCAGTATAACAGGTGTCATTTTTCAATTTCAAGGGTAATTTCTTATATAGATTGCACATTAAATTGTTAACCAGTTTTGTTTAGCTTTGCATTATCATACCACAGATAAAATATAACATAGGATTTAAATTTTGGAAACTATCGTTAACTTCCCATGTCATGAAATCTCAAAGGTCGGCTTGACTTAGCACCTTGCGCATATTTCGCGATGAATTTCCCGAGGGGCAGAGAAAGGCTGCGAGGAAACAGAAAGCTAAATAAATGATTGTCATTCTATTTTGAGATAGGTCTTCCTTGAAGAGAGTGAGGTCACTGCTTTATTAAATTAAAGGACGGGTAAAATAAGTTTATGACAAGAAATGATAAGCTCTTTAAGCCCTCTCTCTCTCTCTCTCTCTCTCTCTCTCTCTCTCTCTCTCTCTCATTAGTTTATGGATAACGGCTAACAGATAGAAAATATGACAAGAAATGATAAGCTCTCCCCTAAGCCTCTCTCTCTCTCTCTCTCTCTCTCTCTCTCTCTCTCTCTCTCTCTCTCTCTCTCTCTCTCTCTATTAGAATTTTGTGGCTAACGGCTAACAGATAGAAAAT
>NC_089758.1:30116733-30134233 GCF_040412425.1 Macrobrachium rosenbergii
ACCCCGCTACTGTCTTCCCCACCCCTCCTAACAACCAGCTGGATACAAGACGTCCCAGGCCGCCTGGCCTTGCACGATTTAATCATCCCCCTCCTTCCCTCCTTCCCTCCCTCCTTCCCCCTCCCCCTCCTCCCCGCGCCTCGGTTCACTACGATATGAATCCCCAATGAGACGAGGCACATCAGAGATTGATAAGGACACCTCCTATTCATCCAATACCCAGCAAAGCAGCCGCGGCGACAAAGTGCTTTGAGTCAGGTGCGACGTAAACACCACTAGCTAGCTGCGGCGTGATTCGGAGCAAGCGTGTCGGTATCTTGTTCTTCCTATTATTATTATTCTTCGTTTTCTTCTTCATTGTCTTCTTCTTCTTCCTCTTTTTCTTCTTCTTCTTCTTCTTCTTCCTCTTCGCTTTCTTCTTCATTTTCTTCTTCGTTTTCTCCTTCAACGTCTTCTTCTTCCTCTTCTACTACTTCTTCTTCCTCTTCTTCTTCTTATGATTTTTATTATTCCTCTTCTTCCTCTTCGTCTTCTTCTTCTTCTTCTTCATCATCAGCGTCTTCTTCTTCTTTCTTCTTCTTCTTCTTCTTCTTCTTCTTTCTTCTTCTGTTCTTGGTCGTCGTCTTCTTGCGAATCTGGTGTGTTGTGTTTTGGCAGGAGGTTGTTTCTCTCTCTCTCTCTCTCTCTCTCTCTCTCTCTGTGTGTGTGTGTGCGCGCGCGTTTGAAGGGGTTGCATCATTCATTTGGGGATCCGTTGTTCGTATATTCTGTTGTTCTGCTATATTATTATTGTTGCTCTCGGCCAGGAAGTCCTCTCTCTCTCTCTCTCTCTCTCTCTCTGTTTTGTGGGATTGCGTCATCCATTCGGGAATGTGTTGTTCACCCATGTTGTTGTTGTTGCTGCATTCGGGAACTGTAAAGACATTTTTATCATTCTATATTTTGGAATATGCAAATAGTTGTTTTTGTAACTGTTTGCTGTTTTTTTGTTAAAAAGAATTTTTTACCTCATTTTTAATAAAGATCAAATTAACCACTTCACATTTTATATGTAATCAAAATGACTTCATTAATAACCTGCCCTACACCTGTTGACGCCCAGTGACGCGGCTGGTTGACAGATGAAATATCATTCATCATTGATGGCTCGTAAGAATGCTACTTGTGTATCGATGTCTCCAATATCTTGCTAACCTGATTTTACTTAAGCAGTGGTAATAATTAATAGTTCCAGATTAGATTATTATGGTATCTTCTCTCTCTCTCTCTCTCTCTCTCTCTCTCTCTCTCTCTCTCTCTCTCTCTCTCTCTCTCTCTCTCTCTCTACGGTGACCTAACAGAAATTTGAATCCGGAACGTATATTGATATTGGAAATATTTAAAATCTTTTTTTTTTTTACCACATCTAGGATATAAGTATTTTACAGCATTTATTATTATTATATTATAATTATTATTATTATTATTATTATTATTATTATTATTATTATTATTATTATTATTATTATTATTATTATTGTTGTTTTTTAAGGTATTTTAGGAAAGTAATGAAGGTTCCGTTGTGTTTCGGTTTGAAGAAACTTTCTAAATCTATTATTATTATTATTATTATTATTATTATTATTATTATTATTATTATTATTATTATTATTATTATTATTATTATTTGAAGGAGTAGACCCTCTTTAAACAGGTATTATGAAAAAAGGATGGCTGTATTATGCAAACATGTCGACGGTACCTGAAATAGAACCTGAATCCGGACGGCGAAGGACTTCTGATTGGATACTTCAATAAAAGACTTCCCGCATTCCACACACTATCCTTTTGCCAACATGAATATCGGCCAGTTGCTGACTAACATCGCTGAGCCCGAAAAGCGAATCATAAGGAAAATAGAGAAGACACTGTATAAGATAAATTCGCATAATACAGCCATCGTTTTTAATATTATTATTATTATTATTATTATTATTATTATTATTATTATTATTATTATTATTATTATTATTATTATTATTATTATTCAGGAAATGACCCCTACTCATATGGAACGAACCCGCGGAGGCAATTTCCTTGAAATTCAAGCTTCAAAATAAATTTGGTATTATTGTTATTATTATTATTATTATTATTATTATTATTATTATTATTATTATTATTATTATTATTATTATTATTATTGCGTTTTCGTGTAATTCCTAAACCTTTTACGTTACCCGAAATGATTACGAAGCGTTACTTACAGAAAGACTTTAATCTCGACCCGTCCTCCGTTCCTCCTTATGGGTTGTCAATCTTTGATGACCGCTTCACAGACTGACGTGAATTCCTAATACCCAGGGTCATTAATTGGATTCCCCCAGGTTCCTCCAGGCCTACCCGATTAGGTAGGCCTTTGCTTTAGTTGTGGTTTCTTGCATTTTCTTAAGTTTCTCTCTTGCTTTATCAGGAAGGTAACTTTATACGATACCGTGTGAACCGATTATTATTATTATTATTATTTTATTATTATTATTATTATTATTATTATTATTATTATTATTATTATTATTATTATTATTATTATTATTATTATTATTCCCCTATCCGATTTTGCACAGTATTAAGATTTTTTCTTTCCTTGATTTTTTCAAAAAATTAGGGAAAAACATAGAGAACAAAAGAGATTATTTTAATTATTATTATCGTTGCTGTTACTTTTCCCCTATCAGATTTGCGTATAATAACATATTTCGCTTTCTTAATTTTTAAAAAAATTAGAAAAACAACAACTTAATCATTTGCAAACCTAATAAAGGAAAAGGAATAGGTATAATGAACAGAAGAGGTTATTATTATTATTGTTATCATTGTTCATTTTCTTAATACTTTCAAAAATTAGAAAAACACAAACTTATTCATTTGCAAACCTAATAAAGGAAAATGAACACTGATAAAGAACAGAAGAGATTATTATTATTATTATTATTATTATTATTATTATTATTATTATTATTATTCCTTTTCTTAATCTTTTCAAAAATTAGGAAAACAAAAACTTAATCATTTGCAAACCTAATGAAGGAAAATGAACAGTGACAATGAACAGTAGAGATTATTATTATTATTATATTATTATTATTATTATTATTATTATTATTATTATTATTATTAATATTATTATTATTATTTAGTATTTCGTAGATTACGTATTTTGAAAAGTTATTTAGGATAGCGTATACTTTCTTTTCCTTCGCCAGCTACAAAAAAAAAAAAAATCTGAACCGATTATTTTCCCCCCGGAATGATTTATAAGACGATTTTAATCTCGCTGCGACTCCCCCCCACTCCCTTTCCCCACCCTTCCCTCTCCCATTAATGTTTGATATCTCGTCACCGATTTACGTCAATCAGTAATATTTGGGGTCAATAATTGGGGCCCTCAATTTCTTGTAGGCTGCCACTCCTAATGCTGTCATTCCGACATCCTGCTTTTCATTTTTCTGTTTCTATTTATTTATTTATTTATTTTATTTCCTATGCTTGAAATTTTTATTTTTTTATTTCTTATGCTTAATTCTCCTTTCTTTTCTTTTCTGTCTTTTATCCTACTTTACGTCCTTTTCCTGTTTCTTATTCTTTCTTCAGTTAATGTTTATTTATTTTTTTCTCATTTCTTATGCTTGATTTTCCTTTCAATTTCTTTCTGCCTTTTATCCCACTTCTTGAAATTCTTCTGTTTCTTGTTCTTTCTTCAGTTCTTTTTGGGTTTTATTTATTCCACTTCTCCTCATTCTGTTGCCTTTCTTTTTCCTTTAATTTTTCTGATCCATTTTATTTCACATTCTCTTATTTAGGACGCAGATTATTTAGAATGCTCTCATTTTGACTCTTCGTGGCTTGGTCGTCGTCGTCCTACTCCTCCTCCTCCTCCTCCTCCTCCTCCTCCTCCTCCTCCTCCTTCGTCATTTATTATTATTATTATTGTTATTAAGAGAAATAGTAGCAGTATTATTATATTATCGTTTGCTGTAGCATTACGGGCAGTATTAGCAGCTATTGTTATAACCGTCTTGGCATCAGTAATGGCGTTGTAAGTCCATTTTCCCTTCGTAATTTTATTATTATTATTATTATTATTATTATTATTGTAATATATCTTTATTAACATACTTTATTTCCTCTTACCCTTTACCGTCATTCTATATAGCCTTCAAATCTTCCCCTTGCCCTGAAACAAAATCAACCCGGGAGAACAGCTTTTATAATTGCTGTTATTGTAATGTATCTTTATACACATACTTCATTTCCCTTACCCCATACCAACATTCCATAATCTACCACTCCTCTTCCCCCGACAGAAAATCAATCAGGGAGGACGTTACAAAGACTCGAAATGAAAAAAAAAAACCATTTGCTGTCGAAAAAGTTCGAATTCGAGGATCGGTCTCCAATTTCCGGAGGATCGCCTCTCAATTAGCGGCTTCATAAGCAAGCGGTTGTTTGAGGACGACATTTGTCTGCCTCCGTCGGAAGTTTCTTGTGTAGGAACAGCGAAGTTTTTTGTCATTTTTTTATTGTTTGTAAGATAAACACACACATATATATGTAGATATATTATATATATATATATATATATATATATATATATATATATATATATATATATATATATATATATATATATATATATATATATATATATATTTCAGTAGATGAAACCTATTCACATGGAACAAGCACAACAAGGGGGCCATTGACTTGAAATTCGAGCTTCCAAAGAATGTTGGTTTCAACCTCCCACTGCAGCAGACCCCACACTGCGGCAGTCGCTGATCATGATACAGAGCCAGTGATTTTTCATCGCCTTGGGGAGGCGCGAACTCGCTACACTTGAGCGGCATGTCACGACACCAGCGACCATACCAGAGGATCAGCTGTATATATATATATATATATATATATATATATATATATATATATATATATATATATATATATTAAAGATATGTATACATACAGACGTACACATATATGTATAATGTATTCATGCATATAATTCCAGCACTTAACATGACCCTGAAACAGAGACCAGTTAAATTTCGAGTAAACGTCGAAGCGGTCATTATCTTCTGCTGCATTTTTTCTCCTCTTTTCTCTCTTCCCTTTCTCGAATGATTCTCTCTCGAATCTTTCACTAAGAAAAAACTCAAGTTTAAAACAAAACAAAAGAAGAAACAAAAAAGAAAATAAAAGCCGGTTCTCAAAAGAAATCCCGTCTCGGCTCCGGAAACGGGACGGACGGATTTTTCTTATTCTAATTTCGTCTTTTTTCTCTCTCTCTCTTCTCTCTAAGCGAAGGGAAACTTCAGGCGATTTACTCACTGGCCCCCAACCCGGCCCCTACCCCCCCCCCCACAAACCCCTACCTCACTCCTCACTTCTCCTCCCCCCCACTCCATTTTTGCTACTTATTCAACTCCCTCCCCGCTCATCTCCCTTTTACCCCTCATTCCTCACCATCTTCTCTCCTCACTTCTCACTTCTGCTTTCGACCGTCATTCCTCATTTCTCCCCCAGCTCCCCTTCACTCCTCACTCCTCACTTACGGTCCCACTCTCCCCACCCCCACCCACCTCATTCCTCACTTCCATTATTTCTACCATTTATTTCTCACTACTCCTCCCCCATTCCCTCATCCATCCACTCTCCCCCCTACTACTCCTCACATCTCACTTCTACTGCTTTCCCTTGCCCGCCCCCCCAACCCCCATCTTCTCACATCTCCTCCCCTTCCTCACTGACCCGCCCACTTCCACTCCTCACATTAAGCGGAGAGAAGAAGAAACTCTCTCTCTCTCTCTCTCTCTCTCTCTCTCTCTCTCTCTCGGCAAACTCGGACGTAAAACTGAGCAGGGCATCAACACAAGGAAAAGTTAAGTAGGATAAAATTAGAGGTACAAAGGAAGCCTTCACGCCCTTACCATTAACTCCATCATGGAGCCGGATCTGGAGGAGGAGGAGGAAAAGAAAAAACCGCCGCGGAAGAGTTGGCCTAAGAGGGAGGATGGGAAGGAGAGAGAGAGAGAGAGAGAGAATCTAAAGTTCGTTCCAAACTCGTAAGCTTCCTTTACGTCTTGCTGATATGCGCGAATTATTATTATTATTATCATTATTATTATTATTATTATTATTATTATTATTATTATTATTATTATTATTATTATTATTATTGCTGTGGTGGTGGTGATGGTGGTGAAAAAAATCAACACTGACCTAATTGCAAATATATATTTTTAAATATATATTTACACTTACATCAACGTGGATTTTTTCACTATTTGAGTGACGCATGTTATTGTTATTATTATTATTATTATTATTATTATTATTATTATTATTATTATTATTATTATTATTGGTGAAAGAATCCACACTGACGTAATTGTAAATAGATATTTTTGAATATATATTTACGCTTACGTCAGCGTGGATATTTCACCATTTGAGTGACTCATGTTGTTGTTATTATTATTATTATTATTATTATTATTATTATTATTATTATTATTAGTGAGAAAATTCACACTGACGTAAGTGTAAATATATATATTTACATTTCCATCAATGTGGATTTTTTCACCATTTTAGACTCGTGATTATTATTATTATTATTATTATTATTATTATTATTTTCTAGCTGAAGAAGGGAGCTGAGCAGGCTCTCGAAAGCTCCTGGAATTTATTTTATCATTTGTAAATACATTACTTTACATAAATGTGGATTTTGTATTTTATAAACATATTCACGGGATTGTGAAGAAGATTTGCATTATTATTATTATTATTATTATTATTATTATTATTATTATTATTATTATTATTATTGGTGAAAAAATCCACACTAATTGTAAATGTATATTTTTAAATATACCGTATGTTTACACTTACACCAACGTGGATTTTTTCACTATTTGAGTGACTCATGTTATTGTTATTATTATTATTATTATTATTATTATTATTATTATTATTATTATTATTGGTGAAAAAATCCACATTTACATAAGTGTTAATATATACTTTTAAATATATATTTACGCTTGCATCAATGTGGATTTTTTTCACATTTTAGGCTCGTGATTATTATTATTATTATTATTATTATTATTATTATTATTATTATTATTATTATTAAAAAAGGATGGCTGTATTGTTCGAATTTATCTTATACAGTGTCTTCTCTATTTTCCTTATGATTCGCTTTTCGGGCTCAGCGATGTTAGTCAGCAACTGGCCGATATTCATGTTGGAAGAAGGACAGTGTGTGGAATGCGGGAAGTCTTTTATTGAAATATCCAATCAAAAGTCCTTCGTCGTCTAGATTCAGGTTCTTTTTCAGGTACCGTCGACATGTTTCGACCAGCTCGTTGGTCATCCTCTGGACGTGGTTGAAGAAGATCTGGAGAAACAAGGTGCTCGGGTCTGTATTTATCTTGGGGGGGGGCGGTCTTTTTGATAAGACCTGTTTAAAAGAGGGTCTACTCCCTTCTTATTATTATTATTATTATTATTATTATTATTATTATTATTATTATTATTTTTATTATTATTATTATTATTATTATTATTACTGGTGAAAAAAATCTACACTGACTTAAATGTAAATGTCTGTTTCTAAGTATATATTTATATTTACATCAACGTGGATTTTTTTCACCATTTTAGTGACTCATGTGAGTATTATTATTATTATTATTATTATTATTATTATTATTATTATTATTATTATTATTATTATTATTATTATTGGTGAGAAAATTCACATTGACGTAAATGTAAATATATATTTTTAAATATTTACACTAAATCAATGCGGTTTTTTCACCATTTTAGTGACTCGTGCGATTATTATTATTATTATTATTATTATTATTATTATTATTATTATTATTATTATAGTCGCTATGACTGCAATTATTTACATAAGCTTCGGCCAAGCCATGAACAGCAATGCTCATTTATTCATTCAGTCATTAACGTTTGTATTATATGTATCCAATTCAAAGTTCTAAGTATAATTTTTATCTTATGCAAGTTTGCAAGTATGAGATCCGCTTTTAGAGAGTTTTGTTGGCATTATTAAGTCATAGAATAATTACATCATTCATAAGATATCAAATAAGTGGAGAATTACAGTCTGAAATTTGGAGAAACAAATCCAGTGATGTAACCGTATAAATACATTTAGAATTAGGATATCCAGAGAGTTTCCGTGAGTCTGTGTAGTTTTATTTCAAAATGTATTTGTACAGTTATATACTTGTGGATGTGTTTCTCCATTGTAAGACTCATGCCACTATTAGTATTTTTTGGTCCAAGGATTGCTTGATGAGGAGAGAGAGAGAGAGAACCCTATTTTGTATATTCGTGATGTCGAATAGATTTACGAGTGATCTGTTATGTATAATACGCGCTTATAATTACGTCTTGTTTTATATAATAAATTAAAACAAAGTCTACATGTTATAAAAAATACACCGTTTGTAAACATGAGTAGCACTCACTAACGAAGCTACATCATAGTCCATTACATTTTTATTTAAATTTGAATTCAGTAGATTTAAATCTTTTGCTATAAGACCAAGCACTGAAGGGGCACTTCCAGCCAATCAGCGCCTAAGTAGAAGAGAGGGAGTTAGAGTGGTTGGACAGCAAGATGGAAGAAATAAAGTAAAAAGTTAAAAAGTAGATGGTGCAGCTAGGGGCCGAAGGGACGCAGCAAACACCCTTTAGTAATGCCTACAGTGCGCCACATGAGGTGCACTGTGACGGCACCTCCCCTACATAAGGGGTTAGCTTGACCCTATAAAGCTGCTTTCCTCCGTTGTCGGCATCATTTGAATGAAACCTTCATTTCCAGTAATAACTGTCTTCCTTATATTATGTTTTTAGGCTGTATGCAGTGCTTTCTCTCTCTCTCTCTCTCTCTCTCTCTCTCTCTCTCTCTCTCTCTCTCTCTCTCTCTCTCTCTCTCCGTTGTCAGTATCATTTGAACGAAACCGCTTCATTTCTTATGATAACTGTCTCCTTAATATTATGTTTTTAGGCTATGTGCAGTATACTCTCTCTCTCTCTCTCTCTCTCTCTCTCTCTCTCTCTCTCTCTCTCTCTCTCTCTCTCTCTCTCTCCTTGTCGATATCATTTGAATGAAGCCGCTTCATTTCCAGTGATAACTATCTCCTTTATATAATGGTTTTTGGCTGTATGCCGTATGCTCTCTCTCTCTCTCTCTCTCTCTCTCTCTCTCTCTCTCTCTCTCTCTCTCTCTCTCTCTCTCTCCGTTGTCAGTATCATTTGAATGAAGCCGCTTCATTTCTTATGATAACTACCTCCTCTATATTATGTTTTGAGGCTATATGCAGTATACTCTCTCTCTCTCTCTCTCTCTCTCTCTCTCTC
Organism: Macrobrachium rosenbergii; assembly: GCF_040412425.1. Lineage (NCBI taxonomy): Eukaryota > Metazoa > Arthropoda > Malacostraca > Decapoda > Palaemonidae > Macrobrachium > Macrobrachium rosenbergii. The sequence goes on from NC_089758.1 coordinate 30,126,178, forward strand.
TCTCTCTCTCTCTCTCTCTCTCTCTCTCTCTCTCTCGTTAAGATCCTACATTGACTCATGTGGTTTCATCAGTTCTTATACGACAGTTCACATCAAACCTTAATGAAGATGAATACGCCAAACTTGGTTCAGTTTATGTGACAGTGATGTTCTGTGTGTGTGTGTGAGTGTATGTATGCGTATGTGAGTGTGAATGTAGTCCTTTGTATGTGTTTAATGTTGATAACTTTCGACCCGCCAACTGACAAACCTATTATCTTGCTAAGGATAAATAGATAGCGATTTAAACTAAGATACTGAACTGGGCGCCGAACGTGCGATGACTTAATTATACTTATCATTTCAACGTAATTCGAAAGCAGCTACAGCATTTTATAACTTGTGAATGATGCTAAATGAACCATCTTCATTATTATTATTATTATTATTATTATTATTATTATTATTATTATTATTATTATTATTATTATTATTATTATAGCTGTTTCCACGTCATTCAATTTATCCAGTCTTCTCTATTCTTTTTAATATCTTTTTTTCCCTCACCCTGTAGCTGGTATATCAGGTTTCCCAAGGACATGCAAAGATTTCAGTTTTCTTAGGTTTATTTCCTCTGACGTTTCAAACGCTCTCTGGCGTTTATCTTCAAAGAGTGAATGAATGGCATGCAGGTTACAAGGATGTATCTATAGCAAGCGGGGGTGTGCAGTTGTCAAGTCGGTTATTCAGCAGCGTTTCGGGTGGTCCTAGTAGGTTGGTGACGAAATCTGGCCTGGAGGCGTTGAGACCTTCTGGGCCTGATCGCTACTTGGATTTGGGAGTGGCTGTTATCCGGCATTATAAGTTGTTCAGGTAGTCTGCTTTCTGTGTCCGATGCTTGGTCTCTCTCTCTCTCTCTCTCTCTCTCTCTCTCTCTCTCTCTCTCTCTCGCCGGTATCTGTCGTCGGTTGGTTTCTTAAATTTTTCCGTATGATGGTAGGGAGTAATTCAGTTTCCTTCACTGTGTTGAAGTTCGGCTTTTTTTCTAAGATATGTAAAGCGTCGAGAAGCCGAACATCAGCACGGTGAAGGAAACTGAATTTCTCCCAACCATCATACGCAGAAATTTAAGAAACCAACCGACGACAGACACCGCGAGAGAGAGAGAGAGAGAGAGAGAGAGAGAGAGAGAGAGAGAGAGAGACCCAGCATCGGACACAGAAGGAAGATTACCTGAACAACTTATGATGCCGGATAACAGCCACTCCCAAATTCAAGTAGCGATCAGGCCCAGAAGGTCTCAACGCCTCCAGGCCAGATTTCGTCACCAACCTATTAGGACCACCCGAAACGCTGCTGAGAAACCGACTTGACAGCTGCACACCCCCGCTTGCTATATATACCCTTGTAACCTCCATGCCATTCATTCACTCTTTGAGGATAAACGCCAGAGAGCGTTTGAAACGTCAGAGGAAATCAAACTAAGAAAACAGAATTCTTTGTATGTCCTTGGGAAACCTGATATACAAGCTACAGGCTGATGAAAAAAGGATGATAAGAAGAATAGAGAAGACTCTCTATAAATTGAATGCCGTGGAAACAGCTATAATCTTTAATGCAACTGCCCCTCAGAGAAGGTCTCCTCCCGTATTATTATTATTATTATTATTATTATTATTATTATTATTAATGGTGGCTAACTGCACCAGAATCGTGGTCCTCCATACCACGTGGCCGGGGTCCGTTAAACCATCCCCCAAAATCCATCCTCAGCAAGGACATTCCATTACCTAGATAAGCCGTCGGCTTTTTGAAGAGAGAGTCCCCAATTTTCGTGGGTCAAAATATTCAACGGTTTGGGGACCACGGTGTGAGATTTAGGAAAAGAAATAAGAAAATGTTGTCATTACCTTGAGAGTGAGAAGGGATAATTTTTCATTATATATATGTATGTATGTATATATATATATATATATATATATATATATATATATATATATATATAAATATATATATATATATATTATATACACATACAAATTTCTGACTCACATCGGGATCGAATCCAGGTCTTTCAATTGAAAGGTAAGGCGCGCTACCAACTGGACCTTGCCTTTCAATGTGCAAGTCTGAAATTTATTTCTGCTCCACACGTGATTGTATGTTGATTATTTCCATAAGTACATATGTATATATACATGCTCGAATACATTATATGCCCTGTCCTAACAACTGATTCATAGTGCACCTGCCAAAGGTTTTTCTCCTGTTACACCTTTCAAACCTTTTACTGTCAATTTCCGTTTCAGCGCTGAATGACCTCATAGGCCCAGCGCTTGGCATTTGGCCTAAATTCTATATTCAGTCAATCAGTCATTATTTAGTATGCAATTTTTCTATTTTTTCCACGAGGAATCAGTTTTCAAAGAACAGTTAATAAGATGCAGGGGTTATTAACAACCAATTGCTTTCCTGTGACACCAACGCGCCATCTTATGTGACGAACTAATTTAAAAAAAAAAAAAAAAAAGAAAGGAAGATCGCTTTCCCTTCTAGAAACCTCTAACCCCTAATTGACTTAACCTGGCCGTCGTCATAAGAAGAGTCCCGACTACTTTCCTTGATGTCTGTTTGTCCAATCGCATCAAGAGAAAGCTCATTTCTCGTGCGTCGTCGGTGCCCCCCCTTAAAAAATACTCCAGAAATCGCTCAGATTGGATTTCTGGCCGGACAAGCCAACTCCATTATCCTGATTGTGGTACTTTCTCTTATTTTCTTCTTATTTTCTCTTATTTGTGTCAAGTGAAGCCGTGACATGGCGGAGGGTTAGTTTTTTTTTTTATGAATGACTTTTTTTTTTTTTTTTTATGAATGACATTTTTGTCTTCCCTCTTCTTCACGACGAGATTCATTCATCGGCTTATTTCTCATTTCTTTTCTCCGCGTTACGTGAATGGCGAGGTAATTTGATGCGGTTATACGTTATTTTCATTCATCGTTTTTTTTTTTTAATGGAACGTTTATGTTTACTCAGTGACTTGTTTATTTGTTTTTTTTTTTTTAGTTTTTTAACGGAATGCTTATATGTTTATTCAGGGACCTGTTTATTTGTTTATGAGGTTTTGTTTGCCCGTTCTATCTAAGAGCCTTCTTCTTCTTCTTCTCTGTGTTCTTTGTAAACAACGGAAACGGGAAGGTTTGGTCATTTTCTGATCAAGTTATCTACGAGGTTATGTATGTGAAGATTGTGAATGTATACCCATTTTCAGACGTGAACGTTTAATGCCTATATCTCTGTAGAAGTTCCTGAGCCAGTGCTTTGGCAGAGCTGATATATATATATATATATATATATATATATATATATATATATATATATATATATATATATATAATATATATATATTAACTTTATCACATACACAATTGTTCTGTGCATTAGCAGAATTACTAAAGGACTTCATTCAAACTGGATGGTATCTAATGGAGTACCATCCAGTTTGAATGAGGTCCTTTAGTAATATATATATATATATATATATATATATATATATATATATATATATACTGTATATATATACATATATACATATATATATATATATATATATATATATATATATATATATATATATATATATATATATATATATATCAGTTCTGCCAAAGCATTGGCTCAGGAACTTTTATGCCCCCTTCAGAGCCTTCTGAATCATGCATATTTTTATTAGTCTATCCTCTCCCATTCTCTCTCCGTGATTGGACCACCTCCAACAATCTGATCTAGGTCTTATCCATCAGTTCCAGTTTTTTCTCAAGCTGCTGTTATGTCGTCATGTACCTTTGCTCAAATGAACATATATATATATATATATACATATATATATATATATATATATATATATATATATATATATACATACATACATACATACATACATAAAATGTGTATCAGTAAAATCAGTAACTTTAATTGGTTAAGCGACCTCTCACCTTCACATGACCACGAAAGCGGTCCTTGCTATGAAAAATGAAGCGGACATAAAGAATTGGAAGAAATAATAATGAAGAACGTCATAAATGGTTGGAATAAAACGCATAACATTTAGAAAAATTATCTAGAAGTGAATAAAAACATTAGATATAAAATAAACTCCTGTAAAGTTACGTACGGAAAAAATATGAATAAAAGAAATTGTATTTTCCACCCATTATAAAAGGGAAATTAGCAAAAACAATAAACAAGTGAAAAATGTGCCGAAGAAACGAGTTTTCTGTACAGCCGCTACAGCGTATAATCAAGGCCACCGAAAATATAGATCTATCTTTCGGTGGTCTCTGTATAATGCTGTATGAGCCGCGCCCCATGAAACTTTAACTACGGCCCGGTGGTGGCCTATCCTATACCGTTGTCAGAAGCACGATTATGGCTAACTTAACCTTAAATAAAATAAAAACTACTGAGAAGGCTAGAGGGCTGCAATTTGGTATGCTTGTGGATTGGAGGGTGGATGATCAACATACCAATTTGCAGCCCTCTAGCCTCAGCAGTTTTTAAGATCTGAGGACGGACAGAAAAAAGTGCAGGCAGAATAAAGTCGGACGGACAGACAAAGCCGGCACAATAGTTTTCTTTTACAGAAAACTAAAAACAAAGAAAAGAGAAAAAAAAAACAGTCAGAATCAGTAAACGCCAAAAATGAGAACCGCGCCTGCGCGTAAAAAACGCAGGTCTATATCTCAATGCAAATCCTTAAGCAAGACGAGTGTCGCTGGTATACCGGATTGCAAAGCACGCTCTACGTCTGATATATTGCTGACTTTGCATCATTCCCGACGGCCTGTGTCTCCTGTGTGCTTTCCTCTGTCTTCCTTTTTTGGTGGGGGGGCCGGTGTGGGTGGGGGGTTAGACTTGCAGGGAAAGTAATTGTTTTTTGTCCTTGTTGGTATGCATACGTAGATGACCATATGCTTTGCGACGCCATTTTACGTGGATTAAACCATCAAATTGATCGGAATGTTTGACTTCATCCACTTCATTTTATTTCTAAAAGTTCGTTCAACTGGAATTTCCAGCTACGTAATTTTACAATCAGTTCGTAACCTAAACCAATTCCATTCACGACTCTAGTTTTTTGTTTTTTCGATTACTCAGGATAGGGTTTTATCAACTTTTTTTATTTTTGCTTACTTCCTGTGAATAGAAATTCGTCTAGTTGTTGCAGGACAATAATATCTGTCTTGAAATCAGTGCACCATCGACCAATTGAGATGCTGGGCATATGGTATCATTACGATAAGTATAATAAACTTATTATCCATAAAATAGCGTTTATTTGAGTTATATGCCAGGTATCCCGGGAATGTTCTGTTATTAACCACACTTATGTCGTGTTGCCGAATTTTCAAGTGCCCCTTTTTGGTTTTAATACTAAGGCACCTGTTGCACTGTAGCCTGAGTATTCAAGAGCCTTTCTAAGACTGTAAAACTGAATTCGTTTAATTTGAATAACCTCCTGCGTTGTCTTAGTGCATAATTTTGTTATTTAATATTCATAATGTACAGTAATCCGAATCAATCGTAATGTATTCATTCTTACATCCAGTAGTCCATTTTTAGTTTTCTGTAAAAGAAAACCACCGTGCCGGCTTTGTCTGTCTGTCCGCCCTCAGATCTTAAAAACTACTCAGGCTAGAGCGCTGCAAATTGGTATGTTGATTATCCACCCTCCAATCAGCAAACATACCAGATTGGAGCCCTCTAGCCTCAGTAGTTTTTATTTTATGTAACATTAAAGTTAGCCATAATTGTGCGTCTGGCAGCGATATAGGACAGCCCTCCACCGTGCCGTGGTAAAAGTTTCACGGGGTGCGGCTCATACAGCATTATACCGAGACCACAGAAAGATAGTTCTATTTTCGGTGGCCTTGATTTTACGCTGTACAGAAAACTCTACAGCGCCGAAGAAACTTCGGCGTATTTTTAACTTGTTTTTATTTGTTCGTAACTTAATACGTTAACGGGTTTAATCTTATATTTACTGATTCCTGATCTCATTAAGGCCCTGGTAATATAAAGTGATCTCCGTCTTCTTATTAAGAGGGTGGCACAAAGTAACTTCAACATTACTCCATAAATAAGTTAGTAGGAAGCGTCCCGTCTTTTCCAAGCACGTCAGTGCGACTGTACAACAGAACACCCTTAATTTCAAATAGGTGGGCCTGCATATTTTTTCGATACACAGTTCACATCACACGTCACAAAACGACCTGATTGTCCGACGACTCGAAATACATAACATACATAACGCATCCTCTCTATACATATGAAAAACAGGTGACTAACGTCCCATCATTAGTTGTGACCGTAATTGATGAGAGAACGAAAACAGTTCTTTTTTGGTTTTAATGACGACGAGTAATCTTTGGGATCGCTATCGAGCGCGCGCGCGCGCCCTTACGAGAGTTAATTACTGCCTTCACTTGTGTATGAAATGCGACTAACAAAGTCAATTACATCACGGTCCCGTTTCGCTCGAAACGCGCTTCGTACAGACAGACAGACCGCCAGGAAGACAGAGAATAAATATTGACATACAGACAGAGCCAGACAGCCAGATAGATAGACAGACAGTCGGGCAGACAAACATACTGCAGCAGCGATAGGCGGCGCAATTGTTTATTAGGCGTAAATGCACCAATATTGCTGTTTATCAAATGCCGCCATCAAAGAGACGCGTTTTGATAAAATCAACTAAGTGATTTATTCGCTGGTCGTTATTAATTACAGTGGAGCTGTAATTAACACCGAAATTATCGATGGAGTTTTCTTGAGTGATGGAATAATGGTTAGGCGTGAACGGGACTTTGTTGCTTTTTTTTTTTTTTATCGACAAAGGATGTTGGTGATGATGATGATGTTCATTAGCGATCCTCTTTTGTTTTTGATGTGATACTTCTGTGCTAGCAGGATCTGTTGCAGTAGATACATACTGTAGATGCAGTTAGGAAAGCTGTACACAGCGTCATTGCTACTTGGCACACGCACGGGTACATACATACATGCACGCTCTCTTGATAAGTTTTTATTGACAATAAAAATTGATAATATATTCAGCTTATTTAAACATACACACACACACGCGCGCGCGCACACACGATAAGTTTCCATTGACAACAAAAAATAATGAATTACTCATCTTATTTAAACAGACTCACACACGCATACACGATAAGTTTTTTATTGAAAAAGAAGTACTTAGTTCATTTAAACATTTAAGCTTTAATGCTGTATGATGCAGTAACATTCTTCTTAAAGTATAATGAATATTCAAGTTCCACATTTCTTCTGTGCTTTTCTCTGAAAGTTTTTTTTTCATGATGATTTTTTTCTTTGCGATTTCTGTCAGTTTTGCAAGATTCCTCTCCCCTGCCGAAACTCCTCTTGTACCAATTCTCAATGATTACCCTTGATTGTGACAGTATCACCACAAAAATGCTTAGCCCGGATGCAAATTCATGAGATGTATGATAGTATTGCACCAACCCCAGTTTATTTGCCATGCCCGTAGGTTAAATTAAGTTAGTTTAGCATCACCAGAGTAATTTGGGTGTGGGAAACATAATGAGATTATTTTCAAGAAAATTCTATGGTTAGTTTTTAAGATATGGCGTCCCACTTTTTCAGGGAAAGGTCTCGGTACTCTGTTACATGTAGGGAAAATGCGCCCGGAATACATGATTTCCTGTAAACTGTACGCGGGACATTTATAGAAACCACGCCAGCCTACAAAACCCAATCAACCACTCAGTAGAAATCTTTTTGTTTATTAAGTTTCATACAGAAACTGACGATGAGTGTCAGCTGATAGATTAAGCGGTGAGTCTCGGAAGGAATTAGTGGCTTGAATGTGTGGGTGGACTGTACATTTTCTGAACAACACAAGAGAATTCCTACTCTGTTTGCTGTGAGATGTTAGGCCTGTGGCTATGGACCCGAGAATGATTTATTCAGAGAACAGAAGTCTGTCAAAAATCTGTCGGTGACAAAGTAGCCAAGTCTCCGTGAAAATTTTGT
>NC_089758.1:30139233-30159233 GCF_040412425.1 Macrobrachium rosenbergii
CTCCCACGATGATTTGGAAGTCGCAAACATTTCGATTGTGGAATGTACATCCTTTAGTTCATTTCTTCTCAGTTCTGAATGATAGAATTAGTGTTCTGTCAGAAGCTCAACATCAAACTGTCATGAAGGCGACGATGTCACGAGAATTTCGAAGACAAGAGAATATATCGCTTTGAAGAGGAGACCTAAGGTCTAAAAGTGAACTATCTATCTTAATTTATTCCTCGAAACTGTAGTTTAACTGCGTAAGTTATTTTTTTTATTCTGTATATAATTAAAAACAAGTAAACATTGCGCCGAAGTTTCTTCAGCGCGGTCAAGTTTTCTGTACAGCGTATAACCAAGGCCACCGAAAACAGATCCATCTTTTGATGGTCTCTGTATAATGCTGTATGAACCACGGCCCATAAATCTTTAACCACGGCCTGGTGGTGGCCTGTCATATATCATTGCCAGACGCACGATTATGGCTAACTTTAACCTTAAATAAAATAAAACCTACTGAGGCTAGAAGTAAGTATACCTTAGTTTAACCAGACCACTGAGCTGATTAACAGCTCTCCTAGGGCTGGCCCGAAGGATTAGACTTATTTTACGTGGCTAAGAACCAATTGGTTACCTAGCAACGGGACCTACGGCTTATTGTGGAATCCGAACCACATTATATCGAGAAATGAATTTCTATCACCAGAAATAAATTCCTCTAACTCTTCATTGGCCGGCCGGAGATTCGAAATCGGGCCCAGCAGTGTGCTAGCCGAGAACTATACCGACCTTTCCACCGAGGAACTTACAGAGGCTAGAGGGCTGCAATTTGGTATGTTTGATGATTTGAGGGTGGATGGTCAGCATACCAACTTGCAGTCCTGTAGCCTCAGTAGTTTTTAAGATTGAGTTCGGGCAGAAAAAGTGAAAACAAAAAAAAGTGCGGACGGACAGACAAAGCCGGCACGATAGTTTTCTTGTCAGAAAACTATCAAGTAATCAAAAGGGTCCCATCTAAATGTATTTTACGGGCGACGCAACTAGAATAAACAATTAGGATGGTCAGGGCGAATTCCGCTCCAAACATTGAAACAAATATTCAACCGCATTATAAAAACAGGGGACGAGATCACTCCGCTGATTAAGTATTGTGAGGATAAGAAAATGAGTAAAGATATATGTATATGTATATATATATATATATATATATATATATATATATATATATATGTATAAATATATATATATATATATATATATATATATATATATATATATATATATATATATATATATATATGTATATAAATATATATATATATATATATATATATATATATATATAAAACATATATATGATATATATTTATATATATACAAATATAGATATGTATATATATATATTACATATATATGTGTGTGTATATATAAGTCTAGTGTACTAACCTTCTGAAATAAGGTCCATCATTTCAGCAGAGTAACAGACGAATATGGAAACAATGTTCGTCCCCTCAGAATGTACTTCAGTACTGGATCAAATATGAATGTTAAGGGTTTTTTCTCTTGTATTATCAATATAACTTAGAATCGCGTCAGCTTAAAATTTTGAGGTTTGCAGCACCTTAAATGAACAGGGATTCTTTTATTCGGGACAGGTTAGAGCCAGTCGCCTCGTTGAGCTTGAGCAGTAGGACGGAAAGGCTGAATACATAGAGAGAGAGAGAGAGGGGGGGCGGGAAGTCGTTTGTGTCACAAATAATCTTTATCAGAATGTACTTCAGTAATGAATCATATTATATGAATATTAAGGTTTTTTCCCTTGTATTTTCATCCTTTTTATACCTATGTTAATAGCATTATTTCCCTGCATTCATGGGCTTTCTTGCCTGCATAATATTTGTTTTATTGATGGCGTCTCCCATCGCACTACGAAAATATCGGTAACATTAGCGCCGTAAAGTAATTTCTTCTCTTATGTATGATCAAGTCGCTATGTTCAGTACTTAGAAATTATCTAAAAATGTGAAGATACTTCCTAAGGTAAAAAATCTGGAAGAAGATAATTGATCAGTCTTTTCAAATTTTATAATTGACAGCAGGACACGTGGCATCATTTCTCAGAAGCCGACTGAAATCTGGGCAAATTTTGTATAGATGTATAGGTTAACAAATTAATAGATTACATAGAATCTATGCACATTAGGCGTTACATTGTGATCAGTATAAAGATTATTCTCTCTCTCTCTCTCTCTCTCTCTCTCTCTCTCTCTCTCTCTCTCTCTCTCTCTCATAACAATTTACGTAGAATCTATGCACATTAGCCATTACATTGTAATCAATATAAAGACCTCTCTCTCTCTTTCTGTAGAAATATGAAGATAGATTGCTTATCAATTTCACTCGGTCACAAAAGAAACTGCCTTTATTTGCAAAACTCGAACGCGGACAATTCTGCAAAATAACAATAACCGTTGTAATCTTCCAAGTAAGTTTCACATCACAGGTTTTATCAGCAAACGTCCCGAGTTTATATAGTAGAGAGTATATGGACAGTATTATTATTTATTAACAGCGAATGAATTGACATGTGAAAGCTAAAATAGCGCAAACAATTTGAATGGCATCGCTCCCTTCCCTCTTGGCTCGCCCAGGAATAAGAGAGGGAGGTTGCCAGCTGTTTGTTTATATATAAAATAGCATCGCTTGAGTGAAATATAAATGGATAAGGTGAAATCATATAGTGAGTACGAAAGAGAGAGAGAGAGAGAGAGAGAGAGAGAGAGAGAGAGTACGGACACACACACTCTCTCTCTCTCTCTCAATAATTTACGTAGAATCTCTGGACATTAGGCGTTACATTGTGGTCAGTATAAAGACTCTCTCTCTCTCTCTCTCTCTCTCTCTCTCTCTCTCTCTCTCTCTCTCTCTCTCTCTCTCTCTCTCAATAATTTACGCAGAATCTCTGGACATTAGGCGTTACATTGTGGTCAGTATAAAGACCACTCTCTCTCTCTCTCTCTCTCTCTCTCTCTCTCTCTCTCTCTCTCTCTCTCTCTCTCTCTCTCAACAATTTACATAGTCTATGCACATTAGGCGTTACATTGTGATCAGTATGAAGACCTCTCTCTCTCTCTCTGTCTCTCTCTCTCTCTCTCTCTCTCTCTCTCTCTCTCTCTCTCTCTCTCTCTCCAAGTGCCATCATCAAGTTAATTTGTATTTACACGAATCAAGGCCAACCTGCGCAGGTAGGGGGCAAAACAGAAGACGGACGACTCCTCACTCCCCGTTTCATTTCGGTGATGGATCGCCATCACGCGAAATATGATTATCGTATACAGGGACCTCCCTTAATTGCATCGGCTCAGCAGAATAACAGACCCGACAAAAAACAAATGAAAAAGAAGAAGACTTCGACGGGCGAGTCTTCTCAAACTGTCTGGCGAATTTGAGCTGCTACCGTCGCGGTTTGACAGTTGTAATCAGCCAATTAATCGGAGAGCCTGATAGAGAGTTACTTCACCGCCGCGGGGCCGAAGTTGCGGTCCAGCCTAATGTACGCCCGGAAGTTCTCATGATATCGACGGGTGCGCCGCCCCCGTCTGTAAGATCCCGTAGGGGGATAGTGCCGTCAGTGCACCTCACGCGGTGCACTCTAGGCATGTAAGGGTCTTTGCAACGTCCCTTCGGCCCCCAGCTGTAAACTCTTTCATTCCGTTTACTCTACCTCCGTTCATATTCTCTTTCTTCCATCTTCCTCTCCACCCTCTCTTAACACTCGCTTCATAGTGCAACTGAGAGGATTTCCTCCTGTTACACCTTTCAAGCCTTCTTACTGTCAATTTCCCTTTCAGCGCTGAATGACCGATAGGTCCCAGCGCTTGGCCTTTGGCCTAAATTCTAAATTTTATCCTATTCTGTTCTGCCCTAAAATGGAAAACTGCAGTTTCTGCAAAATTTTCGAAATTGAGATATGCCACAGACTGAGCTCGTGAAACACTTAATACTCAAGTTACTGAAGTTTCAGAATGATTCTTCAATGCTTTCCACGAGTATTTAGGGGAGTCCAGTATGCAGTATCTGCAAAATCAGTGGTAAGGTAAGGGAGTATCAACCATTTCTCTCAGTTTTGCATTTTTGCAGATACTGCGGTCTTCCATTTTAGGGCTGTATTCTGTTCTATTCCTGTCTGAAGGAAGACAAACAGACAGACAGATAGACAGACACAAGATCTTCCTTCCTTCCTTCCTTCCTCCATATCCGTCAGCGACGACGGAGCCGAGCAGGTGAGCCGAGATCAGCTTCTAGCGTGATATTTTAATCCCGCCGGTCTCGGCCTCGACGGCGAAGAGTGAGCGATTTGCGGTCGTCGAGTTTACCCGACTGAGCAGAACCCACCTCCGGGGGTGTTAAACAGCTTTCGCTGCGCACCTGCCAGAAATACGTATGTAAATAGATATGTAAATCTATGTAAATACGGCCGGGGGGCATTCAACTTCATGCTTCTGAAGGGAGGAGGGGTTTGGGGTTGTTGGGAGGGGGGGCGGATATTCAGTGCGTTTGCTGCACTCTACTTTGTTCGCTTTTAATCCGAAGTTGTTACGCTGAAGTTATGGATTATTTTGACGTCGCGGAGAAAAACAGAATTCTCTCTCTCTCTCTCGTAGTAGTAGTAGTAGTAGTAGTAATTTACGTAGAATCTTTGCACATTAGGCGTTTCATTGTGATCAGTAAATCTCTCTCTCTCTCTCTCTCTCTCTCTCTCTGAATAATTTACGTAGGATCTATGCAGGTTAGGCGTTTCATTGTGATCAGTATAAAGAGCCCGCCCTCTCTCTCCTCTCCTCTCTCTCTCTCTCTCTCTCTCTCTCTCTCTCTCTCTCTCTCTCTCTCTCTCTGTTCGAGCACCCTGAAGATGACTGTGGAATAAAAGTTAAAAGTCTTGGTACCTCCTTCTTTTCTTTTCACGTGAGGACTTATTATATCTCTTTATATATATGTTTATGTAATATACATACATATATATTATATACATACACATAGATATGTATATCATACACAGTCTTATATGTACGTATGTATTCATATCTAAAATCCATGTGTGAAAAATTCTTATACACTCCAAACTTTGAAAATGCTGATCGTTGTAACTTTTTTTATCTAGAGCCTCATACCACCAGCAGAATTAAATAACTTTCCTTGCCCTTGTGATCTTAATGAAGTCCCATAATAATGCGAAAGTGAAAGCCTTTTTTTGAAAATAAAGTGTCCCCGCATATATCAAGTCCCTCACCTGGCAAGTGCCAAGTTGTAAACAGGCCCTCTCTCTCTCTCTCTCTCTCTCTCTCTCTCTCTCTCTCTCTCTCTCTCTCTCTCTCTCTCTCTTTGTGTGTGTGTGTGTTGTGTTCCGGATGGATTTATTGATATCACCCTTTTTTCCCCCCCTCTGCATAATGTGACGCGGGAATTCACAGTTTTCCCCCAAAAGAGAGAGAGAGAGAGAGAGAGAGAGAGAGAGAGAGAGAAAGTAAGTATACCTGTTCATTTTCATTCCCGATATATTCTTATGTTTTATTTCATATACTAATAATATTTGCTTTCATTTAGTTCCCTGCTCGAGGGAACTTCATAAAAGGACATGAAATTCTTTACATTTTCAAGTTGGTTGATTCTTTTTAGTGATTTCTTTCATGGATATTCTGGAGAGAATGAAAGAACTGTGTGCGTGTGCTATATATACAGTACAGTCATGTGTGTATATATACATACGCACATACACAAATACACACACACACACACACACACACATATATATATATATATATATATATATATATATATATATATATATATATATATATATATATATATATATATATATATATATATATATATAATATTTATATGAGTAAACCACGGCAATATTTAAAACAGTATCAGAATAAAATCGGGAGAAACTAAACTGTTTTTGGTATTTCAAATTTTCTTACGAACAAGTATACTGTTCATTATTGTTAAGGTGACAAATGAAAAGCGATCTAACAGATGATTTTAAAAGAATTAGATAAAATCGAAATTCAGGAAACTTTTAAAGACTTCGTATAAACTGAGTTTACCTTCAAAGGAAAAACTGATCTGATGGAAAGTAACAAACGAGAAAACATCCCCCGTAGTCGTTGTTTACGGTCCCGGTATGAAACTGTCGGTGCATGAAGAGATCAGGTTTTGAATTCATGGCATTTTATCACCTTTAAAATCAGGTCCCAGTAACTGACTTTGAGAAAAATATTTTGCCCCTTTTCATATAAACTTAAAGAGGTCACGTATTGAATTTATAGTATTTTTTTTTTCACAATCAGAATCTGGTTACAGTGATTTATTCTGAGAAAGAAAACTCTTGTACCTTGCCTTGTAAACTTAAAGAGGTCACGTATTGAATTCATAGTATTTCTTTCACAGCCAAAATCTGGTCCTGGTCCCAATAATTAATTTTGAGAAAGGAAACACTTCTACCTTTTCATATAAACTTAAAGAGGTCACGTATTGAATTTATATTATTTTTTTGACAATCAGAATCTGGTCCCAGTGATTTATTCTGAGATAGAAAACTCTTGTACCTTTCCTTATAAACTTAAAGAGGTCACGTATTAAATTCGTAGTATTTCTCTCACAGCCAAAATCTGGTCCTGGTCCCAATAATTAATTTTGAGAAAGGAACCCCTTCTACCTCTTCATACAAATGTAAATGGGTCAGCCTCCTTCAAAAGTCAGATAATCTGCACAAGATGACAAATCACCAGCCGCTGTAATACCACGTGTGCTCTCGAGATCCCAAAAACGTCGACAAAAAAAAAAAGAAAGAAAAAAGATAATATAAAAAGTACTATCGCCGACTTTCGGATAATTGAATTCTAATTACTGGGAATGAAGTTCCCGACGAGGCCTTTGGGAGCCATTTGCCCTAACGTGCATATTATTAGTATTTCACTCTCATTACTTCAAGATGGGGAGAGGAGGGGTGGGGAGGGGTGTAGATATGTTGTAGGAAGGAGGAGGAGGAGGGCAAGGGTAGGGGGTGAGGGGGTTACTCCATTTTGAAATTGCTTCTTTCTAAAGATCATTTACCTGGGGACCTCCTCAGTAACTTTTTGTTTTATTTTATATATATATTTTTTTAAGCCAACGATGGCAAATTAAAGTTACATTTGCACTATTGAGTGCAATCAGTGAGTATCATTTTTTAACCCATAACGATTAATGAATGAGGGTTATGTGAGTTATTGTACAGGCGAATGGTATATGTGTGGAAAATGCTTAGGTCAGCACGGGGATCTTGGAGTTTTCTGGCAACTGGCTTAAGCACGTTTTCCTTAGTGAGAACCAACTCTGTGATTATATATTTATATATATATATATATATATATATATATATATATATATATATATATATATACACATATATATACATACATATATATATATATATATATATATATATATATATATATATATATATATATATATATATATATATATATATATATATGTATATGTTAGTCATATGTATATTTATATATGTATAAATATGTATGTATATTTGGGTGGATGTATAAGTATTTATATGTAAGAATATATTGCTTTGTGTATAAAAAACTGGCAGAAATGCGTATATGTACATATACACGTGTATGCGTGTGTAAATATTTAGAAATATTTATTGCCTTATAAGTATTAATTACTTTGTGTGTACAAACGCTCACAGAAACACACATATGTTAATACTCCCGAACTGATTCATCAATAGAGAAGCAACAACCAACAAAAAATATTGACATTGCGTCTCCCAGGGGATTAGAACTAAGAGCACCTTGAAGAAGTGGACCGTTCTTTGAAAACAGGAACATTTAAAGATGAGATGAACTTGTTGATGGAAATAAGTTGATACACGGATAAACTAAACAGACAGATATATATATATATATATATATATATATATATATATATATATATATATATATATATATATATATATATATATCAAGGGAAACGAAGACCTCCATTCTTACAAATTTATTGCCAACGTTTCATAACGCATGTCACATTTTCAAGGCTAAAAAAGAAATTTCGACAAAATGACGATACAGTGTTTAATTTTTCTAATAGACTTTTAACCAATAGGGAGCAGTTCCTTTTATCCCTAGGCTTAAATTTTTGCTAACCTAATTATAAACCCAATTTTTGCAACTTTTTCCTGGCTCTGGAGTCAATCTTCCATCGACTCAAGTCCCTTCCTTTTAACACTGACCTTAGTTCATTGCAGGCCCAGTTGTCATCACTATCTCATTCCACTTTTTCTAGCATTAAGATCAGGTGGACACCGTTTTTTAATCAATCTGATGTAGATATTTTAAAGAGTCTTTCTAAAGATAATAGCATTATTATTTTGAAACCTGACAAAGGTAGAGGGACAATTATCCTCAACAGAGACGATTATTTGAACAAAATGGAAATCATTTTAAATGATGAAACCAAACTTCAGAAAGTAGGTTCCCCAGATCTTCAGAATATTATAAAATACGAAGACAAAGTCAACAGGTTCTTACGTTCTCTTAAACAGGAAAAGATCATCGATGACCAGACCTACCAAGATTTGTTTGTTACCGGTTCCACCTACGATATCTTGTATGGTCTTCCCAAAGTTCACAAGGAAGGAGTTCCCTGACGTCCGATATTATCTTTAGTCAATACTCCCAACTATGGTTTAGCTAAGTTTCTGGTCCCATTATTAGAACCCCTCACTAAAAATCAGTACTCTCTTCCCAACTCCCATAAGTTTCAGGAACAAATTTTATTACAGGACTCTCATTTATTTATGGTTAGTTTGGACGTAGAATCATTGCTCACTAACGTCCCTGTGGGGGAGACAATAGAAATTATTTTAGATAAGATTTTTGTTGATGATTTACCCGAGGTCTTTTTAAACAACTTTTAGAACTGGCCGTGCTGGACACGGCTTTTATTTTTAATGGTAGTGCTTTTAAACAGGTCGAGGGGATGGCCATGGGTTCCCCACTTGGTCCCACCTTTGCTAATATCTTCATGTGCTCCCTGGAGGAGCGCCTTATGGAGGACTGTCCCCTTAGTTTTTTGCCTTTGTTTTATCGGAGATACGTCGACGATACCTTCGTTTTATTCCGACATGAACACAATGCCGAATCCTTCTGCAGTTCGTCAACGAACTGCACCCTAATATTAAATTCACTTTGGAGAAAGAAACTGATAATAAATTTCCCTTTCTTGGAATAATGATATCCAGGGATATCACTGGCTTTGTCAAAGGTGTTTTCTGGAAGACAACTTTTACTGGAGTAGGTATGAATTTTTATAGCTCATGTTTTTTTAACTTTAAATTAAATGCTATTTCTACCCTCCTCCACAGGGCGTTTTCTCATACATCTAATTGGTCCTTATTTCACGAGGAAATACTTTTTTAACCAGTTTTTTTATACAAAATTTTTACCCAATTAATCTTTTTTACAAACAACTTAGAGAAATGTGGAGTAAGAGAGTTTCCTTGCCAGTGCTGACTGCCCCAAAAATGAAATTTTATGCGAGTTTTCCCTTTCTACATGACGACCACTTCCGCAAGAACTGCATTTCCCTAATTCAGAAAAAGTTTCCTGCTTTAAATGTTAAATTAATACCGAAGAATCCTCTAACCATTGGTTCATTTTTTACAGTCAAGGATCGTCTCAGTCCCCTCCTCGCATCCAATATCGCATATAAATACACTTGTCCGCGATGTAATCGCGGAACATACGTGGGATGCACGAGGAGGCTGTTGAGGGTACGAATTGACTCTCACAGAGGCTTAAGCTACCGTACGGGATGCAGGTTATCGAATCCAGAGGCCTCTAACATCAGAAACAATGCTGTACTGTGCAAAACAAACATCAGAGATGAAGATTTTTCGATAGTAGGGCGGGTCTCCAACCATCTCGAACTGTTCCCTCGTTAAATACTGAATTGTCGTCGACTCAGTTATATGTTGCGTAGCTTTTCCTTTATGCTTATTTTCTGTATTCTTTTAGTGTTATTCTTTCACATTTCGCTTGGTGAGTCTGTGTCTTGGTTCCCTTGACCTATATTCTTTGTAATCTTTTTTTTATGTTTATTTATATACCTTATTTTTACGCTGCATTGCCATTTTTTTTTAGTTTTAAATATTTTCATTTTTAAAACATTTTTGTAATACCGTGATTCCATCTGCAGTGCAAATTATTTTCTTTTTTAGCCTTGAAAATGTGACATGCGTCATGAAACGTTGGCAATAAATTTGTGAGAATGGAGGCCTTCGTTTCCCCTGTTCCTTGAGGACGTGTATATTTTGGCTGTGGTTTTTCCTTCTGTGTGTATATATATATATATATATATATATATATATATATATATATATATATATATATATATATATATATATATATATATATATATCCTTACTTGTTATACTGGTATGTATTCGGATGCATTTCTAATAGAATTACTATTTGTTTTAAGAATAGTGTTCACAACGGTGATCTCTACACAAAATGAGTAGTCTGCCTGCATGTATCCACCTGTCAGTTGTTCCTTGTCATATACGCCATTAACCAGCGCGGCAGTCGATTCATAGATTAGTATTATAGGGTTCTATAGATCATTTCCAAAAGGAATTTTAAAATGTCATTTGCATACAGTTGACACGAAGCCAACTGGATTTGTATCGAAAGTCTTACACAGCATTATTTTTTTAATTATTACTGGTTCTTTCCTCACTGTAGTCATTACATAAGGTCCTTTGCAGCGTCCCTTCGGCCCCCAGCTGCAACCCCTTTCATTCCTTTTGCTGTACCTCCATTCATACATTTTCTTCCATCTTTACTATCCTCAAGCCTCTCCTAACAATAATTTCATACCGCAACTGCTTTGAGGTTTTCCTCCTGTTGCACCTTTTAAACCTTTTCACTCTCAATTTCCCTTTCAGCGCTGAATGACCTCATAGGTTCCAGCCTTTGGACTTTGACCTAAATTTTATTTTCCATTCCATTCCATTTATGATCACTGGTTTTTATGCATACTTATTTTTTCCACATTTATTTAATAGCATTGTTTGTTATCTTTACTTTGTCTCCTACTTCACACTTCTTTGCATTTCCGATCCCCAGCTCTTCATTATTCATCAGTTATATCTTTTGTGTCCTGAATGAATTGGCTAATCTATAATGACGACTTTCTCCGAGAGAATTCACTGTTTTCCTCAGTGATGGATAACATCATTTTCCTCTCACATCTCGTCATGCATAGTGTACATGATTCCCTAATTCCATAAATATTCAGATTTTCCTCTTCATCGCTTTTCTTTTATATATTTCCTCATTTTATTTCCTCTGTCTATCTATGCATGGTGTTTGTGACCTTATAATATTCCCTCATTTTGTTTCCTCTCTCTATCTATGCATTGTGTTTATGACCTTATAATATTTCCTCATTTTCTTTCTTCCACCTGTGCATGGTGTATATGACCTTATAATATTCCCTCATTTTGTTTCCTCTCTCTGTCTATGCATGGTGTTTATGACCTTATAATATTTCCTCATTTTCTGTCCTCTATCTATGCCAGTTGTATATGACCTTATAATATTCCCTCATTTTGTTTCCTCTCTCTATCTATGCGTGGTGTTTATGACCTTATTACATTCCCTCATTTTCTTTCCTTTCTCTGTCTATGCATGGTGTTTATGACCTTATTACATTTCCTCATTTTCTTTCCTCTCTCTATCTATGCATGGTGTTTATGACCTTATTACATCTCCTCATTTTCTTTCCTTTCTCTATCAGTGTATGGTGTATATGACCTTATAAAATTTCCTCATTTTCCTCTCAATCTGGAGAATTTTGGCACCCAAAACATTTTCCCCACACCTCACTTAACTCTCATATACCTATCCCTAACCCCCACACCCACTATTCCTCCCCCACACCCACTATTCCTCCCCCACACCCACACCCACACCCACTCACAATCCTCTGGGAGACAAATGAGTACACAGAAGTGCGCTGCTTAACACCGCGATACTGCTGCTGATATTAAAATAGGGTTTGGGGGGGCGGGGGAGGGGGGGGGAACGCATCGCCAACCAGCGGGCCTGCTGACTTTGGTCCCACTCCGTTCATTATGTCATCTTCTCTGTTGCATGTCTCTTGTTTATTTTGATGTCGTTATTAACTTTTCTCTCTTCTGTTTTGTGTGTACGCTTGTTGTCTTATTACTGTATACATGTGTACATGTATAGTATGTATGTATGTGTATGTACGTATGTATGTATATATATATATATATATATCCATATGTACATATATACCTATATATATATATATATATATATATATATATATATATATATATATATATATATATATATATATATATATATATATATATATATATATTCAGCTTGTTGAATTAAGAGCTCTTGAATGTTCTTCTCTCTTGTGTGTTCCTAATTCTTATCATATCTTTTAAGAAAAGTTTACCTACCCTCCCATGCTCTTCTCCCTCACTTCTCCCTTTTCCTCTTCGTCTTTTGTCCCTTCTCCTTCGTTTTCTTCTTGTCCTTCTTCCCTTTTTATCTCCTTCTCCTCCTTTGTTTTCTCCTTTTTCTTCTTCCCTTTTTATCTCCTTCTCCTCCTTTGTTTTCTTCTTTTTCTTCTTCCTTTTTTATCCCCTTCTCCTCCATTGTTTTCTTCCTCGCACCCATCAGCTTCGACATCAAAATGGAAGGTCGAAAGAAACTGAAGAAATTGATGGGAAATCTTGCCCAGGCTTTGGTGGCCCCCTGAAGCCACGTTCTTGGGGCTTCTCAGCCACCGCTGGTTTGCTGAACTGGGAATCAGACCAATTAGATCGGAACCGTTCTTTTCCACCCCCTCTTCGTTTGTGATTCTCTCTCTCTCTCTCTCTCTCTCTCTCTCGCTTCACTTTGGTAACACTTCCGTTCTCAATTCTCTCTCTCTCTCTCTCTCTCTCTCTCTCTCTCTCTCTCTCTCTCTCTCTCTCTAGGTTCAGTTTGGTTAATCATATCTTTATTAATTCAGTGTGATTTCTTCTCTCTCTCTCTCTGTCTCTCACTTCACTTTGGTGACACGTTCTCAGTTCTCTCTCTCTCTCTCTCTCTCTCTCTCTCTCTCTCTCTCTCTCTCGCTTCACTTTGGTAACACGTTCCGTTCTCAATTCTCTCTCTCTCTCTCTCTCTCTCTCTCTCTCTCTCTCTCTCTCTCTCTCTCTCTCTAGGTTCAGTTTGGTTAATCATATCTTTATTAATTCAGTGTGATTTCTTCTCTCTCTCTCTCTGTCTCTCACTTCACTTTGGTGACACGTTCTCAGTTCTCTCTCTCTCTCTCTCTCTCTCTCTCTCTCTCTCTGTCTTCAGTTTGGTGACTTTTTCATTTCTTTAATTTTCTCTCTTTTGGTCTCTGATTACTTTAATGATTCAATCTTTAATTCTTTCATTTTCCTTTCTCTCTCTCTCTCTCTCTCTCTCTCTCTCTCTCTCTCTCTCTCTCTCTCTCTCTCTCTCTCTCTCTCTCTCTCTCTCTCTCTCTCTCTCTCTCTGTTTCGTTATTCGTTTATTTCAGTCTTTCTGTTTCCGCCATACCTATTTCCTTGCACCTTATAAAGCTCCCACGAACTCTACAAATCAAATTAGAAATGAAGAGTTGCATGCAGTAGTGTATTGCTGTCAGGCATCCCATGCATATTCATCGCGTGGAATGCAAATGATGATGTCACATTTGTGGTGATGATTTTTAGTTTTCTGTAAAAGAAAACTATTGTGCCGGCTTTGTCTGTCCGTCCGCATCTTATTTGTCCGCACTTTTTTCAGTCCGCACTTTTTCTGTCTGCACTTTTTTCTGTCCGCACTTTTTCTGTCCGCCCTCAGATCTTAAAAACTACTGAGGTTAGAGGGCTGCAAATTGGTATGTTGATCATCCACCCCCCAATCATCCCTCTAGCTTCAGCAGTTTTTATTTTATTTCAGGTTAAAGTCAGCTATAATCGTGCATCTGGCAACAATACAGGACAGGCCACCACCGGGGCGTGGTTAAAGTTTCAAGGGCTGCGGCTCATACAGCATTATACTGAGACCACCGAAAGATTGAGCTATTTTCGGTGGCCTTGATTATACGCTGTACAGAGAACTCGATTGCGCCGAAAAAAACTTCAGCGCATTTTTTACTTGTTTCTACATCAAATCAAGAGGAAGATTAAGTATGAAATATGTCATATTTGTGATTTGTGACGAAGATTCTTCCGTATTGGTGCAAGAGGGAGATTTCATATATCTGTCATTTGTCTGAGGTGAAGATCGGATGAATACAATTTGTATTACCTTAATGTTTTTTCGTTTTCTTTTTTTGCTGACGTTGTTCACTCATTTTGTCTCATCGACGTGAAAAGAATCGCTGAGGAAATCAAATTCGCTGAAGAATTGATGAAAGTAACGAAAAACATTGGTAATGAATGACAAGATTTAACAGGTTTTCGTACAAGGTTTTTTTTCTGCGAGAACATAAAACCAACCAATTGCACCTCCGACCAAAAAAAACACCCACTTAAAAAATCACATTAACAAGCATAAACCAAATCCATCTTTCAAAGAAAAATTGTCAAATTATAATAGGAAGAAAAATTAATTAGTTTTGAGTCCAGTACGACAAATAAAGATAGGAGAATTGAGAGAAACTTTTATTGAGTCAAATTCATAATTGAAAGAAAATTAATTGACATAAAGATATAAAGATATAAAGAAAAATTCATGAAATCACACTGGTAATTGAAAGAAAAATTTAGTCAAATTATAATTGAAAGAAAAATTAATTGAGTCCTGTACGACAAATAGATATAGGAGAATTGAAAGAAAAATTAAATGACAGATAAAAAAAGGGGAATGGAAACAAATCTCGAAACAGTAAGTACTCGGCGTAGATCACACACACACACACACACACAAACACGCACGCACACACACACACACACACACAAACACGCACGCACACACACACACACGCACACAAACACGCACGCACACACACACACACACATGCTTGCAAGTACTCCCGTAAGGCCGTAGGATTTCGGTATCAGGACGCCTCAGGCCGAGAGCTGCCATCGCCACTCGCTTATATGCCTCCTCCCACAACCAACCACCTCCTCCTCCTCCTCCTCCTCCTCCTCCTCCATTGTTCTCTTTATTCTCTCCACATTAAACACTGTCTTGGCAAACTGTAACATATTATCATAAAGAGAGTCAGGTCGACCCGTACACCGTTTCCGGCGTACGTTGAATTGTAACCATAAGACAAATCCCCTGGTAAAATAATTTTACCTGGTAAAAGTAGGTTTGTACCGTAAAAGGAATCCCGTAGTAAAATTATTTTACCCGTAAAAAAAAAATTGGTGTTGTCACATAAAGACGTTATATTTACACTGGAAGATTACTATTCTTCGTGTGTGGTTTCCTTCATAGAATTATTATTATTATTATTATTATTATTATTATTATTATTATTATTATTATTATTATTATTATTATTATTATTATTCAGAAATTGAAGCTTCCAGAGAATATTATGGTGTTCATTAGAAAGAGGCAACAGAACGTAATGGAAAATACAGAAAGAAGAGATCACTTATTAAAAAAGAAAAAATACATTAACAAAATAATGAATAATTAATTGTAGTACTGAGAGGAATAATTGCTAATATATCATCATCACCATTAAAATGAATAGTATTTACAGTAATATCTTTTGTTCTACTTCGCTTTCCAAATTATAAAAACCGGAATTTTATCCAGGTAGGAATTATACAATGCCCCACAGCTGAATTAACAGAGTATTTTATACAACCAGATAAAATACCTGGGATATTCTCCCGCACGTAAGGTTTTTCTGAACTCAGAAGCTAACTAATAAATTCAGTATGTTAGACCAACATCAAAAACGTCAGCACAATCTCAGCATTGTTAAGAGTTTTTCAAATCTGCTTCATATTTGTATTTTGAAGTTACGTTACCGCATCAGCTTACTGTACCTCCGGCGTAAAGTCCCCGTTATGAATTCTGTTATGATGTATTCATTATGAAACTGTATCTCCGCCTTTTTTTTATAAATCCTCGTAAGAGGAACACTTGTGATGCAATGTCTTTTCACTTTAAACAGCGTCAGAAGGCAAGCCACCGAGATATTAATAACTTTGGTTTTTCACTTTATTTTTTTTTTTATTTGATAACGACCCTTACCTGAGTGAGGCTTTGTATCATGACTCGAAGCCGCAAGAATGAACAAGTGAAAAATGCGCCGAATTTTCTTCGGCGCAATCGAGTTTTCTGTACATCGCATAATCAAGGCCACTGAAAACCGAACTATCTTTCAGTGGTCTCGGTATAATGCTGGATGAGCCGCGGCGCATAAAACTCTCAGCCGGCCGTGGTGGCCTGTCCTATATCGTTGCCAGAAGCGCGATTGTGGCTGACTTTAACCTCTAATGAAATCAAAACTGCGGAAGTTAGAAGACTGCAAATTGGTAAGTTTAATGACTGGAGGGTGGATGATCAGCATACCAATTTGCAGCCCTCCTAGTTTTCTTTTCAGGAAACTAAAAAGCCTCCTGTGAGGATGAAAGAAGTCCTTTTTTAGGTCTTCAAGAAATTCTGATGATCTGTCCTGCATTCAGCTGTGGTAGATATTTTTATGCTGTGGTTGTTCCCTTCCTGTTTCGTAACTTGCGCTGTGCCATGTATCTAATCTGGTTGTGTTGTGTGTACAGAAAACAGAAGTGTATATATATATATATATATATATATATATATATATGTATGTATGTATATATATATACAAATATATATAGTATATATATATATATATATATATATATATATATATATATATATATATATATATATATATATATATATATATATATATATAAGGTTTCTCCTTCTCCAACTCGTCAGAAATTCTGACAACAATCTTTCTTACAAATATTTGGACGTCGTCCGTTAAATGCTTTGAGGTCATCCCAGTAATTTCCGGAGAAGAAAAGTATAAAGTTGGATGCTAAATAATAATAATAATAATAATAATAAAGTCCAATAACATTTTATAATTAACATTGATATCAAATCTCATTACGGATATCAGTAACAAAATCTTTTAACTGTGTTAGAAACTCTTCTCTTTTCGGTGTCCAATTCGTGAAATCGTTTTTATTTCATTTTCAGAACTTCATTCAGTTATGCCGTTTTCTTTACAGCTTCAGATGGTCACAGCCAGGAGAAGATCGGTGACCGGTAAGAGTAAGTAACATTAGTTTTTAAACTTTAGTTCGTTTAAATTATTCTTTTTCATATATAGTTGTATTTTTTATATGTGGATATCGATAATGTAAAACCGGAAGCATTGCCGACTCGCCATGAACGTTCATTTCAATAAATATGCTCTCTCTCTCTCTCTCTCTCTCTCTCTCTCTCTCTCTCTCTCTCTCTCTCTCTCTCTCTCTCTCTCTCTCTCTCTCTCTGCACAAACGACAAGATATTGTATCTGTATTTAGCAGTAACAAAAACAGAAGCGGATATGATAGGGGCGCTACATTTTTCAGTAATGATTAATATTGTTTCGTCTCAAAACGTATCCTTTAAAAGAAACCTAGCGTTGTTCTTAATGCACATTGAATAGTGGGGTGTTAACTTTCATAAAATTTGGTTCCTACCCTAATTTTCATTCGTGCTGCCCAGCCTCTTGTACCTATTACATTTTAATGCAATTGTGGGGTTCTCTTCTAGTCCCACCTCTGTTGTGCTTAATCTCATGTATTTTCCGGATCTCTTCATCTTTCTGGCCAACCACTCCAACCGGAAGTGCCCCAGTGCTTGGCTTGACGGCAGAAATGTCATAAATCAATCAAGCGACTTCCAGGCAATTTTGAATGGAAGTCTTAAAACCATTAGTTTATTCCTTCGTGGTCATTAAATAGTGAGATCATCTTTCCTGAAACTGAGGACTACAGGGCCGGTTTTAAAATTGTTCTAGGCAGTTTTAAATTGAAGTCTTAAAAACATTACTTTATTCCTTCGTGGTCTTCAAATAGTGAGATCAACTTTCCTGAAACTGACTTCAGATGAAGTCTTGAAGATTTCAGCTCACGTCTTTTCAAGGTCATCAGTCAGTAAGGTCACCTGATATCGTCTGGGGGATCAGTATGAAAACTAAAAGTCTTAATAATGCAGCGCCTGGCGTTTTCCTTTCGGTGAGAGAGGCAGAGAGAGAGAGAGAGAGAGAGAGAGAGAGAGAGAGAGAGAGAGAGAGAGAGAGTGAGTGACTCAAAAAAAAGTTGAAAAAGGCAAAGCCACTCGTCTGAAACTTTAATCTTTATTTTATATTTCATGCCATAACTAAAACTCTCCCCTCAGCTGAGAAGAGGCACGCGCTACCGGCTACCCTGTGTGTGTGTGTGTGTATGTATACGTGTATTTGTGTATGTGTGTGTCTGTGTGTGTGTGTACGTACGAAGGCCTTCCGTGTGACCTATGGATATTGTAAAATGTTTTCGAACCTACGGTCAGTCGGGGGTACACTTGTGAAACTTGCATCCGTGAGTCTCACCACTTGAACGCTGATGCGAGGATTTTGCGAGAGAGAGAGAGAGAGAGAGAGAGAGAGAGAGAGAGAGAGAGAGAGTTTAGAAAATCGAAAACCTAGATATGATATTTTTGGATGCACTACAAAAGTCAGAGGGAAAAAATACTTTTGCGTGGAGAGAGAGAGAGAGAAAGAGACGGGGGGCGGGCGGTTTCACAGCCAAAACAATTAAGAGTAGTGCCGTCAGGGCTCGACCTAACCAACTTCGAACATTATTCAGCTGTTTATAAAGATTATGACGAAGGCCATTTTGAATATTCGCTCGGTGCTGTTTTCGGCGGAGTCTGGCCAAAACCCTTTGGTTTTTGTATCTCTAAAAAATAATTCATTGTTTGCTTTGGTTTTCTTGCTAACTGTCGCCGCAGGTATTACGGTCACAGAGAATACAATTTAGGCCGAAGGCCAAGCGCTGGGACCTATGAAGCCATTCAGCACCGAAAGGAAAATTGAGAGTAAAAGGTTTGGAAGGTGTAACAGGAGGAAAACCTGGCAGTTGCTCTGCGAAACAACTGTTAGAAGAGGGTGGAAAGTAAGATGGAAGAAAGAGAATATGAATGGAGGTACAGTAAAAGGAGTGAAAGGGGCTGCAGCTAGGTGCCGAAGGCACACTGCAAGGAGCCTTAAGTAATGCCTACAGTGCACCACGCATGAGGTGCACCGATGGCACTAACCCCCTACGGGGTAGTACTGTAGGTCAGTGATTCTCAAACTGGGTGCCGTGGCACCTTGGGGTGCCACAGACAGTGCCTAGGGGTACCGCAAGATTGTCGTGAATTCTGTCTTGGCTTGATCATCTCAATGAATATTTGTCAAAAATAAATAAAGTTACCATAAGTCTTCATATAATTATTATCAGTTTGTCTACTAAAATATATATTATATATATATATATATATATATATATATATATATATATATATATATATATATATATATATATATATATATATATATTAATTCATGCGATTTGGTGGGATGGTGAAGAAGGGGTGCCGCGGTAATGATTACATTTGTTAGGGTGCCATCACTAAAAAAAGATTGAGAACCACTGGTGTAGGTATTACGGTCACCGACGACGGGAATGTAGGGATTTTTGCATGGAGCATGAAGTTCAGAATTTGAGCTTTCATCTATCAAGATAGATAAGGACCGGTGTTTTGTCTTATACACATGCTACATTTTCCTAGTTTCAAGAAAGTTCGAATTTGTTCAGAATAAGCCTAAAGCTGATAAGGTAATGAAGACGGGAATCTGGACTCCAGTAATTCTCTTCATAGATG